>NW_023270175.1:23245936-23584190 GCF_011800145.1 Mirounga leonina
GGGTAGGCATCCATTTCATTCAAAGATCCTGGGAAAAGGAAATTCTTCGTAGAGATCATTTCATGTTAAAGCTGTACCTACCGTCCTGACTCTGGGTCTGAAGGGAGTCGGTGTAACCAAATACGACGTGAGCACCAATCTTCACGTTCTTAACGATCATTATTTGTCCAATAACAAGGCCTTGCTCTCAGGAAATTCTTTAGGTCAATCCTGTCATTGTCAACTCTATTCCCGAGAAGGTAGGCGAAGGAAGACCAGGGGGACTGTGAATGCAGAATGCTGGCTTCTCGAAAACGGCCTCACCTTCAGCTGCCTTCCAGCCCAGTTGCCCTAGGTTTACACAGTTTAGATATAACACCCCTCCTCCTTTGTTTCAGAAGCAACGACAAGGACTTGGATCAATCTCCTTGAAGCTGTGGCCTGCCCAGCACTCTTCAAAGAACATTCAAGCTATTCATTCACTTTACTTTTGCCAAGGAATCCATGAACAATGCCCACCCAAGCCAAGGAGAATTGTCCACTGTTTGGTTGCAACCTCCTGCTAAGAAAGCCGTGAACTTTATGAATATACTGAATGGGACTCGCCAACTTTTCTTTTGGTGACTTAGGTCATTTGGGCCAGGAAGGCCCTCGGGTTGGGCGTGCAGGAACACACACGTTCTCCTCCCCTCTCTCTTCCCTCTGGAACTCCTTATTGAACAGGTGGTTATATTTTTATCCCTGTATCTTATCAGCACCTTATTTGCCACGGAATGGAGAAGGCATTTGTTCAAACATTTTTGTATATACTAATCAGTTACAAGGAAAGTCGTGCTTTTAAAATACTCTGCCTGGAAAATAGTTTCTAAGTCCAAGAAGATGAGGTTGGCCTCAATTTAAATTCTAGCTTACAGTTGGGAAGGAAAAACCCAGTTTATCTTGTTCTGAAATCAGAAAACCTAATAAACTTGGAAAATGCAAAACTTCATTTCTCTTTTCAGGGTCTCAGGAAAAATAAATGAAAGTACATGTACTGTTCCTGTACCTGATCTTTTTCTACCTTTTCCCTTTACTCCTTCTTTCTTTTTTAAGATTTTATTTATTTATTTGTCAGAGAAAGAGAGCACAAGCAGGGGGAGCGGCAGGCAGAGGGAGAAGCAGACTCCCCACCGAGCGGGGAGCCCGATGTGGGCCTCGATCCCAGGACCCTGGGATCGTGACCTGAGCCGAAGGCAGACGTGCTTAACCAACTGAGCCACCCAGACGTCCCTACTCTTTATTTCTACAAATATGACTAATTTCTCCTGGATCTAGAAATGAGTGGCTAACAATATGGGAATTTCTACAAAGCATAAAGAAACCAGACACGATCTCGAATATTCCCTATGTCGCTCGTTACTTAGGTGGCTTTGGTGAATTCATGCTAGAGAAGGCAAATCCACAATGTGTATTTTTACACACACATATTTGCAGAGAGAAATCCTCCCACAACTTAGATGAAGCACCTCCCACCCCATTTTTCCTCCCTCTGCTCACATACGGCACAGACTACCTTCAGACCTTTGGTCCTCCCTTGATGAGCAAGTGTCCTCCAGAAGCCAGTGTGGGTAGGCTTCATTGAAAAATTCATGACCGGGATCAAAATTCACCCTCCATCAGTCACTGGCAAGGACCAGGATTCTGCAGTGGTTTACCGGGTATCGGAGAACATGGCCCAAGAAGGGGCCCCTGGGAGACACTGGGGAGAGCACCTTTATAGGATTCGAGCGAGAAAATCGAGTACAGTCCTCAAGAAACAAAAACAAGAGCAGGAGTCCCCGGGCAGAACAAAATAGAATTTGAAGCAATTCCCCAACTAACTCAGCAACAAAATTAAAAAGACCCATTCAGTTCCAGGAGCATTTAAGACTCCCAAATGGTCATAAACAAAACGGTCTCCAATCTCAGATCCCCTCAGGCTACACAGCTCTGCTCTCCAACTGCAGGCTCAGAGCCGCGGGCGGCAGAGGGGCAGAGAGGCTGCAGGGCATTTTGATGGGAACCAGAAAACCACACCAAGCTTGCCCCTCGTTTTACATGAAACAAAGTTCATCGCTACCCAGGGGGAACTGAATGCAGAGACTTGCCTAGCTCGCTGCAGATACCCACCTGCAGATTCGTGAGGATTTGTATGAGGCAGGGGTTCTGTATTCAGTGCATTCCAGGAAGCACTTGAGACCAAAACTATGTCAAATCTTGCGGGGTAATTTTCCCAGTAATTCCATTCATCCCAACACACTGGAAAATGTCACGGGGAATTTCTTTTCTTTTTTTTTTTTTTTTAAGATTTTATTTATTTATTCATGAGAGACAGAGAGAGAGACAGAGAGAGAGAGAAGCAGGCTCCCAAGGAGCAGGGAGCCCGATGCAGGACTCGATCCCAGGACCCTGGGATCATGACCTGAGCCGAAGGCAGACGCTTAACCGTCTGAGCCACCCAGGCGCCCCGGAATTTATTTTCTTCATTGTATTCAAAGCCTTCGAAAATAAGCCACACTCAAAAGTGATGCCAACAAATACGGGCTCATCTTAAGCCCCCGGCTACTCTCTCCCAGCTGTGTAGAGCTCAATGTAATCCACTGAGTTGTGTTCAAATCACCAAAATTGAGAGCAGGTAGAAACTTTCGACATCACATTCAAATGCCCGAGTATTACCTAAACCTAACGGTCCTTTTAGATCCAAATGAGGTTTTCAGGGTGGGCTGGTGGTGCCCGAGTCCCCGCACTCCCTCTTTCAACCCATCTGCACCCTGTGCCCTCATCCACGGAACTAGCACGTCGACTGCACCAACCTACAAAAACTCCAATGAAGCCCTCCATTGACCAGTTGTAACCAATCTACAATGATGAGTGTTTTTTCTTTTTAAGAAATGATAAAATATTAAAAATGATTAGGCCACGTCAGCTAGCATAGGGGGAGTGGGGCTTACTGGGCACACAAATGGAATAGACTTTATAGGTGGCACCACTCGGACAGATCACGCTCTTATTCTTGACTGCACTTGACAATAAACACATTACAGGGTAAAGATGAGACTATGGTTTGCACAGAAAAGAAAGAAATGCATTATTTATTTTTTATTTTTTTTTAAAGACTTTTTATTTTTTATTAGAGAGAGAGAGAGCACAAGCAGGGGGAGTGGCAGGCAGAGGGAGAAGCAGGCTTCCCGCCGAGCAGGGAGCCCGATGCAGGGCTCGGTCTCAGGACCCCGGGATCACGACCTGAGCCGAAGGGAGACCCTTAACTGTCTGAGCCACCCAGGCATCCCGGAATGCATTATTTAAATAATAACCAGTCCTCACTTAAAAAAAAACAAAAACAAAAACCTGTTTTCCTCTCTGATTGACATCTTTCTCCATGGAAGAAGAGTTTACGGAACAAATGAATCAATGTATCAAGGAATGCACAAATGAATCAGTTCCACTTATAAAACAGCCCCATTTAATTAGAACAACCTTCTAGAGAAGAGTCTAAAAAGCCCTACTCAGTACTACTTGGTTGGTAGCTCTGTTACCTTATTCTGGTATCATTCTCCGGACACCTTCTGTCTTCCATTAGCAGGTAAGCCCAGCTTTCTCTCTCCAACATCTCCACACGGCACCCGGCATAGAGTTGGGGCTCAACTTCTGCAGCTGCTTCACCAATTTGCCCCCAACAATCTCGGGGCGCACATATTGGCCGACAGGGCAGAACGTGAGCTTCTTGCTGCTCATACAGGCAGCCCCCATTTCTCTTCCTGCTCTTCCCTGTTAGGCAAGGCCTGCAACTTGACCATAATTCCACATCCTTGGTGACCTTCAAGGAGCCCCTTCAGAATAGAGGCTCAAGTAGGCCTTGTCCTTAGTGGAAATCCAAACCCACAGCAGGCTGAGACTTTGGAACCAGAAAAGCATGTGGACCTCAGGCAAACCATTTCAGAGACCAGGCAAAAGCCCAAACACCACCTGTTTTCAATGTGACGGCCTCCATTACCGAACACACATTTTTACTTAGGCCTCAAATTAGGTCGAATGCTAAGCCGGCCTCCAATTCCCCACCAGCCCAGCCCTCCCCAGAGCAGGGATCCACCTGTATAATCGGCTGGCCTGGGCCTTGGTGGTCTGGCTGGCATCCACCCATGGTGCCCTCAACCCTGAGTGCTCACTCCACAGAGCCACCCAACAAGTCTGCCACGTCACCAGCCAGGGTCCTGCCTGTTTTTAAAGCAGTGAATGGGGACGAGCCGAACCTTCCCTCCAGGAAACAGCCGAAAGTAGAGACTACATGGAAACCATCTTCCTTTTGGCCGGTCATGGCAAGATTCTGGAGGCCTTCTTGGTGGCACGATCTCTTGAGGACGTGAAACGGTCCAGCAGCTGGGGTTTCTTCGGAGCTAATGAGTGATTTGGGAAACTCGGAAGGAACCTCCCGAGCCCTGACCTTCCTGACCACCTTGGCCTCAAATCCCTAAATGACAATGTCCTTGCCTCCGCCGAACACTTTGTACCCAGTCAAAATGCAGATGCTCCAGGAGAGAAAGCGGGGCCATCAGAGCCTCTGGGGCTTGGGGGGAGGGGGCGTGGGTGGTCGGAAAAGGCTGATAGCTGAGAGGCTGAGTGCACCTGGGACAAAGCTTGCTTTTCCTCACATTTTTTCCCAGAGTCTCAGAATCTGTCAGTGAGAGATCACACAGATGGCTGACCAGGCCAGCGGTGACTGCCAGAGAAGGATGTCACAGAGGACAAGATGACAGGGCCCAACGTTTAAGGAGGCTGGATAAGAGCTAAGGAGGAAGCTTACCACCAAGCCCATAGGACATCCTCCCATCCGTCGAAATACGTCGGTACATCCACCAAACTGATGACTTTTCACAAAAGAGCAGAACTTGCACGTCCAAGGAGTGCTGGCTCCTTCCAAGTGCAGAGGTGCCTTGGGAGGTGGTTGACTAGCTCCGGCCATACTGTCACACTCACGTGACGTGGGGCACTGTTCACGTGACCTGCCTTCTGCAGCATTTCTAAGCCATGTGAGAAAATCCCTCTCCTCCTTTCATAACCATATCTCATTTCTGAGCGAAATTATTCTTTTAAAGGTTTTGTTTATTTGAGGGAGAGAGAGAGAGAGCATGAGCGGGGGAAGGGGCAGAGGAAGAGGGGGAAAGAATCTCAAGCAGACTCCCCCCCCGCCCGACCCAGGGCCTGGATCCCTCGACCCTGAGATCATGACCTGAGCCAAAACCAAGAATAGGACACACAACCGACTGAGCCACCCAGGAGCCCCCTGAGCAAAATTACTGACCTTGAGGCTGAGGGAGCCCCATGAGAACTTGGCTTTCTTGGCATCTATATTATTACATGCCAATGGATCTAGTTGGTGATGGAACCCTTTGACCAGTGCTCGAGGCATGGCCTTTATTAACTTCTGGCTATTAAAAAAAGTATATCCCTCATCAGTGACAGGAGAGAGATGCCCCCAAATGGGGGCAACTCCAAGTATGTTGCAAGCTGGGAAGGCAATCTCTATGGGGTTGCAGGAGCACTGGTTAACGTTCTGAGGAGTCAACCTACACACATGCCATTGGAAAAGTGAAGGCACACTTGTTAAAGAAGAAAGGTCAAGTGTAACTATTGGAAAGGGGGAGCAGTTTTCCCAAGGTTGATTCCACAGGCCGCGTCAAGCCCTCGGCCACTGCTAGAGAAGTATGAGTCTGCATTAACCCTATTTTGACAAAACCAAAACCAAATCCAAAGCCATGTCTGGACTTGGGCGGGGGGGGGGGGGGGGGGGGGCCAGGGGGCAAGCCCAAGGAAGGGGGGGGGAAGGGGGAGAGGCCGCTTCGAGGATAGCAGCTTCAGAGTTGGTGGGGGAGGAAAGGAACACGAATCAGGAGGGTGGGGGAAAGAGGGGATAGCATCAGAGTTGGAATCAACCTTGAAATAAAAAGTTTCTGCATTTTTGACAATGCAGACATACTTACGGGCACGCTTCCCTGCTGGAAATAGAAAACAAGTCTTTCCACAGCATCATACTGACATTTGAAAACAACTGACCACAATCCAGGACTCTGGTGAACCTGGGCAACTCCCTTTGGTCTGGCCAGGCAGTGGTGATCCATGTAGTCTGAGAAGAACAGAGTCCCCGGGGCACAAAGGGTCCCTTGGCCCTGCCTGGGACCCTGCCCCTAACCCCCGCTGATGTGTCTTGGCCAAGGTGAAAGCTGTTGCTTTTCCTCATTCATCTGGATTCATGTGGACCCACCAAATACACCATCATACTCTCGCTCTGAGGGGACACCGAGGGAAATGATCCCCTCCTCCCATGGGGACAACCAGGAGTTCAGCTAGCCTTCGCTGATCTAACTGGGCAAGGAGCACTGTGGGTCCTACATACAGCAACTACTTCTTTCTTCAAAGATTTTATTTATTCATTTGAGAGAGAGAGAGAGAGAGTGCACGCACACACATGCCAGTGGGGAGGGCGGGCAGAGGGAGAGGGAGAGGGAGAGGCAGACTCCCTGCTGAGCAGGGATCCTGAGGCGGGGCTCGATCCCAGGACCTGGAGATCATGACCTGAGCCGAAGGCAGACGCTTCACCGACTGAGCCACCCAGGTGGCCCACAGCAACTACTTTTAAAGCTGATACCGCAAGGCATTTCCTTAAAACATTTCCCCCCCAAAAATGTTAGTTATTAGGTTATGCTCTGGTCTAATCTCCCGTTAAAATTTAAACCATTCAAACCAAAAACGGGTTTGAATTATGAAAAATATCCAAAGATCTTGACGCAGACAAGCCAAAATTTTCCCAGTTATCTGGTTATTTTTTAAAGTATCTCTTGGTAACATGTACGGATCTCCAAGGCAAATTTAGTTAGGAGCATCTGAAAACTCCCATTTACGATGGAAACACTGACAGTGACTTCAAAGGCTCTGTCACCTAGTCACTGAGCAACCAGTATGGGTGTGTACATTTTAGAGCCGGCGGAAAACCTTTTCTAACATTTAGAGCCGCCTAGAGATAGAACGCAATGGTAAGTAGTGAGATCACCATCACTGGAAGTGTTCAAGCACGAGTGGCTGGGCAACCACGCGGCAGGACTATTGTAGAGGACAATCAATCATCAAGGATTCAAGATTGACCTGGCTGACCTTTAAGGGACTGGGGGAAATGGAGTTGAGCTGGTGTATGTCTAGAAGATGATAAACTGATCTCCGTGTAGCTCTGCGTACATTCCAGAATCCCTGAATCAACGTGAAGTTTCCTACCCCTGCCAAAGCTGCTGATGGCTAACGCACTGATGTAATGCTGTGCTCCTCCATCCCGGATGCAGCGAGAGCACGCTATACTCCTACTAGTGTTACCCTCCAGGTGTGGCCCACCCAGTCGTTGGCCAACCCAGTAGCCATTCCTCCCTTCTTGCCTGTCGGTCTGCCCCTGATTTGTTCGGTGCCTCTCCTCCCCACTGAAGCCATGTCTTTCAGAGAGGACCGGCCTCAGCCCAGGGCATGAATCTTGGTTAGCCTTTCTACTCAACAACGTAGGGCCGGTGAGCCTACGAGACGAGAGGTGAGGGGATTCGAGACAACGAGAGGGGAGGGGATGCTTGCTGGAAGAGGGTACCGCCTAGGAAAGATTTCTTAGCTCTTCAAAAGAAACTTGAGGGGAAAAAAAGAAGTGTCTTATTGCTACCAACAGAAAGTGGTGTGCCAAGATGTAGTCTTACTGTAACCGTGACAGCCATGCTTTTCAGCCTTATGGAGGCTTCCCAGCCAACTCTCAGTCATGAGGGAAGCTATGCAACCTACTGAGGTTGGCAAGTTGAAAGATGGAAAGAATCGGGATCCTCGATAATAACATGGAGAAATAACCATCCCTGGAGCTTCCTTACATCGTGGCTTCTTGTTACAGGAGATGATAAAGCCCTTACTGTTTAACTCATTTTGAGTTGGATTTATCCTCACTTGTAGCCAAGAGCATCTTAATGAATATCACAGGCTTTGATGGGATCTTGTCCTCTCAACACGGTATAGAGAGGTGGTGAAGCCACTCTTCTAATCCGTGTGGCCTGGGCCAGAAGACTACAGGGAAGACAGACAAGGCAAGTGCTCTGAATCATCCTTGCCCTCTACTACTGCTCTAGAAGCATCCCCATACCTTACTCAAGCTTCCCTTGTGGTGTGATCATGCGCAGGTAACTCCTTAATCCCTGATGAAATTAGACCCCTCGTGGGTCCTGCTCACTGCCCCCCACCCCCACTTGCCTGGCCTTTTCCGGAGCCTGAGGTGTGGTGGACAGAACGTGGGCTCCATTTGGGAATATTAAAGCCTAACCTGTCAGTGTGGCAAGATGATTGCCGTCTCGGGCAGTTTACCTGATTCCTTTCTTCCCAGTGTTTCTTTGGAGTTGCCTCTGACTGATTGTCCAACAGGGCTGTGTGCCCTGTATCAAAGGCCAGGCCCCCAAACTGCTTTGCTGGGGGCACCTGGGTGGCTCAGTCGGTGAAGCGTCTGCCTTCGGCTCAGGTCGTGATCCCAGGGTCCTGGGATCGAGCCCCTCATCGGGCTCCCTGCTCAGCGGGAAGCCTGCTTCTCCCTCCCCCTCTGCCTGCCGCTCTGCTTGTGCTCTCTCTCGCTCTCGCTCTCTCTCAAATAAATAAAATCTTAAAAAACAAACCTGCTTTGCTTGGGCCAACAAGCCTCAAGGCGTAGCCTCCAGAGCCGCGGAAGCAACAACACCTGGCAACTTGGTAGAACTGCAAACTCCTGGGCCCCATCTCAGATCTACTGAATTAGAAACTCTGGGGATGGCCCCCGGCCATTTGTAGTTTATCGATCCCTCCAGGAGATTCTGCTGCACGCTCAAGTTGGAGGACCACTGGCCTAGACCTTGGCTGCCGCCAGGACTGGTAACTGTGGGTGTGGCAGTTTCCCAGGGCTCTAACGTGATTCTTTCCTACTGCAAGGGTCCCATTTCACTCTGTAATTATGCTTTCTTCCCTGTGACTATTTGATCCTCTATCTCCCTCTCTCATGGCAAGCTCTACCAGAATGGTCACCGGGTCTATTTTGCTTCGGGACGGCATCCCCAGTGCCTAGAACAATGCCTGGCCCATGGCATATACTCTGTCAGCATCTGTGGAATATGGGTGAAGAAGGGCCCCCACGGGCCACATAAGCTACCAGGTGGCGTATTTTGCCCCATACTGAATTCAGCAGATTCTCACGGTAGTATCTAGCTAAGCTGTTCACGTTGCACAACATTTTCTCTCTAAGCTGGGCACAACTGGTAAACTGGCTTTCACGTTTGCCCGACTTGAAACAATGAAGACACCTTCAAATTCCTCTAGAAAGTGACTTCCACTCAGCAGGCTGTCACGCTAAAGAGCCATGGATATTGGCTACTGTTTGCTACAGGATGTGCATGGAAGTCCGTATTCCTTTGTTCCTTTCCCCGCCCCCCCACCCCCCGGAAGCCTTGGCCCTCAGAACACCAAAGACCCCAGGGCCAGTGTAAGAGGAAACATGCAAAACGCCCAGAAGGCCCTACTCACTCCTGGCCCTTCCTAGACCACCTTGGATTTTTCTGGAAAGTACGGATGGGAATTGGATGCTGGGAAACACTTCTGCATAGCTTTCTCCCTCCTCGCTGTCAACTCCAGAATCAGGGGAGCTGATGTAACTTCACTATACGACCAGGAGAGAAGAGCCTGGGTTCACAAAGGAGATGGCAGCCCCCCGGGGACTCAGAGTCTGGCGGGAAGTTGGGGACAGTGGTGGGGTGGCGTGGGGTAGGGGGTGCGCAATCAAGAGGACCGAGGGGTGCTCTCCTGAGCATCCTGCCTGCCGGCCTCCTAGGAAGGAAGCTCAGGGTGTGGGACTCCTCTCCCCTAGCTGCACGGGGCGAGAGGAGTAGGAAGAGGTATGTTTTGTTTTGTTTTTTTAAAGATTTTATTTATTTATTTGACAGAGACAGAGACAGCGAGAGCAGGAACACAAGCAGGGGGAGTGGGAGAGGGAGAAGCAGGCTTCCCACTGAGCAGGGAGCCCGATGCGGGGCTTGATTCCAGGACCCTGGGATCATGACCTGAGCTGAAGGCAGACGCTTAACGACTGAGCCACCCAGGCGCCCGAAAGAAGTGTGTTTTAAGGACGGAAGACAGTGCGTGGGCCATGGAAAGGGACCATTTGAAGCTGATTGTGTTTTGAACACTTAAATCAAAATATGTCATTCTTAGAGACCTAGAATCTCCTCTTGTCAGGAAGAACCAGGCTTCATACTCCCATCTGCTCATTTTCTGTAAAACCCCAACCATAAGACTTTGATCTAAATGCAGCCTCCCTGCTACCGCTTGGCAAGGGCAGGTGGATGGGGTAGCTCCCTTCCAAATGCATGTGGTGTGTAGCCCACAGAGGGGGCGCCAAGAATGCAGATGGGGCCACGGTCCATCTCAGCGTCCTCAGCGGGAGCTCTTTCCTGCTCAGGCTCCAACCTGTGCCCACTGCCGGAAGTGGGGCCCGGAGGCCAGGCCTCAGAAGTGCCGTCACCCCTCATGCAGGGACCTCGTGTGCTCTGGGCCAAGCCCTGTCCTGGAGACTCTCCTGGCACCCTAGGCCCCCAGAAGGGCACTTCCCTTGGAACGCCACGGTGTTTTCCAGCTCCCAAAGCCCCGGCGGGTGCATCTTCCTAGCAGTTCCTCATGATCACCCTGTGCCATAGACAGGGCGTGGAGAGACCTCATTTCAGAGAAGACCCCAGAAAGAAGTCAAGCAGCTGCTTCGTAGTTTTTAAACTGTGAGCCAGGTCACCCAAGAGGTAACGTGACAGAAGCTGCCTAGGACAGCCTTGCCCCTCTCACCCCATCAGAGGATCCCCTCTTTAATCTGATATATATTTGGCCCGTTCATCCTGTGGGCTAGCTGCCTGATGCTTGAAGAAGTTTCCCATCTTCCCTGAAATCCCAAGTCCCTGCGGGATGGCGTCTGAGGAACCAGACTCCAGAGATGCTTCTCTGTGTTTCTCTCCAGAACCAAGAGGCTAGAGCCGAAGACAGTGGCCTAAGATGCCTGGCAAGTCTGGGATGCCTGCGGGGTTGGGGCTCTGTGGGTGAGCCAGAAGCAGTGCTGGAAGAAATGGAGAGAACACGGCCAGGTGGCTGGCCGCAGGTGTGTGACGTCCAAGGGTGTGATGGGGTGGGGGGCCGCGGGGACCACTTGTAATGCGTCTGACTGCACTGTGAGCCTGGACATCCAACAAGTACCTCCCGTATGGAACTGGATTGCCTTTACCACAAAGCTCCCAATCGAGACGGTTTGGGGCAGGCTAGAGCACAGGGGGTGTGAAGGGATGCTGAGCCCCTTCGGGATGTACAGTAGAGTGCTGAGCACTGTCAAACCCAAGGTCAACCCCACGGGATCCACGCCACATGCTTCTTAGTTCATCTTTATACACCCTGGGCAGCATGTCAAGGCCTATGCAAGAATTTCCATTCAATGGTGCCCACTTGAATTTTAAATTGCCTTGCCTGGCTTTTGAGGACTCCAGACTCTTCTCTAGCCCTGTACTAACAAATCTTCACCTCCATTCTTTATTTTTTATTTTTTTAAAAAGATTTTATTTCTTTATCTGAGAGAGAGAGAGCACGCACAAAGGGGGTCAGGGGTTGGGCAGAGGCAGAGGGAGAAGCCAGGCTCCCCACTTGAGCAGGGAGCCTGACACGAGGCTCGACCCCAGGACCATGACCTGAGCTGGAGGCAGACGCTTAACCCACTGAGCCACCTGGGCACCCCTCCTCCGTTCTTTCTTTATTTTTTTTTTAAGTTTTATTTAAGTAATCTCTACACCCAACATGGGGCTCGAACTCACGACCCCAAGATCAAGAGTCGCATGTTCTACTGACTGAGCCAGCCGGCGCCCCTTCACCTCCATTCTTTAGACACATCGTTTTCCTGCCGCTTGTCAACCCACATCTATCCCACCACCGCCTTCAGACCACCTGTCTGCCCTTACCCCTTCAGTTCCAGAGCAGCCAGCACCTTACTGGGAGGCAACCTGTAGCATCCAAAGAGTACTAAGAACCACAAGGAGCTCCCAGGGGCATTCCCTCTCCTCGCTTCCTTTCAAGTCCAGCTAGAGCCCCGTCCCCCCCTCCCAGGAAGTCACCCTGCCCCCTGCGCTCTGCGCTGTTCTCCCTTGATCAGCAGGGCAGCCAAGAACTTCTGTATTCACTGGTATGGTTTCCTGGGTGACCCTCTTCTCCCCAGTGGAATGACGGGCTTCCTGAGAATGAGGACCCCATTTACATCCTCGCTCGTCCTCCCACACAGAGACCAAAGCCAGATGTGTCATAAATCACATTACTGCCGAGAGGACACTTACCATGATGAGCACCGAGTAGTGTATAGAATCATTGAATCACTATATTGTACGCCTGACACTCCTATAACACCGTACATTATCTATATGGAATATAAAAAATTCTTCAATAATTATAAATTTCTAAATAAATGAATAAATAAATAAGTCCTATTACTGCCTCAAATCCCATGTGGTTTTTGGCACCCCCCCCCCCCACACACACACCCAGAGCCAGAGGGATCGCCGTTAGCAATCTCTGCTAACCAAGGGCTGGCCTCTTCGGGCACTTCTTCTTTGGAGCGTGTTTCAATACGACAGGGACCTTCAAATTCTTTGGTCATAGGGCGCCTGGGTGGCTCAGTTGGTTAAGCGACTGCCTTCGGCTCAGGTCATGATCCTGGAGTCCCGGGATCGAGTCCCGCTTCGGGCTCCCTGCTCGGCGGGGAGTCTGCTTCTCCCTCTGACCCTCCTCCCTCTCGTGCTCTCTGTCTCTCATTCTCTCTCTCGCAAATAAATAAAATCTTAAAAAAAAAAAAAATTCTTTGGTCATAAATTACAGTTCTCCAAAAGGGAACTTGGACAAATTATGCAATGTGGGGCACCTAAGGGCCCATCCAGCCCTGACTGTGTGAGCCAATGGCCCAAGGGGCAGGTTGAAGAAGAGTAACACCATCTCTGCTGGCCACCTCAGAGGCTGTCTGCCCTATCCATACCACCTTGACCCACCTCTGGAGTCCAGGGATTTTGTTCACCAACAGCTCGTCCCCATCAGCCTTCAGCGTCTGTGGTTGAACTGATTTTCTAAGTCACTAGGTGCTCATGACGTGGTCGCAGACGAGTGAGACATCCTTTGGCTTTCATTTGGAGGCGGAGTCCACAGTCCCTGCTGGGCTCACAGGTTTCTCTCTGGACCTTGGATCAAGGCTGAGGTCCAATACTGGAGTCAGAGCACCCCTAGGTCAGCACCTTTCCAAACTGTTTTCAGCACATACCACCTGATGGGCATGCTGGTGCAGGCTTTCGGGGGACAACCAACAAAGGCCACCAGCTTCCCTCTCCAGGTAGGAAATGGCAAGTCAAATTCTCTTGTCCCTCACGCACAGGTTTTGGCGTTGGATGTGGTCTTTTCTAATGTGCACTGAGACCAGTCCAGGAGAAACACACCTATTCTTGCACCGCCTATGATCTTGGTTCTCTTTGTCCAATTTCTGACCCACGTGTAACTTTTTTAAAAAAATATATTTATTTATTTATTTGACAGAGAGAGACACAGCGAGAGAGGGAACATAAGCAGGGGGAGTGGAAGAGGGAGAAGCAGGCCTCCCGCGGAGCAGGGAGCCCGATGCGGGGCTCGATCCCAGGACCCTGGGATCATGACCTGAGCCGAAGGCAGCCGCTTAACGACTGAGCCACCCAGGCGCCCCCCACGTGTAATTTTTAAGGTGAAATCCTGTTGAGGGTTCTTTTTTTTTTAAGATTTTATTTATTTGACACAGACACAGCGAGAGAGGGAACACAAGCAGGGGGAGTGGGAGAGGGAGAAGCAGGCTTCCCGCAGAGCAGGGAGCCCGATGCGGGGCTCGATCCCAGGACCCTGTGATCATGACCTGAGCCAAAGGCAGACGCCCAACGACTGAGCCACCCAGGCGCCCCTGTGGAGGGTTCTTTAAGAAGCCCAGATTTTATTCACTGGGCCCCATTCATCCCAAGATATATTTACCTCCTCTCGAAGCTCCAGCTGATTAAGCGGGTATGAATTTTCCATATGTAAACCATGGTATTTTTCTGAACTGATTGTGTTTGCTTAAGTGTTCAGCGAGTGGCCCCTTCCCAACGATGCAGCTGCCAGGGCGACCACAGAGCCCTGCCACACAGGGTCACATGGCCTCGAGAGGACTAGAACTGGCACAGAGGCCACATGGTCCCGACGCGCTCTCCACCGAGCTCTTCCTGCTTTGAAGTTCACCGAGCAAGGAGCCACTGTGTGAAGTTAGAAAACCTTTTCGACAAGATTGGTCTCCAAAAATAAAAAAATAACAAATTAAAAAATTAAAAAAAAACCACAAAAATCAAATAAAGAATTTTAAAAAAAGAAGAAAAGAAAGATTTGTCTCCAGGCGGCCCTGGACTCCTTCACCTGTACTCGGGTCAGCCAGAGTCTGCCATGACCTTTAACTTGGTCTTCTGCACGGCCAGGACGGTGCTCATTGCCGCAAGCCCGACAGGCCTGTCCCTTCCTGATGATTGAGACAACAGAGTAAGGGGGAAAGGGTAATGGAAGGAAAAGGGGCACTTGGGGGGAAAAAAAACGACAGGCTCTGGTGGCCAACCGACCTCGGTTTCAAATCTGGTTCTCGCATTTCTTACCTGTAGGTCACCCTTGGGGAAGTTACCTAAGGTCTTCGAGTCCTTTCCCTCCTGTGCAAAATGGAGCGACCTCTACTTGTGACCACGGACGTGGCCTGGCTTAGTGGCCCGGACCCGGGTTCGTCCTGCCTCACTGCTCAGTCGGGATGCTACAGGGGAATAAACAGCAAGGAACTTTCTTTTTACAGTCCATACGTTCAAGTAACTTTCGGTTGCTGCGGCTGGAGCTTGTTGCAAACTATTCAGAACTGAAACAAGTTTTTCATTACATTTTAAAAGCCAGGTGAGCGCAGGGACACTCAAGACCTATAAAGACAAGTGCAGCGAACGGGTTCAGACCCCGATGCCAGGGTCCAGAAAACTACCCACCCACCAGGGTTCTCTCTTTGTGGCCGGCCTGGCACCAACTGCCCTGTGGGGTGGGGGGTCCCCGAGAACAGTGAGTTACAGTCAGCTTTGGGTTATCAGTGTTGGTGCAGAAAAGCAAGTCCCAGGCCGTGGTAAACCTAAGCAACTCTATCTGGAATGCATTTTATATGTGCGTGTGTGTAGTTTTTTCTTGGCAGGAGGCTTACCTTCCTAATTATGTTTCCCTTCGGCTATTATTAAAATCAGTCTGCATTCCCCAAGCACACAGCACTGACAGCAGGGGGAAGGCACTCCGTAAGTGACAGGGTAAGGTCTGCCTGGGATTAAGTGTTTGAAAAGACACAAACCCGTATGTAGGTATGTAGGACTTCCAACTCTGCCGCAGGTAAGAAACACGGTAACACAGAGTTACTGCAAAACTTCCCCAAACACCGGAGAATAATACCTTTAAACCCCTTAGAAAAGCATTGTGGGCATCACACATGCTTTCTCTTCATTCTTTAACCGGACTGGTCAACTCTCATCAGCTTTTACCCGGCAGGATTGATGCATGAAAACTTTCTGCTTTCCAACAATCTTGCCTTTTCCCGGGATTCCTCATCTGTCTTTAAGAACTGTCAAAAGTAAAATGTGCATTTAATGCCACATGTGGACACTCTTGCTGAGAAATGGATTCCTCTAGATTTTATGGACTGGAATGGAAATTCAACCTTACATGACAACTGAACTCTGACAATCATTTACATATTCTAATGGCTCGCTGGCCATCGGACAGATCGTTCATATGGTGACTGAGAAGATCTAGGTACGCGTTTCCCACTATTCTCATCTCCACCCTGCGTGATGCAGCTACGGCTTCAAGTCCTCTCGGCTTGAGGAAACACTAAGAGTACATTATTCTAGGGCGCCTGGGTGGCACAGTGGGCTAAGCATCCGACTCTTGGTTTTGCTTCAGGTTGTGATCTCAGGGTCGTGAGATCGAGCCCGGCATCGGGCTCCATGCTGGGTGTGGAGTCTGCTTAAGATTCTCTCTCCCTCTGCCTCTGGTGGGAGGCCACCACATACTCTCACTCTCTCAAATAAACCTTAAAAAAAAAATGGAGTACATTATTCTAATAGGAGTCATTTCCGGGGTACATTTCCTTTGGACCATTCCCAATCATTAACAGTGGTGTTCATGTGCTGTGTTCTAAGGGGATCTTCCCAGTTGCTTTGGCCAGTCAGTATCTTCTTCACTGATGAGGATATGGAGACAAACTACCAGGAACGAATCTTAATGTGAACAGACGGTATCCTAATGATGCACTCCGGGATTATAGCCCTATAACGCCAACCGCTCCTCATTCAAGATTGGTTTCTTGAAAGAAAAAAAAAATCACCTCGATTCAACTGGGCCAAAATACAGTAAAAATCCCAAGTCGGGTACCACTGAGCAACCATGCCTTTAGAATGGGACTCCACATCTTTAGGGATCCCTCAATAATGTAATTGACCAAAAAAAAGGGGGGGAAATCTCTACTCATATTTGCTTCCATATGCATAAGGAAACTTTGGAAGAAGCCAAAGTGTGTGTGTGTGTGTGTGTGTGTGTGTATAATCAACTAATAATTTAGTGAATTTAGAGTGTGGGGTAACTGGACAGGTTGGATGGGGGAACAGGAGGGAAACTTTCACTCTATACCTTTATGTAGCTTTTGGTTTTTAAACCCTGTCATAACATTACCTAATGAAAAGCTAAGTTAGACAAGTAAATATTACATGGATTGGCCTTACTGATGGGCTGGTATTCCTAGATTACCACAGGTTATCTTTCAGAGATTTTTCACCTCTGTAAGGGCTTCCAGAAGAAAATAACTAGAAGAGGTTAAAAGTAGAAACTGAACTTGTACAATAAAGTGTATCCCAGAACGCACAGCTATATTTTCCCCACGAGGTTCTAAGTTGAAAAAACAGTTCTCAGTCCTTGTTCCCTTATTTCAAGGAAGAAAGTTGTATTTGGTAGTTGGGCATTTGCTCGAGAATGAGAAGGTGCACGTGCAGGCCTCCTCTCGCAGATCCGGTCACTGACTTGCCACCCTTTAGCTCTGCAAGTGGACGTATTCTGCAGACACCAAAGGGCAAGCATAATTTTGCATAGCATCACCAACATCTATTTTCATGCCGGTTCTAGAATCACAAGTGACAAATTCTTCTTCACGTAAGCTGTTAGGTTTCTAACACGCAGGAATGAAAGTTTTACAATGCACATCAATGCTTTGTACTTTGTCTTTTATCAAATTGTAGGTGCTAATTATGGACTGTTTTTGAAATAAAATGTAAATCGAAGAGTCGTTAAAATGTTTTTTTCTTAAGGTACAGGGTGGTGAAGTGTTGGAAAGAAAAAATAATTTCCAAATGACTTTGTAAAACACAGTCACATGCTATTAACTGAGACTTTGGAAAAGTCAGGTCTACCAACAAAGCTTTTATTCTACCTCATACTCTGAACTCTTAAGATTTTAGAATATTCAACTTGCCTTTGTTCTTTTTTGGGGGGAACGTGGTGCAATGGTGAGCCTGCCGGCTGGTTAGAAGCCAAAAGTTACCCAGTCAGATCTGAATGGAAAAATCTATGATTTGTTTATTTCATAGTTCAAGTTCAAAAGCAAGAGACAATTTAAATAATAAAAGGGTAACAGGAAAAAATGCAAAGAAAGAAAACAGTGAGAGTCCAGAAGAACCTTCAAGAATATTTAATTCGGAAAATGTTATTGGTGTAGAGAAGCTGACTGAAAGAAAACAGCTGGGCAGAGTTCAAGGTTTTAAATTAAAAACAATCTCACAAGGTCTACGGGGATAACTCTTTGAGCCACATTTTGGAGACCAGATTCATTTCTACCAAGTCAAAGTAATAGCAGTCTAAGCTAAAAAGGAAATTCCTCACAACTGAGGTAGTTACTAAGTATCAGCACATTTTCCAAGTTCTCACAAGGCAGCTTAGCTATTTACAATACATTTTTCCTCATACATAAATGGAGCACCTTTTCAATTTTAGGTCTTCTGTGATTTGTTTAAAAAAAAAAAACAAACACTTATACACACCAGCCAGAATATGCCTATTTTATTAACATCATGCTTTAATAAATAACTGGCTACTTCTAATAAAATTAAGCCTCTGTTTACAACAGCCCCCAATATTCCATGTTGACCATTCTTGCAGAATTTGGTGTGAAAAGCTGAATGAAATGTAGACCCTGAGCTATCAAGTAATTACATTTCAATATAAAAATAGAGAATTAGTCTTACAACCAAAGATGGAACAGGAACACAAACCACCTCTCTGTGGGTGTTAGCTTCTGTGGAATCGGAGATCTCAATGGCTGTCTCAAGCAGGAAGAGACTTGCAGCGTTTTCTCTTTTTGAAGACTTTTTGGGAACTCCTTTTTAAAGGGAGCTGTTACCTTCTCATAGTTTTAGAAGCTGTCATTTGGTAAGGATACAAGGAACGGGGTCCTAAGGGGCCAAGGCAGTTGTCTTTGGCCTGGGACAACAGTTATGGCCTTTGCCAGATCCCCCCACCCACACCCACACCCACCCCGGAATTGTGGCTAAGGGTCACAGCTAAGCTATTGCCTTCTGGGCTCTCTACTCCCTCCCGTCCCCCTCCAAACAACAACAACACGTGAAAAAAGTCTGGACACCCAGATCCCCCCCAAGCGGACTTCTTGGCTGATAGGGTAGCACACGGCTGTGAACCACAGCAAGCCCTTTGCCTTTCTGATCAGAGGGGCCCGGGTAAGACGACTCAAGTAGGACACTTTAGCAATCTTGTTTTACAAAAATTGGGATCCAAAACCAAATGCAAAGACGAAAAGTTTGGTGGAAGAGTGTGGACAGCTATTTGGTGAGCCCAGACTGTACCCCGGTTTTGGCTAGCCTCCAGACAGTTCCCTATTCTATAAGGTGGGGTGTGAAATCTGGTATGCTGTAACAAGGGGGACCAAATGAACTCCTTGGTCACTTATTTCTGCCATCGGGATAGGAAGTCAAAGCAGGTCAGTGTGGACATGAAGACCAGCACACAGCGGCTTGCTAACTTGCCTGGATAAGACAGAAAAAGACAAAAACCCACCCCCAAACTAAGTGTGAACGTGTGATAACTTCGGCATCCTGAATGCTTTCTATATTTCTAGGGAGAGTGTACCGAAAAAGAATCTTCTTCTAAATGGGCGCTGCTCTAAGTATAAGCGGGTTCGAGAAATGGACCTGTGACCTTAGTTTATATAATTCAATTCAACCAAGACGGGTATAGTCTGCAGTCTCTTCCAGTCCCTGGCTATCAATGAAGTAGAGCCTTCTTCTTGTATCGATGCCTGAATACAACCTACCAAGTGGCTCAGAAGCCCCCTTGTGCCTTCACATTCTGTCCTACCTTAACAATAATAAAAAACAAAATCACATCCGCTCCTCTCCAGATAAGGCAACTAAAACAACAGGGATAAATGGAAATTTTACTACTTGTTGGGCTTTTTCTTTTAATAAGATAACATGATAAATAAAACCTGCTTCTGTACAGCTATTTAATATTTCAGAAATACGTACACGTTACATGCCAAGAAAGGACCCTGGTTTTCTTGTAAGAAACAAGGTGAGATCATAATTGAAGGG
Organism: Mirounga leonina; assembly: GCF_011800145.1. Taxonomy (NCBI): domain Eukaryota; kingdom Metazoa; phylum Chordata; class Mammalia; order Carnivora; family Phocidae; genus Mirounga; species Mirounga leonina. Next base: position 23,265,670 of record NW_023270175.1, read on the forward strand.
GAAAAAAAAAACAACCCACAAACAAAAAGAAAGAAAAACAAAACAAACAAGAGTGATAAAATCACAAATGCACAACTAACTACAGTTCTGTACCTACACTGTCAGCCACGTTTAACATGATGCGGGGGGCGGGGGGCGCCAGGAACCGCCTTTATACATCCAAGTCCCTTTCCCCCCCTCGCAAAACTGAATGAGAACACAAAGTCGGCATTTTTTTTAAACCAGTGGCCACATAGTAAAAACTGTACATCGTTGTCCATTCATTTAAAAAGCAAAGTCACTAGGATGGTATAAAAGTGATAACTGGTGCCTTTTTAACTTTTTGAAGAAAACTCGCTAAGGCTCAGAATTATCTGCACTCTCTCTGCATGACCAGGAGCACGATGCAGAAGGCGGCGAGGAGGGAGGGCTGCGCCCGCACAAAGCCACCAGCGCTGCCGGCCTGATCGTTGGCGCTCTTCCCGGAGGGCTCGGTGGCGTTGTGCCCCAACTCCGAGGGGCACTGCTGGTACTCGCAACCGCTACCGCTTCCCTCCCCACTGCTCTCGTCACCTATTAAAAAAAAGGAAGAGAGATTTCATTCTGCTCGTTCTCTTCACACGGCGTACGAGAGCAACGTGTAAGATTCAAACCACAAACGCTTACTGATGTCAAAGAAGTCCACATCGTTCCCGTTGTAAGCATTCTTCATTTTACTGGTCATAACCCGAAGAGCCATGATCTGGCGAAGGATCAGTATGTCCGGTTTGCTGGTGTCCACCTGGACCTCCGGATTGTTGCCCTGGTTGGCTAAGCCATTTCCCGTCACCGCGAACAGGTATCTGAAATGAAAAATGACTCTGCTAAGATGATCGGTAAAGCTCAAAGTGGCCGAAGATCAGAGAATTCTGCCTTGATTCTAGTAGTCCTACTGAGTGCAACTCAGGGGAAAGTGCTCCCATTTCGTGTTTCTCCGCTTTGACGGGGACCTTTTGGAATGCTACCCCTTTTACGGAGGTTGGTGGGTCAGAGTCGAGGGCCGATACAGCGGGGACAGAGCAAAGTTACTTGAGTGTGGAGGGCAGTGACACAAGAGATCACCCAAGAAGAGAACGAGGCCTTTGGGGGAGCTGCAGCTTTAGGAGGCCAGGCCGGTGGGCCGAGAACCACAGGCATTAAATCCTGGAAAGACGGGGCTACTGGAACGACCTGACCCCGGGCTGCAGCCCTCGTGCTGGGTGCCTTCCCGAGGCTTGCGAGACAAAGCCCGTTCCTTAGACCGTCTAGAAGCCATCATGCTGTTGCTACCTACCGGCCGGTGCTTCGTGATGCCTCCCTCGAGTGACTACTGAGCAACCGCCGTCTGACCCACGCTCCCCCTCCCCGGGGCAGGCGGGAAGGGAGCCCGCCGGCCCGCTCGCCCGAGCCTAACCTGCTCTTGCCCTTCCCGTCCCAGCAGTCGTCCTCGTTCCCGTTCCCAGCGGCCATTCTCCCATCGCTGCACACATTGCTGGGCAGAGAGGACCAGAACTTCTTGGCCTGTTTCAGCTTCTCCTTGACATCAGTAACCTCATTAGCAGGGGCGGGGGGAAAAAAAGAAACACCTCTGTAAAAACACACAACTGCCTACAGATGTGTCTTCTGATCATGTCTAAAGTAGCTCCAGAGCGCTATGCGATTCATTTTCAGCTTGAGTCACAAGAGAAAAATGCAGATCAAATCTATACAGAAAAGAACAAACTCGCTCAAATGAACTAACGGTTGGAACACAGGCCCTGAAGGAGTGGCCCCGATCCACCGGCCACTCTCCCTCTGTATTTACAGCTACCGTAACCTGAGGCCCGCTGGCCTCGGGGCTCCGTGGGTACGAGGAGAAGCCACCGTCTCCTCCCGCGAGGCTTTCCTCCTCTGGCTGCAGTGTCTATACCGCCTGCCACAGCGCCCCCTCCGGCCACGGCGCGTGCGGCTCGCTGCCAAGGGCAATGCGGTTCGCTTCCAACCCCGTCCCCCGGGTGCTTCCTATCCATCCCCTTTGCTAGTGAAGCCCGGGGTCTCTGCTGCTCCCGCTGAACAAGGAGGAGTCTCATCGCTCTGTGCTCCCTATAATGGGCACAGTGATGCGCTCACAGGAGATGCGTCGCGTTTCCTAACGAAGTACGAACTTTATGAGCTAGAAAATGAGAGGCAGATTTATGGACATCCCCATGCAACCTGCTTGGAAAGTTTCACCTGAAAGACCCGCACTTGAAAGCCTTCCAACTAAAAATGCATCCGGAGCAAATGTTGTCAGTTCTTTGTCATTAAACGCGGCCGTTCCTGCGCCGAAGTGCTCACCAGTCGGTCCAAACTCGTGCCAGCTGCCGTGGTCGGACGTTCCTCGGGGTGATACGGTCTGAAGCGGGCGCTGAAAGCCCCCTCGGAGATGGATCGGGAAATCCGGCCGGCCGGGAGGGGTTTGGGGGGTCCACATCCCTGGAAGACCTGCATTGAAGCGAACACAGTCCCATTAGGGAAGCTGGGTCCCAAGCCCCCCCCCCCCGGGGGGGCAGGGGGAGGTGGGAAGAGGGGCGGTGGGGGAGGGAGGGCTCTGCTTCTCCTTGCCAGTTATCCTGCCTTCATTACCTTCTGAGACACTTGCACACTATTCTCCTGCATATTCATTATCGCATCGGAAATCTTCACATCGATGGGATCCATGACCGATTCGATGTTGAAAGGACCCTCGAGCCTCTCCGCCACCATCAGCATCGCATCTAATAGGACGTTTGGGGAAAAACACAACAGCAGAAAAAGTAAACCGTTAGTTCGGCCTTGGGTCATCAGTCTGATTATCTTACTGCCTTTGTTTCCGGTGGGGGGTAGGGAAGAAGGCATGCGTCATAATCAATTCATGTTTTTACGTCCGTTTCTATTACACAAGCGGCATTTAGTCACCGTGTATTGCTAGCTCTCTAAAGTGTGAAACGGCCAGGTGAATGCCTTATTCCACAGCAAAGGAACCCAGTCGGGAACGTTCTATTGTACTGATTATTCATTCCTCGTGTGTCGGTGGCTGTCACTGTAAGGCTCCGAGCTAGCTCCTGCTGACAAACCTAAGGCTGGGGGCAGAATAACATGCCACTTCTCCCAGTGACTTCCTAGGATCTTTTCATTTAGGTTCCATTTACAAGACTCAAAAACATCAATCCGTTAAAATCCTGGCATATCATTTCCTTTCTTTCATTTTTTAAATGAAACCCTTTCAGCTCCTTGAGCACACAGTTGGAAAGTACAAATGACAGTGTTCCTAGGAATTCTAATGACTTTGCAAATAATGCAAATTTGAAAGATGCAATTTTGTACTAAGATAAACTTCCCGGGGAGGGGGGTGGGAGGATGGGTTAGCCTGGTGGTGGGTATTGAGGAGGGCACGTTCTGCATGGAGCACTGGGTGCTATGCACAAACAATGAATCATGGAACACTTCATCTAAAACTAATGATGGAATGTATGGGGATTAACATAAGAATAAAAATTAAAAAAAAAAGATAAACTTCCCATTTCAAACACAAGGGCCTCGAGTTAAAGCAAAACATGTGCGTCTTTTCATTCGGGTGAAAAGACAACACAAGACACAGTACACAAAAAGCCTGTGCTCACAGTGTGAGTCTTCGCGGATTACTCTGCGAGTCACCTTGGCCTTCTGGAGGAGTCTAGAATGTTTTAGTACACGTCGAATCTCTTCAACAAAATATGTGGTACTTGCTTTTCTGCCGTAGGTGTTTGTGGGGATTATGAGGCTTAGTATTCTTGCCTGATTATCCTGGTCAAAATTAGAGGAAACTGGAAATGAGGAAAAGGCTGCTTCACTCCTGACAAGCACTGAACTCTTCAACTTGTTTGCTCTCCTTTCCACTCTGGTGCTTAAGGCCCGGCAGGGAAAGGATCGTTAGGCCCACATTATCTACAGCCTCCAGGTAGGCCAAGGACAGCTCCCCAGCAAGGAGGGCTAGTTTCCAGAAGACTATAGGCCCTTCTCGGAGAAGACTGCAGGCCACCACCATCTTCTACCTCAGCTTTCTGGTGCAAAGGAGTTTTGGCATCAGCCTGTCAATGAAATCCAATCTGCTCATCAACCTTTCACCTTCCACCTAGAACAGACGCAACACAACATCTGAAGGCGTGGGGGTCCTTTCTCTAAGCTGCAATTCCAATGTCACAAACCACAAATAGATTTCCGTGAAATGCATTTTTTTTTTTTTAAATAACAAATGAAGTTTCAGATTGCATTGTGGTAAGCACCAATAAAGTGGCGCTTCCAACCTCTAAGTAAAGACTGCCAGCATGAATATAGCATTGTACTAGAGGGGGAAAAATGCTTTTGATGTGCTAGCAAAAGGAGACTTTTGTAAACAAGTGGAGCACAACGTCAGTGCGTTCATCATTGTCAAAGCATCAGGGCTGCCGCGTATAGAAAGCACATTCTTTGCAGAAGAAGTCGCTTGCTCCAAATAAAAATATTATGAATAGACAGATAATCAACATCCAAAATGCAGAGGTTTAAACAAGAAAAAGAAAAGAAAAGAAAACAGAGCATTTTGAAACTACTCATTCCCCTCGTGGCGAGGAAAGGCTGGATCACTAATATGTTTGTGAAAGGCTCAAAGGAAACATAAACCCGATTCTTCTGGCTGTTTGGCGTCTTTGTCAACTCTGGGACTGGAGGGAAGCCGGGCCTTTGTTGGGGCCGATGCCATGGCGTCCTGCGCGGGGCGGCTGAGGAATGCGCTGAGCAGCCTCCAGCCCCTGGGGGGAGTCCTGGTCGGCTCTCAACGAGGCCCTGCCCTAGAAGCAGCCAGCCCCGAGGGAGATCCAAAGATGGTGGGTGTGGGGTTGTTTTTCTTCTGGTGGGTCTAGGCTAAAGGTCCCTCATTTCCGGGATAGCTGATGGGTCCCTGCCTCCTTCCAGCAGCCCCGACACCCCGACACCCCAACACCCCAACACGAAAGTCCTGCGACCTGAGTACGGTTGGCGTCAGGTGAATGTTAAGGCAACCACAGTGCGTGATGGAAAACAAGGTGCCACCAAGCAGAATGTATGGTTCTCTAGAAACTGACTGTTCTGGGGGTGGCGGTGGGGAGTATTTGGTCGACCTTTTGAGGCAACCTCTTACAAAACCAAGTCCAGCGTGTTTCAACTGTTTGGATCCATCTGGATCAAGGCTGACAACAATTCAAGAGAGGGAAAGGAGGCCACGGCAGCAAGAAGGCAGATGTGGAAAACTTAGCTTGAGTCTCTTCAAGGGCCTGGTCCAACCTCCGGCTCTCAGCGCTCAGGCTATGGGCACTGGGTCACCCCCACCCAGCCACAGAGCATCCCTCCCGTGTACCAGGCAAAGTGAATCCTTTCGCACTATGCCACCAATAACCACAAACCCCCATCTTCAGCCTCATGACCCACCGGGAAAACAAAAGGCAGTTTCCCGACTTAACCCCAAGATCTGATTTAAAGAAGTGGGGGGGAAAGCTCTTCGCTGTTCATTAACTGCAGTCATTTAAAGGGGTAAGAAAAATTCTTTGCAAAGAAAAAAAAAAAAAGGAACTTCGAGCAGAGGCATGTAAATTGGGACTGAATTCTACAACCACAGAGCAAATTAAACCCTGGTGAAAATTCATAAAAAAGCACTGGGGATTAACAATGTCTATTACTCCTGGCCTGTTAGATCAGCTAATGGGACATAAAGAATAAAATACCCATTAAAAATTAAGTTTAGATACAATTATATACCCCATCCCTCCAAAAAGGATCATTTCAAAGAACTGAAGAAAATGGATTGAGAAATCTGATCAATTTCCACTTGGGTTTAATTTTGTTTCTTGAAAAAGAGCAAATGTAGGTTTTAAAATTCTCAACAAGAACAACAGCAACTCACTCCTCCTTGCTTTAGAGTACCTGCTTGAAAACATTAATTAAGCAGGCCACAGTGTGGTTTTGATTTGATGTGGACCTGCAAACTCTTCAGAAAAATATGAAAAAAAAAAAAGCAAGCGCACAAGAGAATTTGTATTTTAATACAATGAGTTACAGTTTCTGCCAGACATGTTAGAATAAGAGAATAGTGCGAGGGACACGGCCCTCTGCACCTTACTCCTGATCGATCCATAGAAAAGTTGGCAAAACTCGAGGGCTGTCACTCCACACTGTGCTGTACAGTGAATTCTCCTCCTTTGCCCGGAGAACAAGTACATTAGATGCTATAAAATAAAAAGGCTAACCAACATTTACAAAAATGAATTTAGCAGAAGCGAACTGCAAATTTGGCAAGTGGGTGTGGGGGTGAGGGTAGGATTGAAAAAAGAGCAAAAACATCAACTTCAGATCTGGAAATGCCACGAGCTTTTCTTTCCTGGGGGAAATATTTAAAGCAACAATTTCTCCCATGGCTTCCTTCTGGGCACGATGGGCCTCCGCTGCCCCACCTTCCCTTTCACGGGACTTGGCTCTCCTGCGTGTAGATTTTCTCAGGTCTTCTCGCTTTGAGCTATTTAGGCTACAATTTTGCTGAAGTGCTTAATATTCACATCTTTTTTTATTCCTGTGTCAGCGTTCTCAAGAATCTGTTGGAGCCAATTTATTGATGCATTTTCAAACAGTTAATATGGTAATTAGCTCTCATGCAGACTAAAAAGCCTTCTCTCCAACACCAATCCCCCACCCCAAAGGTGCCAGCAAATTGCATACATGTTCCCATGATGTGAACAAATAAGTGAAAAACAGGTGCTTCTAAAGCCACTTACGTTCTGCAATTACACAAACCAGGAGGTTTCAGGACTAAGCTGTGCATGAAGAGCACATCAACCAAGTCGATGGCCGGACATTTAAATGATCCTTAACTTGTCCTTTCCCACCGATGTTGATGAATCCTCTTGGAAAGTGGGTACCCCACTCACATTGCTGTCTGGATTCTGGGTGCCAGGGACCTGTGAGAATGCTTACCTCTAAAATGACTAGAGCAAAAGGGCCTCCGTGCTCACCAGAGCAGTCGGTTACTGTTAAATCCTCTATAGAAAGAGAACCCCTAAAGTCCCCCCAATCCGGTTTCACTTGATTCAAATACCCAACGGGCATCCGGCCGGTGTGCGGAAGGCTCGGTCGCAGTGTGACAGAATGATTTCAAAGCTCAGTCAGTGATGGCCATACTCCAGCATTTACAGGGACACAGCCTATGATGCGTAACTAAAACGGACCTTTTGGGGGGGGAAGTGCCAAGAAGTCACATTCTCCTTATGACAACTTGCGATTCACCATGTCTGAGGTCTTCCGTAACGCCAACACTTGTTCAAGGAACATTTACTTGTAGACTGGTGTGAACTTTGAGTACAGTGGGAACCCTGGCCAACAAGAAATAAGGAACAGAAGAACTTCCACAGACGGTAATTACAATATTCCCCGTGGCCGGAAGCTGAGCATTCTCCAGTGATGGAAACCCCTGCCTCGCTCACTCACCTATGAAATTGTTCCATTCAAACTCGAGATCCCCTTGGTTGGCAAGACAGCCTCTCATGATGTTCGAGCAGTAGTTGTAACATGGCTTCACACTCACGAGCCCCTGGCAGTGGGAGCAGTAAAGCATCTTCAGCAAGGCCTCGGCACACTGCGCTGTGGGACTGACCTAGTTTGGGGCAAGACAAAGACAACGTGGGGCAGTGATAACACAGACATTCCAAGTGCATCCAGTTGACCTTGAAGGTTTGGCCATGAATTGAACTTAAGAATGAGTTGTGATGGATCACACTGAGCAGGCCTGGCCTGCTGCTTCTAGAGGAAGATTAGATAAAAGGAAGGGGTCTGCTGGGAAGAAGGTGGGTGGGTGGGGGTAGAGGCAAGAACACCGCTTGACCATAAATACCCCAGGTGCACATACTTCCCACCCTGTAGACTCCCATGCTTCCTCCATCCCGCTCCCCACCGCCCCCCCAACACACACACACTCACTCTCACTCATTTTATGTGGCTCAGTTGTTCCAAAGTCCTCGTACACACACAGTTCCAGGATCGGCCAGGAGACACAGGAGTAGAGACGACCTTCTCCTGCCCACCATGCATGGCCTGCTGTGGCCTCTACCATCACTGGGTCGGCCTCGGACACTTAGCCCCCCCATCGAGGTGTAGCGGGGTACCTAGTGTGTACTCCCTTCTGTGCCCGTAGCTGTGCTGAAGGCCAAACTCAATGTATCCTACAGGCAAGAAGGTGAATACATTTAAACTTGGGGTGAGGTGAAGGGCTTCCAAGGCCTGGGAACAGTAAAGCAGAGTGCTCAGGGAACACTCGATGGAAGACAGGAGACTTCGGTGACTCTGGGGAGAAAGGGTTGGATTTAATTGGCCCACTGAAGGGAGAACGCCCCCACCAGGGAGAACGCAGAGTGCCTGGGGTTGAGGAATTGTGGGAAAGACAGCTGGCTGCCCAGGAAGGAGCGTGTGCGTGGCCAGAACTGAAAGGCACGTGAAGACCAGGCAGAAACAGAGATACCATTCGGCAGGCCACAGGGGGCTACGAAAAGCTCACGAGGAAGGGAAGCAGCAAGGATAAACGTGGTACTGGCTGTCCTCGGCGGAGAAATGAGGCGTCGTGTCCTCTTTTCACTTCCACCTGTCCTGCATCTTCATCAATGCTTAGAAAGGATCATGGCCAGCCATCACTCATGGGCAGCTAACCCAAGGTTTCTGTCTTCTTGTTCTCTCTGCCCCGCCCTCTGCTTTCTGAGTCACTATCGGAGGATTAGTGCGTTCCTCTCTATCAGCACCAACCAGTGTTCTAAGCAAACTTTCCAAAGCAGATACCGGGGCAGGGAACAGATGCTGGGATGCACTTCACCTGCTCTGGAGTGTGACTTTGGAGACCGCTTATCAACAGTAGCCTTAGGAACAGGAACGAGGGATTAGAACTGTCAGGAGGAAAACTTAACACCACTGGGCTCCTATCTGATGTACACACACACACTGCCTCTTATCCCCACCAGAACTCTGGCCTCCAACAACAAGCTGGTAATTGTGTATGTCAAAGTCAACATCCCCTCCCAAGAATTAGGACCTTGCTGCAGTTTTTAACCGAGCCCAAATTAGTCCTTTTCACTGTGCTTTAATGGGCAGTGAAATCTTGGCTACCCAATATCCTGGGGGGATGGCCAGTCTGGAGGGCTAGATTTTCTGGATAGCTAAAAGTCCAATCTTTTAAAGTCATCGATAGCTAGGACTTCAATACCTGTCTGCCCCACCCCCTCACTTTACAGATGAGCACGCAAGCCTGGAGAGAGGAGGTGGCTGGAGAATGCCAGGATCACAGAAGTCAGAGCTGGGACGGGCCTTAGAAGTCACATCGTCCGGCTTTCCCATTTAAGAGACAAGAAAAGCAAGGCCACACAGATGAACGGACTTGCTGACGGTGCCCCTGCTACATCGGATTCTAGCACTGCACCTTATCAAACATGGCCCAGAGAGCTCACGGTTCCCGGCCTTCTCCAACACAGGCCGTGAACCCTCATCTTAGGCACACTTGTTTCCCTCTGTAGTTCGGCTCCACGTTGATGATACCCCTAACTGGCTGTATTGCAGAGAGGCGAAGGGTTAGTACGTAAATGCCTATGAGAAATCGGATTACAGCCGGTGGCATTTGTTGAATATTATGCTTCAGCGGAAACCATGCCCTACTACGGAAACATGTACAAAGCTCAAGTGTCAACAAATAGTTACTGAGCACCTATCTCGTGTTGGGGATTATTCTGGAATGTACTTGTGATTAGGTAGCAAGTAGGAATCTCTGTATTAGAGTAGGGAACCTGCTCTCAAAAGCACAAACACATTCCAAAATGGTATGGGCCTTTAGGAAATAAGCCAAAATCTAAAACACAATAATCTATTTGACAAACTTCCCCCCACCCCCAAAAAAAGACCTTTCCGTTTGTTTTCTTTTCTTAACTCTCTCCAAGGTCAGCTCCATTCTTTGTTCCATTGTAAGTCAAATCTGTGATGTAGCAGACCTGGTCTACTACACAGGTAGATGTCAGCTCTAGTTTTAAAGACTGGGACCAAACAAAATGACACAGAGTTTTATTAAAGGAAGATTATGAGGCTGGGTTTGGCTGACTTTTTCCACTTCATTCTCTGGCTAAGTGCTGGCTCATGCTCTGCACGTGACTGGTTGTCGAACTACTAAAAAGGATCACCAAGAACTCAGCTATAACATGCTATGGAAATACTAGATACCAGAACTGAGAAGAGAGATGGCCAAGTTCTAAGAAAACCACAATGGGCAAGGACATGAGCAATACCCAGGCTGGAGAAAATCAAACGGAGTCTTTGTGGTCTCAGGACCACTACTGAGACCGCTATGTGCAAGTTCACATTATTCAGACTTGAGAAACAAAACCCTTGTGTGGGAATGAGGCCCTGGTACAGAGAATGGTTGGGTTTAAGATTTTATTAGAGAGAGAGAGAGAGAGAGCACACACACACACAAGGAAGGAGGAGGGGCAGAGGGAGAGGGAGAAGCAGGCTCCCCCTCTGAGCAGGGAGTCCGACATGGGGCTCTATCCCAGGACCCCAAGATCATGATCCGAACTGAAGGCAGACACTTAACTGACTGAGCCACCCAGGCGCCCCTAGAGAAGGGTTTTAACACAGTCAGGAAAAGGAAAGAAACAGGCATCCCCTGCAATGCTCAGCCCCCCAGAGGAAGTACCAATAACGTGACCATTCCCCAGGCCTTCGGTGCCCACTCTCACGGACCCAACCAAGCTCAGGATGGTGAACCCAGGGTGCCAAGGACCACTTCTCCGTTTTGGCTCTGGAGTACCCAGTGGAGAAACAAAATGGTTGCCTAGCTTTTGGAATTTTCAGGGCTTTGTTCCGGGGCTTCATTTATTTTGAATACAAATTCAAGTTCAGGGGCACCTGGGTGGCTCAGTCAGTTGAGCATCTACCTTCGGCTCAGGTCACGATCCCGGGGTCCTGGGATCAAGCCCCATGTCAGGCTCCCTGCTCATCGGGAACTCTGCTTCTCCCTCTGCCTCTCTCCCCACTCGTGTGCAAGTGCTCTCTTTCTCAAATAAAAATCTTTAAAATAATTTTTTTTTAGGGCGCCTGGGTGGCTCAGTTGGTTAAGCGACTGCCTTCGGCTCGGGTCATGATCCTGGAGTCCCAGGATCGAGTCCCACGTCTGGCTCCCGGCTCGGCGGGGAGCCTGCTTCTCCCTCTGACCCTATCTCCTCTCATGCTGTTTCTCTCTCTCTGTCAAATAAATAAAAATAAACAAAATCTTTAAAAAAAAAAAAATTTTTTTTAAATTCAAGTTCATTCACATTCTACTCCCTCATAATCCTCAAAATCAATCGCTTCTTGAGTCCCTAAATAACTTACTTACTAAAGTACATTTACGTGGGGACCCAAGTCCAAGTGGTAGATCCTGCCCCGTGGGGATTAACACAAGGGGCAACTATACTCCAAGGTTGTCTTTTAATCCTCAATTCTATACTGATGCTCTATGGCATGACATGCCACTTAAAATACTCAACATAATTGTTCCTTTGGGTCATAGGTCCTCTTGACTAACATTTGAGGTCTTCCTTTTGTTTAGAATGGTCTGTTGAGCCCTGATGCCGGAATCCTTGGGGCTGGGGTAGGAGTGAGAGTGGGGGGGTTATGATTGCTTTGATAAAAGGCACATTTTTCAAACCTCTCTTAGAGATTAGTTATTTCTCAAAATATTTAGAAGCAGAGGAGGGAAAACTGTACATTCCTCCCTTCCCCCTTCGAAGCACTAACACAAAGAATGGATCAATGGTCTCAGGAAAAAATGCTTATTTAGCTTCTATGGTTTCATGATCATGCAGGGTCTTGATGTCAAAACTGAAGAGAAGAATATTCTGTTCTATGTCAGAATTACCTGTCTACTGATAGCTTTTAATGGATTTTATTGATATATAAGATACAGTTACAAGGTATTTACTATGTGCCAGGATCTCTTCTAAGTACTTTGCATGTATTAACTCATTTAAGCCTCCCCATAATCATATGAGAGGCATATTATCAATTCATTTCACACACGCAAAAGCGGAGGTCAAAAGAGATTAAGGGACTCAGACAAGATCTTCAAGGGAATGGCCAAGATTTGAAAGTGGGCATTTTGGTTCTAGAGCATGTACACTCAGCTTCCTTGATGTGTATCAGAGTGGCTTCTTTTGAGGAACATTACAGTAAAAGAAACTTGAGGGGAGCATAGGAAGCTTGGTCCTTTCCCCACAGCGCCCCAGACCTAGCAAAGGGGATCCACGCACAGCAAATGCTCAGCTATGAAGCTGGATGGTTTTCTGGTGAGAATTTGCAGTTTTCAAATGTAGTGACCAAATGAAACCATTTTTACGTTGGAGGGCAAGTTAGGATTCATCCACATGGTGGATGTGCTTGACCAGACCCTTCAATGAAATGACATACTGTTTAATGAACAACAAGGACTTCCTCAGCCATTGCTCTATTTTCACAATAGGTCGAGATGGCACAGGGGCGAGGGAAAAATATATATATATACCACCCACCGTCCCTGCTCACGAAGAATTCAAAAGCTCCAGTAAACACTGCTGCACATGGAGGAAAAAAGAGCTCACTTAAACAAACGAACACCAGAAAACAATACACATATTTTACCAAAGTTTTAACATTTTTAAAGAATTATGGCTAAATGTAGCAGAGATGATCAATTTCTACTAGGAAGTGGGATATTATGTAAGAAAAAGGTCTGACATCACTTACTTGAGAATGAGGTGGTCTGACTTGTTTAGTTTTGGGGGACAGTATGGTAGAAAGGGGACATCATCTGGACTCAACACTTCTATACGCCCTCAAATCAAAATCTATCTGAGTTACTGACCCATAATGACAAGATATTAATAGCCAACTTCCAAGTCTTATAAAATCCTTCAAGACTGACAAGGGTCTTTCTAAACATTGAAGTGCCTTAGGATTTTAGGAGGCTGTCTGTGTTTCATGGTAAAAGTCAGTGGGGGGGTGTGTGTGGAGGGGAATCCTCATTTCCCTTTTGTAGGATACTCATTCCTGCCACCCAGTATACATCTGACATTGACATCTGCATGTCATTTCTGCTATAAAAAGCCTTTGCAGAAAAGGCCCCTTCTCTGCAAAGACTCTTTTAATATAGATCGAGACTTTCTACTCAATAACCTGCATTTTCCAAACACCACATTGAAAACTACTGCAGGCAGCCTGAAAAAAGAAAACTGCTGGAGAAGAACTCTTCATGCAGCCTGGATTTCATTTCGGTGATTCCGGACGAACCTTAAGCCACACTACATTTCCTTTTAGTTTATTCCAGTCCCTAACATACATTTGCTGCAATATTTTTTTTTGGTCTGCAAAGCCAACTGCACCAAACAAACAAAAAGACCTAGATTTTATCTGTTGCTTGGTAACATAAGCACCCAATAAAAATAAGGGGAAATATTTCCCAAAATTATGATTAAAAAAAGATAGGAAACCCAAACATGTTGTGAGATGTGATGAGTTTATTCAACAACTTCCTAGGGTTGTTTTTTTTTTTTTTTAAGATTTTATTTGAGATTGAGAGAGAGAGAGAGAGCGCGAGCGAACATGAGTGGGGGCAGGCGTGGGGGGGGGGCAGAGGGAGAGGGAGAAGCAGACTCCCCGCTGAGCAGGGAGCCCGATGCGGGACTTGATCCCAGGACCCTGGGATCACAACCTGAGCCGAAGGCAGACGCTTCACTGACTAAGCCACCCAGGTGCCACAACAACGTCCTGGTCTGAATTCAGTGCACACACAAAAAGAAAGAAGGATGAGATATTCCTATTCCCGAGAACAGAATTTTCAAGACATAACAAAATATGTGGAACAAACCAGGGCCCGTTGAGGAATATTTGTTGATGCGCTGTCAATAAAACTGAAGCAACACTGTGTTAACCTCCTTGCAGAGGGCTTGATTTTTGTTCCGAGAGCACGCCGTCTCAAGTCCTTAACACTTTCCACGCTCCTGCTGTCCCACTTCGTCCCCCACTGTCAGCTACAGTCCCACCTTCCTCTTCACAATTCGAGTTGTTTAAGGTGGTGAGTGTAAACAAATATTCAGGGTTGAACAAGTGTCTACACCTAGCTTCTTAAAAGCTTTTTGGACAGACCTTTATTAGAATTTACATTTATAATGATGCAGGAAATGGCAAGATCATTTGTGCAGTCCTCTTGCAGGTGTCAGGGCATTGTGAACAGACAAAATTGAAGGGGGGCAATGGAAATTGTTCTCGAGGCAGGACAATCACTTAGACATCACAATGGTGAGGCACTGCTTTCTAATTATAGCCCCTGGAGTTTGGGGTGGGGGTGTAGACATAGTCCCATTATGTCAGTGTTAATTGAAACCATGAGAATGCAACTCTCTTTGGCATAGGAGCTATTCATTTTCATGGTGCATGTAACCACTCATGCATTTCTGAAAGACCACAACAGACTTCACCCTTCCAGGCAAAACTGCTGCTAGAGCAGGTCAGTAAGAAATGCATCATGAACCATGACATGTAACGAAGGACTAAGTCATACAGAGATGTGTAGTGCCAGGGTGCTCTTGGACCATTTGTTACCAATTAAAGGGACTTTTCTGCAGTTGAAATTGTAAAGCTCAGTGGAGTAAGGTGCAGTCACTGCAGGTTTGGCCCCAAAAATCTGAAGCAAGGCAAGTATACTTGGCCTAAGAAGTGACTTTCTCTTGAAGTAAGTTAAGCTTACTGGTGCTAATAGCCTTTAAAAGGCTTAGTGATAATCAAATCATTGCTCAGCATTTAACTACAACCCTTGTGTGGCAAAAGCAAGCTGGAAAAACAGGGCATCCACTTATGAAGAGAAAGTGGGAACGTGTTTGAGTTGAGTGTGCAGTAACTACCCCCAAGACCCCAGTGCTTCTCATATTTGACTTTCAGAGACCTCTTTGTAGATGAGGTGGGTGAGGTGACTCTCTTTAATGAGGAAATATACTCTCCACTCTGAATGGTCTTTTCAAGCCCAAGGTAATTCATTCTACTGGACACCAAAAGGAGTGTCTATTTCTTGAGTTGCTCTAGTCCCACCTGCAGACAACCCTTGGACAGCAACTGCAGACTTTGTTTCCAACGTGCTCAATTTGAAGGTTTTTTTTTTTAAAGATTTTATTTATTTATTTGACAGAGAGAGACACAGCGAGAGAGGGAACACAAGCAGGGGGAGTGGGAGAGGGAGAAGCAGGCTTCCCGCGGAGCAGGGGACCCGACACAGGGCTCGATCCCAGGACCCTAGGATCATGACCCGAGCCGAAGGCAGACGCCTAACGACTGAGCCACCCAGGCGCCCCTTGAAGTAAGGTTTTGATAGTCAGATCATTTACTGTCTTCCCCACACCACTGTATCTTAAATTAAAATTGGTTTATTTGGGAGTCATACTCCAGAAATTAACGTACTAAGTATTTTCTCAAATATCCAAGTATTCCTTAGATAATTCTAGGCAGAAACATTATATAGATGAGAGATTTTTCAATAATTTGTGTTTTAACTCCTTTAGAAATTGACCTGATACCTGAGTATCTTATCATTGTGTAATTTAGATAACATGACCTAACTTAGTTGAAGGATTTGATTTCAAATCAGTCCTTAAGTCTAGAAGAAGCTCAGTAGGGAAGCAAAACATTATTAAAAAGCTTCCAGTTACAAATTCAACTTTTAAGTAGACATAAAAGAGTATTTTTAACTAAACAATTGGCAAGCAATGTTTACTCAAAGTAAATCAAGCCTTATAGCTTGTATTCATTGTATTCTCATGTTACTACGCAAACATCTCTTACACAGATATGAGAAAATACAATGAACGTAGAATACAGATCAATTCTGAAGCAAATTTAGGGTTATATTTAGAAAGGAACTTTCTCAAACAACCTAACAATACTAAGGTACACAGGAAATCTCTTGCTGGAAAAAAAATTCATACCAGAAGAAACACCAGAAATTGTGACTCTTTTGAGTCACATACTCTTTATTGTATAGTTAAGGGTGTTTGAATCGTTTATACAAAAGCCAATCTTATGGATTTCCCACCATGAATTCTGAGAACCATGTCAAGAAGAATGTGACACTGGGAAGCCACAACTCCTTCCTTCTCCCTACCCTGGGAGGTGGGCTGGAGTGGACAACCGCAAGCCTTTTTGCCCTTGATCTTCTAAATCTGCAATGAAGGGTCTCTAAAGCACTTCCTTGTTTCATCTACTGCCTTCAGCTGTGAGTTGGAGGCTCTGGAATCTCAGTTCTCTAAGGGAGTTTCCAACCTAGCAAAGTGAGGCTAACCAGACTTCTGCCGGCCTGGTCCCTCTTCCCAAGAACTGAAAGGGAGATGGCTAATGGAAAACAACCATTTTCAGATGCTTGCAAAGGTCTTTCTACTTCTTGCCTTTCTCTTCCACACGAGTGTGCACGCACACACACACACACTCATTCAAACCACAGAGCAGCGAGCGCCTTTCCGCCTATTCAGCTGAGGATGAATGCAAGGACTCGATGAAGGAGGGCAGATGTTTTAGGTGAGCTACCATGTCAATAACTGTGATGTGGAATAACTGTGCCTTGTTTCAGGACTCTGACATGAGCATCTGCAAAATTCATAATGGTTGCTGAGGTTGGCAGAAGTTCAGGAATCAGATTATTCCTTTAATTATAACCATCACCCTCCCTACTTGCTCCCACCTACTCTCATATGCCCCAACAAATTTTTGCAAATTACAAGGAGAATTATCAGGAGGAAAAGGAGTCAACAAAAACATGCTGGAAAGAACTGTTGTTCCCTGAAAGTTTATGTGCCTGAAGATGAGAGAGAACATGCAAACCTGCAATAATGACGATGACCAATCAACTAAGCCTCCTATCACCCAATCTTAGGATGAAATATCTTAGAAACACCTAATTTTTATGGTACACGATTCTTTAGAATCTTACCTTCACTGGGTTAACGTCTAAGTTTCCTCTCTAACTAGGGTAACCACGAAGCCTGGCCTGATCAGGACAAGCCTGGTTGCTTCTTCAAACTTAGCGGCACATGCTGTCTGGGTAAGACTGGTAAGAAGCACCTCTTGGTTTAGACAATAAGCATCCTGGTTTGGACAATAAATTATGTGGTCACCCGAACTCTAAATGAACTGATAGGCAATCAGACTGATAGCCCAGATGTTTGTATCGCTGTTCAGTTTTCGTTTTGACCATGCCCTCCAGTCCTCAAAACCACCAAATGGCCTCAGTAGGAGCTGCTGTCCTTCGTCTGCAATTTTTTTTAGCGAATGGACTACAATTTGGCTTTTCCTTTGAGGGCTGAAATGTAACAGCACCAAGATGAGTCTTCCAAAGGTAACTTGTCCCAGATTACTGTTTCTTTGCTGGTATTAAGTCATGGAAGGGTAGAGGCAGGAAGACCTTCCAGAAGTTTTCAAATTTCATTTTTTTCTGGGGGAGCAGGGAGTGAAGGAGCCATAGAACCTTTTCCCCCTTGAAATCTTGCTCAAAACTCTACTTTGAGGGGCACCTGGGTGGCTCAGTCAGTTTAAGTGTCCGATTTTTGATTTTGGCTCAGGTCACAATCTCAGGGTCGTGAGATCAAGCCCTGTGTCGGGCTCCGTGCTCTGCCGGGAGTCTGCTCCAGATTCTCTCTCCCTCTTCCTCCCCCTGCTTGCTCTCAAAATAGATAAATAAAATCTTAAAAAAAAAAACAAAAAAACCCTCTACTTTGAAAAGAGAGAAAAGCAAAGTTTCTCTGGTGCAGCCAGGAGGTAAAGTCATAGATGCAGAGTCTCGCTTACTAGAAGATTCCCCTCATCTCCCCTGCCTCTCCTCAAGGAGGCCCCTGAAATACCTCCTTAAGCTGGTTTCAAAGAACATTGTCCAATTCCTTTAGCTTATAAATGAGGGAAATGTGCCTCATTTCAATCTGCTCTTGCTTACATATTACAATTTCATTCTCTCTATTGGTAACCCTATAAACAAAGCTGTAAGTCAAGAGCACGTGGCCCCCACTGTCATAAAAAGCTCTGCCTTCTAAAGAGCTCTGAGTGTACCTTAAAACAAGGAACCACGTACTAATGCATGTTCAATACTGCTCTAGACTGTAACTAGCAGGCCCAAACCTAGTCACTCAAAGCAACCAAATATGGAGCCTGTCTGCTGCTTTCTCTGGAGGGGAAGTAGAATAGGAGCTGAAAAGATACTAAACCAGGTTCCAATAGAAGAGCTACCCAAGAAACCACTGCAAAGAACGATGTTATAGGATGATGTTCATCACAGCATGGTATCTAACTATAGGGCGTATCTGTATCAGAATAAAGTGTGTGAGGGAAAGGCCAAGAGAAAGAAGACAGCAGAAGAGAAGAAAATGGTTACTGAGTCCATGGAATTCTACTCATTTTTCTACCTCCCAAACTTTCTTTGTTTAAATGTATTTATTTGAAAGAGAGCACGCACACACAAGCAAGAGGGGGAGATCTAGAGAGAGAGAGAGAGAGCCCCAAGCAGACTCCCTACTGAGCATGGAGCCCGCCCTGGGGCTCCATCCCATGACCCTGAGATCACGACCTGAATCGAAATCAAGAGTCTGACGCCCAACCGACTGCGCCCCCCGCAAACTTTCTTTTAAAAGGAAACAACAAAAACAAACACACAGGATGCAAAGAGCACTTACCACAGAGACTTTGCTCACTACATCCCTTGCGACCGCTAAGCCTTGAGCAAAAGTACGGGCAGCTACAAATGCACGCGTAACCTGAAGCTTCAGTTTCCGAGGGACATCTCCGAAGGGCTTCAGCTGCTCGGTGTACTTGCTCACGCATTCCAGATACTCATCTGTGAAGTGGTACTGGGAGTTCACCAGGCGGAACATCCGCTCCAGAAGGCGAGCCCAGAAGTCACTTAGCATTTCTTCCAGGTTCACGCTTCCTGCCACGTAGTAGCGCTTCAGCTCTCCAAAGAGATCTTTAAATAGCTCAGAATTTTGCATGTATAAGCGGCCATAAGTCTTCACAAACATGTCATTCAGGGATTTCTCTGCATTTTCCAGTAGTTCTTTGAAGAATTCTAAAAACAAAACAAAAAAAGAAAAAAAAATGGAAGAAAGGGTTTTCAGTAATTAAGTAACAAAGCATTTTTCAGGTCAGTTTGAAAACTGGAAAAAATACGACAAAATGAATTTGGAAAACACACTCGTATATAAGGTGGATTCCTTTTCGTGTCAATGAAAGGAAATCTAGCTCACGAGTCACAGTCACTTACACGTGTCTACACTTAAGAAAGGGGAAAAATGATTATTTTAGACCAACAACTTCCCAGTAGTCAATATAAAACATGCTTGTATGCGCGCGCGCGCGTACACACACACACACACAGACACTTCTCTCATTCAGTCACAAGGTAAATAAAGAACTTGATAAAAATGGGTACATGAAATCTAAAAATGAGGTTTGCCAGAACTTTCTACTGCAAGAATCTAAACCAAAGCTAACAATGCCTCCTAACTGAAACCTGACACCAGGACAGGTATTTTTAAAACATGTTGTTTTACTTGGACACAATTTTTTTTTTCTCCTTACATCTACGTGACATGCAAGAACACTGCTTGGGACATGCTGGAGGCCAAGAAACATAACGAAATACCACAAAAGCTAGCACTGAGGTTTTCTGAAAATAAGTTCTCAGGTGTTCCCTGTGAAAAATTGGGGTATCCAAGTTGACCTTGGGTTCTTAAAGGATTCATATGGTAACATCATGAGATTCTTTGGGGGTGGGGGTGGAGGTGGGGAGAGAGGGAAAGAAGGGGGAAGGGGGGGAGGGGGGTAGAGAGACGTGCAATGCCTAGCAGACTCAACCACAGATTTGGTATATTTACCGGACAACAGGGAAAATAACAGAAAAATACGTAAGAATACCTGGTTATTCCACCTTTACTTTCTGGCCTGAGTGTTAAAAAGATTTTAATCTCTCAAGTACAAAGGGCAAATTAGTTTCTCCTGAAGCTTTTGTTAGGCAGTTCAAAGAAGAAAAGAGCTAATGGTGTATCTGTAACAATCATTCTTAATGAACCTATGGCTGGTATAAAAATAAACACTTCACGATATTAAGTTTACAAGCAGGAAATGTAATAAATACTAAAGCAAAATGTAAGGACCACATCAATTAAGAAAGTGCCTCCAAGTGAACATGGAGCAGAAGAAAAAATCTGGTGCCTCCTTTGAAGCCAGAAGAACATTAGCAATCTTCTCAAAATGCAATAGCGAGACAAAGCCATTATCTTCTCATGTTGGGCGGGCAAATCAGAGGCTGAAAACTACTTCCCAATAGTTTCTCAAAACCTGCACTGGAAACGCTGAAGCCTTTTGGAGGCGATGCGTGTGACTGCTCCCTTCCAAGAGATTCCATACCTATGCCCCCAGCTCGGCAACCACATGGTGGCTTGAGCCTCAAGGTCCACAGTCTTCTGGGTTCCAGCTTTTCAAACTATGTGTGTTTTGTTTGCGGGGTATTTTTGTGGGGAGAGGAGCTCTTTCTTTTTCCTTTGAGTTTTGCTTGTTTTGTATTTCCTGGGCCCTCTTCAAGGAGACAAAGGGAAATGGATTCCCTCTGAAGAGCTAAAAAGGTTGGTGGTGGGGGAACGGGGACGCAAGTCAACTCCTCATCTCCATTACAAGTGCACAGCCTGGCGTTTTTGCCCAAGTTCTCTCCCCGGAAGAAGACCAGAAAGTACGCAAGGAGCTAGGGGAACCGTATGAAAAGCATTACTCAAATCAGGTACCTGAGAGGCCTCTAATTCTCTCCAAAATCCCAAGTGATTCTCAAGTGTGGTCAAGTCAGGCCAACATCAACACCACATCACCAGGGCACTTGTCAGAAATGCAAGTTCTTGGACCCCACCCTAAACCCACCGGATCAAGAGACCCTGGGCATGGAGCCTAACCATCTGCGACTCTGCTTCCCCTAAGGTTTGAGAACTGCTGCTCTCGCCAAGGAAACGTGTCCCATTTCCCTCCTCAATAGCAATCAACACCAGCTCAGGGCTGTGCTAAATATGAAGCATACGGGTTAAGCGTTTTAATTAGAGGAAAATCTCTTTCCAGTGACTTGGGTTTTTTTCATTTTTTTCCTTGCATTCTTGGGTGTGATTTATGATGTTTTGGGGGGGGGGGTAAATTTTCTTTTGTGGAAGTCTCTCAACTGAGTGTCCAGATGCAGGTAGCACTTTTCTAGAATTCAAAGCTGGGGAGTGTTGGGGTACGAAGCAACCTGGAAATGCCATCTGGTCCACTTCCCATACCTTGCTCGAATCCCTAGCAGCCCTGCCAAGTGCTGCTGGGTCGTCTGGGACATAATAAAGAAGGTACGCTGAGTTGCGTTAGTATGTGTCCCACAGGTTGCACACGTAGCTCTCACATGCTGGGAAACCAAAGCCTGGTCATTGAGATCAATATGCAAAGCCTTGTGTCAATCCACTGCTATTACTAGTTCACGATCCAAAAGAGAAGATTCCAAAGGCAACCACAGGTCCTTCCCTAATACTGGATTTTTATTATATTGCTCATAAAATTGGCACACATCATTTAGTGTAAAAGTAGGATGTTAGAAACTATTTGACTTGTGCTTTGATGACTCATTTAATAAATAACTGAATACTTACTTGCATTTCTAGTGAATGGCACCTACAGTTGTATAGGTTTTAAGGGTGGGGGCAGAGAGGCATTTCAGAGGTGTTTTAATTTAAAAAAGCTATACAATGTCAGAGTTCACTGTTTAAGCTTCAAAGTGCTCGAGGTCAAAGAAATGCTAAGACACTGAACATTTTATGGGAAAAAAAATAAAAGTCTTAGAGTTCCTCATTCAGATCAAGAACCTATGGGTTGGTGTTACTCTGTATAACGTAGCTGCTTTGGAGTATAATTAAGAGGAGAACAGATTTCAAACCAGCATGCCCTCTGTCCAATACCATCACGGACCTTACTTTGTTTCCCATGACTCAAATTCTGTCTAGGAAGGGTGTGTGCGTGCGTGCTATGTGTGATGTTAATTTAAACTTTAAGAGATTAGCTTGGTGCTACACACATACTCAATTCTAATTCCTTTGATTGTTCAGAAAATTGATTTCCTTTCTGACACACTTTAAAAGACTCTTTAGTATGGCCATATAAGTTGAAAATACAAAGATTGTTTGAGTGGGCTATATACAGAAATTCTATAAAACTGATATAACAAGTTAAAATCTGATCACTGAATCCCTCCTAATGACTATGCAATTTGACAAGTATGTACTGAGTGGCTATTATGGGCTCAAAGCAAAGCAAAGCACACAGTTTTACCACGCATCTTTTTTTTTTTTTTAAAGATTTTATTTATTTATTTGACAGAGACACAGCGAGAGAGGGAACACAAGCAGGGGGAGTGGGAGAGGGAGAAGCAGGCTCCCCACGGAGCAGGGAGCCCGATGTGGGGCTCGATCCCAGGACCCTGGGATCATGACCTGAGCCGAAGGCAGATGCTTAACGACTGAGCCACCCAGGCGCCCCTTTACCACGCATCTTAACCTTCCTGCCCAGACTATAATCAACATTCCCGAGAAGACACATTTCCTTCATCCAACTCACCTTTACTATACTGCCAACCCTCCACACATGGCTTTACGTGCACCAGAGATTTTTAAAGCACCTATAAAATCCTTAATCCTTCATTGCATATAGCAAGTTTTAAAATATTCATCTCTTTCGCCTACGGAAGTCAAGAGAACAAAAGCCAAGGGACCTGAAGGATCCAAACTCCCTTCTCTTTAGACTTATTCAAACTATGC
Organism: Mirounga leonina; assembly: GCF_011800145.1. Classification (NCBI taxonomy): domain Eukaryota; kingdom Metazoa; phylum Chordata; class Mammalia; order Carnivora; family Phocidae; genus Mirounga; species Mirounga leonina. The sequence goes on from NW_023270175.1 coordinate 23,288,532, forward strand.
CTTTTGCCTCAGAGCCCTTGTAAGGATGGCAGATATAATTTAAATTCCAAAATCCATACCAGTTAGGTCCAATATCAACCAAAACATAATAATTTGCTGTAAGGAGAAGAAAGGAGAAGGGGGGGAGCTTTTACATCTGCTCCTTCTATCAAACTAGCAGCTTTCACACGTTCGTGTATAACTCTTTTGCATCCCCACTCCTCCCTTTCTTCCTAGGACACTTTCTTCTCAATGAGGAATAGAGCAAAATTAGACATTCGGGCCCCGGTCCCGGTCCCGGTCCCGGCCATCAGTAGCAACTTCACTAATCACTGTAATGTTCATCTTCACTTTTCCCCCCATTATTCAGAATTCAGGATCAGGGTCTGATCTTAACTGCTAAAGAGAAACTGTACAGGCCCAAGACAGCTAGCAATCATTCCTTCTTAATCATTATGCCTGAAGCCAATTATAAGACACTCGGTGGCTAAGAGAGGACCAGCCAGAGCAGTGTAACCCAATATTCCGCAACGATCAGAAGCTTAAGTTAATGGGGAAATTAGATCTCCCTTGTGACAACTGCTTATACTCATGGAAAATGCTGGGCAGGGAGTCTGTTTCAAGTGATGCTACAGGTGTCTGAAAGACAGAGTCAAAGAGGTGATCAGGGTTTATTTCTCCTTCAGCTTTCAGTTTGGAGGCTTAAGTGTTTACGTTCTAAGGATCAAGCAACTGCTACTCCCAGGGCTCGAGGATGAGCACGTAACACAGGGGTGGAAACAAGCACTGTAACATGCTACATATCTAAACTGGAGTGATACAGTGGGGAAAGCATGGGATCCCTCACTTATGAGCAGTGTGACCTTGAATGGAGAGAAGATCTAACCTCTCTGATTTTCTTTGGCCTCATCCATAACATGACGCTGTTACTGCTCACCTCATATGGATAATGCCCAGCACCAGAGATGCTCAATAAACGGACACTACTTGTAATCAGTGAAGGGTTCTTATGGTCACCTTTAGGGTTTCTTCCTACCTACAGTCACTTTAAAAATCTCTTAAGGCTGGTTTTTATCTTTCCCGGTAGAGTCGAATATTATCCAGCTCGGGGAACATGAATTAAGCCAAAGCTGATGGAGGTCAATTAAGAAGACCCAAGGCCTTATAAAACTGGGAGCAATTTAGTCAAAGGAAATGCTTAATGGCTCTGGCTTCCAATGCTGTGAAATGTCCCAGACATCTACAAGGGTGGGAGCTACCACTGAGTGAAAGACACGGAATGGAGAAACCTCAACCCATGGAAGAGGAGTATTACACACATCACGCATATATAAACACAGATCAGGGATTAAGCAAAGAATCGGGGAAAGGAAAATTAAGAATGAAGCAGCAGGTCAACCCCCAACCCTCCCCACACACTTCACCTGCCAGAAGTCCGCTCAGTACAAGGGCTGAGCTAGGGGGACTGAAAGTATCTGCCAGCTCTAAAATGGATTATGCGGAAGTCAGGAGTATCCGTTTAACATGGGAAAAACTAGAACGAGAGGTCGCCTTTTCCATATAAAAGTTTTCTACGCAAATATCCTGTCTTTTAAAAGAACGAAGAAGAACATCATGTTCTTCTATCCCCAGCCACTTGTCTCGCATCAAATAAACATTCAAAATTCCTGAAACAGGTCAAAAGGCCCCAGTTCTGCTATTAAACGCCATTAGTTACTCCATTATAAACAATCAACTGGCTATTGATGAATGAGCTAGAAAACATTCTAGAACTAACCCACGACCTTAAGAGATTAGAAGTCCTTTCTATTCAATCCACTTGGCTGCGTGTTATAAATTACCACCTTGTATTTATATTATTAGGAAGCCGCCTTTTACGTTGAAGGATTAATTTCCTCTTTACTGTAAAGACTGAACTTCGCAGCCCTGGCATGGTGTGCGAACAGTTAAGTTACCACCTCAACAAAACTCCTGAGAAAAGAAGCCTCCTTCTAAGTGCTACAAATCATACTTTTCTCACTGTTAAGAAAATTCAAAGAGTTCTATTCACCCTTTCACCAGAGATCAACACATTTAATCAAGAACGGCTAACACAAGCATCTGCGAATGGAAGAGAAAAAGGAAATTAAACGAAATGGAAACTTTGGTCTCTGACGATCTCCTCCCTCTGTCTTGCTTTTTCGGTAACGTCTGCTTAAGTTTTCAGCAGGCACTTTCCTCCATCTTGGCATAATCTTACTTCTCAAAAGTGCTTGATGTACTGAAAGGACACGTACTTGACAAATGTTCATCAACTGACAGCACATCAACAGACCTCCCCTAGGATGACGGGGCAACGGCCAACTGCAGCCCTTACTAGGGGCTGTGAACATACGAAACGGTGCTAGGAGCTTGCCAAAGTAGGCATGGCTCTTTTTCTGCAAGGTTAATTTTCTTAGTTAACCCATTATGAATGCTAAAGCTCCTTATGTTATCTCTCATGGCCCCTGCCTCATGCTCTACTGTAGCCAGAGACATGGGCTAAAGACTGTAAGCCTTCTACTAGACCCCATTCCATCCGTACTAAGGGTACACCCAGTACCAGCTAAGCCAATTCCCTTTAACACACATACTCCTTCTCATTCAAGTGCTCAGAGGAGGCTGAGGGGATGTTTAGGGAAGCCAGGAGGCTGGAAAAGCCACCCAAGAGTTCCATATACCAACCTCTAGGTGGATCTATTCTATGGCCTCACATACAAACCTTATAATATGGTCTAGGTGCTCATGACCTATTATTAAGAGAACAATCAGGACACATAGTAACAATAATCTGTTATGGTTCCAATTTGCATCTACCTGCACAAAAAAAAAGATAAGGCAAATACAATGTTGATATAAAAACAACGGATGTTAGGGACCTGGGGTAATTTTTTTCAATAGATGTTTCTCAATTTTGTTCACCCAAATTTTTCAGTGACATTTTATAACCAGAAAAATACTGTACCTTCACATATTCAAAGAGTACTTTATTTCCCTTATTCTACTCATTTAATTGCTGGAGGTTTCCATGCATTTTTCTGTCTACAAATGGTCTATAGTGACCACTGTGATACTTTAAGGGGAAAAACCCAAATATTTTCTTAAAATGCCACCGAAGCATTTTTCATGAAAAAAATACAATTTTTTCCTATCAAGTATCCCCTTCAAATTGTAGCAACTTAAAAAGTATGACAAGATATGAAGAAAATAGAAACAAGTTGCCAATAACCCCACTACTAAAAGACAGCAACAACGGTTTATCAAATTCTCTTCTTCCTAGGAAGATATGTATTGTTACAGGCTTGAGATCGTAACGTATCTGTACCCTATTCTCGGGTATGTGATTAAAGATCCTTCAGAAACTTCAACGGTTAACAACTGCATATATAGGACACCATGTGGACAGACCAGAGTCATCATAGGACATTTAGACCGATTTCCTATTTGTCATTATTGTAAGTAATGCTGTGATGAACACCCTTGTACAGACATCTTTCTTTCCTTGAGAGAAATACCTAAAAGTAGAATGACTAAATCAAAGGGTATGAATGTTTTCAAGACTTCTGGCACATTGACCTCTAGAAAAGGTGTGCCCACATAACACTCTCTCTGAGTCATATTTATTACAAGAGTTTCAATGGCTTGGCCAATTCTTTCAAGGGGAGGGGGGGATGGAGCTGGGCAGGGACAATAAACAAGAAAGGCCTGGCTGGCTTGAGAATTCCCCCAGTCAATCAGTTAGGAGGCAGTGCTAGATCAAATACGCCCTTTTCTTTGCCTGGACAGACAGACACACAGAAGGAGGGTGGGCAGAGAGGAACAACAGTGTTCTCCACTCCCAGGCTCAAAGTGCAATGAACCAACAAAGTAGATAAAAGCCGTTCAGCTGAAGCTCTTCCATTTTATTTACTTGCCTCCAAACAGATCAGCTGCTTCTTGCTGATGCCCTGACTTCTTAAGAAGTCAAAGCTAACAGCAGAGGCCCACAGCGCTGGTGCTCTGGGCTCGGGGCGCCCTGCAAGTTGCACAAGCATTTCCAATCCAACGAGATAGCCAATGCTAGAGCCACGATTGGTCACACTTCAGATAACAACTCAAAAGGCAGAAAACCTTTGTCAATACAGAAATGCATGTGTTTTGTCTGAGCTCTTGATTTGATTACAGTAAAGCTGCCAGTGGCTTTTTTTTCATCAAGGTTCACAGAGAGATTATGAAAGAGTTAGCAAAAATGCCCGGCATTTTAGTCCCCTTCACATGGAAGGAAAAGAAAATAGAATTGTAAAGAAAAGAGGAGTAGTGCCTTCCAACGAAATCAAAAGACCCTTAGCATTAGGATCTGGAAAGAGCGTGACATTCACAGGATGGCCAGAAGGCCTCACACCTCTCTCTCCAGTTCTGAGCTACGCATCCCGTGAAATGCTGTCCACTGCATTACAGCAGAGGTTTCAGAAAGCAACACATTTTTTTTTTTAAACGTCTGAATGGATCAAATCTGAGGTGAAGATTAAAAAAGCAAGCCCTAGGATGTTCTACATTCTACCACATGTTCATTTTGGAGGATATTTAAGACTTGTTTTTTCTATAAACGTAAAAACCTCCCCCCCCCGGGGGGGGGGGTCTTGAGTCAGTCAATATGGACGTGCAAAGGACAAGAATAAGACCACGTAGTTGAAAAAATAGTGGAGGTCAGAGGTCAGGAAAATTCCAGAAATTTCAGCTTAGCTAATGGCCATGAAGCCTAGTCAGACGCATTTGCCTTTTAAGGTGAGTGGCCAGCTTCCTCCCACTAAGGTCACTGCTTTCATGGGCCTGTGAATGCAAATGCCGTCAACTCCCTGCGCCCCCACGCTGGGGTCAACTCCCTGCGCCTCCACGCTGGTTTTCCGACTGGTCTAATGAAGGGATGGCCCGTGTGAACTCTGGGAAATTTCCAGTCAGTGATTAAAACACAGATTTGGCTAAATCTGCAGAGTGCGACGAGTCCTGCCTTTGTGAAATGATAGAAAACAAGGGGACTTGAGGGCTTAAGGGAAGGGTGGCCACTTTGATTTACACTTGGCCTGTGCAGATAGATGGGACAATTATTTCTTTTATGTGCGTTTTAAGCTAATTCAGAAAATTTCTACTATTATTCGAGTTAACAAGCTTCAGGCTCATGGGAGGGTTTTCAAAGACCTGGGGAAAGTAGTGGAGTTAAGAAATGATAGCAGGAAAATAGAGGGTACCAGACAGGCGGCTAATTAACATCTTGTAAGACCTTTCACTAAAGCAGCTGGTCTAGTCACATGTTTAGAAGATTCACAGAATTTTCAGAACTGAAAGGGTCTTTAGAGAGCATCTAGCTCAACCCCCTCATTTTATGGATGGGAAAACTGAGACCCAGTTAATTGCCCCAGGTCACAGTGGGTTCACAACAGAACCAGGCTGACAATTCTATGCGCTCTGCCCCTGAAGTTACTACATTTGTTCCCTAACACGAGGAATTAACAGAGTTTTTGCAATGGACTAGCCTCAGACAGCTCTATTTCCTTAAGATTTCTTTAACATGCAAACCGTTTGATTCGGGAAGTTAAGCAAAAATGTATTTTCATACTTGTTACATCATTTTTACTATGTGATTCAGAGATATATTTAACGTGGCAGCTCTAATCTTCTTAATCTATTTGGGTTGTTTGATTGAACCATGCTTCTTTTAAAAACAACTAGTCTCTCACAAAATGCAACGTTTTGGGGTGGGCCTTTATGTTGTGGTCCCAAAACACGGATTATGCCCCACTTCTATTATTTCTATTCCTTTGCCTGGCGATTCTTTCAAAGCCCCCTGAACTGAGCATCTGATTAGCATATTCATGAGACAACCGATTCAGCTATGTTAATTAGCAGTTCTACTTCAAAAAAAAAAAAAAAAATTTCCCCCCAGAACTCACCAAGAGGGGGAGCAGCTAGCTCTGCCACTCTCACTTCCTGGCTCTAGGTCTCCAGCCTAGGACAGTACATTTCTGGTTCGGAGCATCCCCAGTTAGAGAGTGGAGAAGGGGGATTACGGTGTAGAAAAAGAAAGAAGTGAGACCTTAAACTCAGACATACAAGTTTAAGATAGGAGAACCCTGAGCATTTTGGTGGGGAGGGATGCTGCCTAAGGAAGTACACTTCTGTACTTTACCCAGGTCTGAAAACACACACATGCACACAGTTCACAACCTAAAAATGGATTTACAGACTGTATAATCTCTTTAGATGGGCAAACAGTAAAAAATTAAACGTGTACAAAAATTGAACATGTAGAACAAAAAAAGCCTTTAGAGATAAGGGAACTGGCCCTGAAACTCCACAACTGGCACTTGAACTCTGGAGCGCCTCGAGGAGGAAGGATAGAAATTTGAGGCAATGGGATGGTTTCTAGTTAAAGAAGGCTGACCCACTAAAAGCCTACGAACCTTATTTTTGTTGGAAAGTTTCTAAGAGGGGCACCTAGGTGGCTCGGTTAGGTTAAGTGTCTGCCTTCGGCTCAGGTCATGACCTCAGGGTCCTGGGATCCAGCAGCTTCTCCCTCTCCCTCTGCCCCTCCCCTCCCCCACCGCTTGTGTGTGTGCGCTCTAATAAATATACAATCTTTTTAAAAAAAATTTTAGGGGCGCCTGGGTGGCTCAGTCGTTGGGCGTCTGCCTTCAGCTCAGGTCATGATCCTAGGATCCTGGGATCGAGCCCCGCATCGGGCTCCCTGCTCCACGGGAAGCCTGCTTCTCCCTCTCCCACTCCCCCTGCTTGTGCTCCCTCTCTCGCTGTCTCTCTCTGTCAAACTAAATAAATAAAATCTTAAAAAAAAAATTTATAACGAGTTAGTTGTTCTGGCCTTAGAAAGAAGCCAGTATCTCATAAACAGGACTTAAGTTTTGATGGTACAGGCAGATGCCTGGGCTCAGGGTCACCACTTTAAATTTATACCATAAGCTTAAAGATGGCAAAAGATGCTCCTTTGAAGTTGCCTGACCTTGTGGGTTTCCATGTGTCCCTCTCCTATTTCCTCATGACTTGTCAGCCTTCTTCCTGCTACCTGGCCACCCCAGCTTGGTTCTCCAGTGGCCATCTTGCTGCTCGGCCCAACCTCCTCTCTTTCATTCACATCAATTAGCTCGGGCTTGTCCTTTATAATGGCCTGGAAAATTCTTTGACCAAGCTCCCTGCCCTTGGATTTCTGAGCATCAAGACAGCCCCTACACAATTTCACTCAACTTTCTCTTTAGGCCTGAGGACAGCTGGCGGGTCCTAACTGCCATCCTTAAAAATCAGTCAACAAACACAGCACCCACTTGAGGATTGTGGTTTGCTGGATACCAGTCAACTGAGGTTTTACCATACAAAAGCATTTAATTATCTCAGAAAACCTAGTCTGGAGGAAATAGGCAACGTATCCCAGCTCTGTTTTGATCTCCAGACCAAACACATTTCAACTACTACTCCTTCAAAAGAAATTTAATCTGTGCTCACGACCTTTATTGTCTATGCCATATTTTAATTTGAAGTCAGAAGAAACAAACTAAAGTTTCATAATCATTTTTCATGACCAGTTTTGAAACTGATAAAGAAACAGTGTTAACACATTTATTGAATGTGAAACCTGGTAGGGAAAGGTCAGAGAAACTGTTTTTCCGTCCTTTTTAAAAAAAACATGTTAACACTTACTGATAGTGTTTCTCTGTATGGCTTTTTAAAAATTACACACTGGAATCATACGAGTAATGCTATAAAACCATGGGGAGTGAGAAGGGGAAAGAATAGCTAAAGCGGCAGGCCTGTAGGCGAGAGAGGTCACTAATGTCCGTGGGCTCCGAACCAGCAGGAGACATATCCAACAGGAAATGGGGCGACTTGGAGGTGGCAGAACTTGAAAACAGCTTTATCTCCACTCCATCATGCTACCAACAGGCTAGCCTTTTGTAAAGAGCAGGACTTTTTCCCTTCTAAATGCCCTTATTAAACCCCAAGGGGTCATTTTTATGTACCAGCATCTCAAGTTTTCAAAGATGGCCATCTAATTATCTAAGTATTCTCCTCAAAGTAAAAGAAAATGCTAAGATTACAGTCTTGAATGAGAAATGCCAGAGTCAAGTGAATACCAGTCTTTTCAATAATCACACTAATAGTTTAGTGACCAAGAGAGACAGAGGTGGCCTAATGATGTCTTTTGACAATAACACCCATCTTCACATGGTGTTAACACGTTGTTAAGTACTCTTTATAGTTACAGCATGTGGGGGGGGGCGTGGACTAATAAACAGGATATATGGATATATAAAACATTTTCATCCATCCAGAAAGAGGAGGAGATAAAATCAAGACAGAACACAATTTTTCACAGTAACTGGTGGTAAAATGGGTATGATAAATGACATGCTACATAGAGAAAACTTTAATTCAACTACATTACAAATTAAATATGCTCTCATGGTCTAGCCTGGGAATCTAACACTTATTAAATCGGTTATAAGTTTCAAATAACAAATCTCAAAAGCCAACATTCGAAATACAACCTGTTCTTTAGCTGGGGACTGCCTTATCAGCTATATAAATCTAATTTAGTCCAACTTCTCACCATGGTAACAAGCCCTTTGCAGAAATACTCAAAGACATTTCACATCTTGAAAATTTGCCTTGTACTTCTTCACCACACATAATGTCAAGAAAAGCATGCTTCAAAGGTACTATGTAATTAGAATGGCCTTTAAAACAGGCACAAAGGAAATCATTCCTATTAAAATTAAATCTACTTCATAACAATCTTCAAGCTGAGTGAAGAGCACCAGAGAAGAGAATCCTGAGGTGTTTTGGACCCCATAGTCTATAGTTTTTAAAGTCTATTATCTGTAACATTGCCTCAGATATGACTGAAGTGCCTCTCATTTGGCTCATATTGGCTATTTCTTCACTATTAAAAGACAGCGTGCATATGAGAATTCATGTTTGGCACATGGGACTGAAAGGAGTTTGGTCGCGGCTTTACATGGACAAATGATGCCAAAGTGCCAGCTAAGGGATGAAGCCCAGCTTAACAACAATTATAAATATAGTAGCTACTTCTGGGTCATTGCTGCATGCAAACTCAAGAGCTGAATTTTAATCCTATCTATGTTCTACAGGGCTTCTAGGATTCTAGTTGTCTCTGGGAAATCCAGTTTGAAATTTAATATGAAGTCCAGCATCTGCAGAATCTCTATGCTTATGCTAAGTTTTCAGATGCCTGCTTTTTATTAGGGAGATTTTTTTTAAGTGACTTACGTCAACAACACTATTTTGTGTTCACCCAAGAAAATAAATGAAAGCCTTTAAATTAAACTCCTTCAATCTCTTTTTTGGCTTCTTGCGACCATATTTCCATAATGCCTACCATACAGATTCTAGTGCATCCAGAAGGATCCTAGCAATGAAGCTGGAAGGCTAACTTGCCCTTAGGTTCCAACAAGGAGAATGTCTTGGGAAAAGACAGAGGAGCTCTGAAAAAGCAATCATAGAAACTGAACTGTCCCCACCTCTAAAACATGACTTGCATAAAAGGTGTCAAACAAATTCAAGAACAAAGCACATACTGACGCTTACTTGGACCAAAGTTCCAATACCTACCGTCAAACTTCTTGTAACGGGAAGCAAAGATGGCCTGCAAGTGATTGCACTGTTCGCTGACCACACTTTTGAAATCATCTTTACTTTGCAGGCTATATTTCTCCTCCATCTCCTGAGAGCAGCAGGTATAGCCCTGGGGACAGATTTTCAAATGATCACCTGGAAGATAAAATTGTAGAACAATCAATCTCCATCATCATTCATCAAGTCCAAGAGGGAAGAGTTTGGCTTAAGTGCATACACTCTGCTTCATTTCCACCGGCAAGGTTCCCGCAAAAGCCTAGACATCATGTGTATCTGAAATGTTTTACTAAAACTAAAAACATCAAGGCAGTGGGCAGGCTCAGTTGGGTAGAGCATGCAACTCCTGATCTCAGGGTCGTGGGTTCAAGCCCCACGTGGGGGGATAAATAAACCAAAAACATCCATTCCCTTATGGGACAGCTAAAATAAGAAAGCCACCTACAAAAGACAAGAGGACGTTCGAATCAAGAAGATTGCTACACCACAGGAAAATCGGTGTGGCCAATAAACAGTATCATTCAAGATCAACCCAAGGCTTTTTTTTTTTTTTTTTAATAAATTAGTCCAGATTCTATGCTAAATACTGTACAAGTCATATAAGTGAGACATAGTTTTTCTAGCTTTTGGGAGTTTACATTCCAAGAGAAGGTACCCTTAATGAAGAATGATTTATAAAATACATGACAGGGGCGCCTGGGTGGCTCAGTTGGTTAAGGGTCTGCCTTCAGCTCAGGTCATGATCTTGGGGTCCTGGGATCAAGCTCCCTGTTTTAGGAGTCTGCTTCTCCCTCCCACTCTCCCACTGTGCTTCCCCTCCCCTCTAATAAAATAAAAAATAAAATAAAATACATGACAGCCAAAGACTGAGCAAACACACCAGTAGTAGTTATACTGTTGGGGAAGCAAAGGGGTAAGTGGATTTCAAGGGGTTGCTGGCCAAGAGGAAACAATGGGAGTTTGCGCTGGATAATTTCAGGCTGTGATAAGTCACAAAGTATAATGGAAAATGATCCTCAAAGTTCAGATTTTCTCATCCAGCATCTCCTGTGCAGTTGTCAGACACTATTTGACCTCATAATATCGGGATATGTAGCCACTGATCCCAATATAGACTAATGGCTTCCAATAAATGTCATCTTCGTGCAGTGATGTAGTCCTAGGAGTCAAGAGAAGTGCCAAAAGATGCATCACTCCACAGCCACTCAACCCACAAGGTATCTCCCTCCCTCTACACCGACTATATTCTGCTTGTGGTTAGGACAGGAAGGTTTGGAGAGCCTCTTTTTTTTTTTTTACTAGATCCCAAAGTTCACCCACACCTTGTTCCTCCTGCCACAGAACACAACTGTGCTTTGCAGAGACCATACCTCTCCCTCATAATGACCAAGAGATGTGGTGCCACTGAAAACTGCACCCCAACAGTTACTACCCCTTGAGTCACACCACCATTAACTGGTGTGATCTAATTTTTACAGATGTTTACAAGGATTCACTGACACTGTTCCTTCTGCTATTGCCATCCATGTTCCACCTAAGACGAGGGGTCTGAAAACAAATCAAGATCTCGGGAACTCAGGAATGAAGTATGTTGAAGACATATGCACCTGTCAACCATAAGTGTAAACAATAAATAAAGGGTTGGAGAATGATGAGCCAGTCAAACACCACCAATCACAGGAAATGAACTGGGCCGTGAGCTGGCCATTGCTGCTGCTTGGCTGAGTGTGCTTAGTAGAAGAATAATCTTGACCTAAGATAGATACCGCAGTGGCTTAGGAGAGGTGGGGTACTGCAGATAAAATGGACTTAAGCAACTTAATTTGACTAAACTAGGATCGTCTATAGCATGTACACAAATATTACATAATCATACAAATGCCCGATCATTCTTCCTTCCCAGCAATTAAAAAGTAGGGAGAATGTTACTACCACACAAAAGAGGGGGCTACAGTAATCAAGGACTATTTAGGAAAGGGGGGAGGGAAAAAATCTTCAAACAACTTCCTCATCCAGAAACTGCTAAACGTTTCTTTTGGCATTTTTGAAACCCTTGGTCAACAGATCAATCTAACCAAAAAAAAAAAGGGGGGGGTAAGACTGTGTCTAAGAGTTTAGGAGTTGTGAAGCTGCAGAGTATCTTAGATCTCATTAGCCAAAGAAGGTTGCTAAGGCTCAATTTTCTGCAAACACCTTTGTTACAACCAAAAACAAAACTCCCTCTTCACTGGCTTAACAAGTTCACAGCAGGCCTTTGGTACTGAGACACATAATTAACGGAGAGAGATCCAGTTGTCTCCAGGTTTCAGGGTTGAGGATTTCCCCCAATATGGTCTTAACATGTGAAATAATATGAAGAACCCCAACTAGGACAGCACTTGCTGTAGCTGTATTAAATAATCCATCACACTCACACCCCACATAGAAAATTAATTGGAATGCTTAGAGTGAGAGCCTAAGACACACAGGGCTATTTAAATGAATTATAAGAAGGGAGCAGCTACTTTTTAAGATCGTCACAGGCTAAAATTCATCACATGCTGGTTTTCCAACGCTTGCTAAGATTCCATTGGGGTATGCACTGAATTTCCAAGGCGAAACAATTCATGAGTTTGGAAAATAATCTACATTCACCAAATCTTAGCAGGGTTCACACATATAATAAACCAAGGGGCCACTTAATGGTTGCTATCAAAATAGGTTTCTAAATTCAAGGAAAAACACACCTTTTTCCCACCCCCAATGCGCGCGCGCGCACACACACACACACACACACACACACACACAAAACCTGAAGCCAGAAAATTCAGAGACAGCAGGAAAGAATAATTTTCTGTACTTTAGAAGGTGCTAGACATTGAGGGGTATAAAATGACCCACGGGAATTTTACACTAAGGAGACACCTTTCAAAAATGGGTAACAGCAATAAAAGTTACCAGTAACCTGCCGAAAGCCGAGAGCACCATTTCCACTCACATACACGTACACTAGAGCATCGAAAAGGCCCAGTGTGTCAGGACGCCTGCGCGGCTCAGTTGGCTGGGCGGCTGACTCTTGATTTCAGCTCACGTCATGATCTCGGGCCCGTGGGATTGAGCCCCACATCAGGCTCTGCACTCTGCACAGGGTCTGCTTGTCCCTCTCCCTATCCCCGCTTGAGCGCATGCTCTCTCTCACAAATAAATAAAAATCTTTAAATAAATAGTCCAGCACGGCCAGTGTACTCTGCCCGTTTCATAGCCATCAGGGGCCCTTAGCAGGGCCTTCTGGAGACCAGCTTATACCAGAACACTGGAGTACATATTTGTTTTGGCAATACCTAATAAGAGAGAGTCCACTTTCATTTTAGAGAGAAGGTCTCTCCAGGAAGACTTTGTCTAATGGTAAAAGGCTCGCCTCGTGTAAAGGACGACAACAGGGTAGACACTTGGCTAATGCTTCTGCTGTCAAAGTTGTCTTCCTCTCTGTTCCAAGAAGCCTACTCCAACAGGCCACTTTGCCTATGTAGCCTGGAATGCACCACTTACTCTGTCTGCATTTCTAAAAAGCATTACTTGAAAACGTAATCTGACATCCTTGCCCAAAGCCCTGCCTGAGATACACACAGTCCAAGACACACTTGTGAATTAAATCCCAAGACATACATACGCTACTGGGGGCTCAGTGCCGTAACCAGTTTCGGCTGATGAGAAATATGAGGGAAGGGGGGGGCAGTCTTGGTGCGTTTGAAAATGGAATCCGAGCTTCGCCTTCTCATAAGAACTCGAACAACTCATTTGGTTTTTAAAACTTAGAAGTGTCTGGGTAGCACAGTTGGTTAAGCATCCCACTCTTGGTTGTGATCTTGAGGTTGTGGGATCAAGCCCCGTCTCAGGCTTCATGCTCAGCAGAGTCTGCTTGAGATTCTCTCTCTCCCCCTCTGCCCCTACCCACCCCACCCCCCACATACTAGCTCACTCTAACCCCCACATACTAGTTCACTCTAAAAGAAATAAAGCTTTAAATAAATAAATAAAACTTGACTATTTGTAGGGCACCTGGCTGGCTCAGTCAGAAGAGCACTCTTGATCTTGAACTTGAATATTTCTACTTTAAGTACCCCAAATGGTTTATATTAAAAGGGCACACGTATTATTTGAAAGACATTCTCTTTGTCTGCGACTGCTCCTAAAATGCTCTGTCTGAATGAGAAATGCCTTTCTTTTCTTTCTGGAGATCTCCTTTCTAAACCTGGTGATCCTTTCTCATTTAGGAAAAGAAGGAGCAATGTTTTCTTCGGGCTGAGTGAGCAAGCACCGGGACAAGAGGACCTGATATGGGACAGGTGGGCAGACAGTGCAGGGGGTAAGTACTGGGCATGTGCCTTTTTTTTTTTAAAGGGCCCTAGGTAATTCTGCTACATACACTTCCATAAGAATTAGTACTTGAATCGCTTAAGTAGTAGACCAACAGAAGAGCTGGGAATAGTCGTGAACCAGTTAGTCCAATGGCTCAGGTGAACAGCGGGTCATGATCTACGACTATTCTTTGTTTCCTCTATTTCCCCAGCTCAACCTCCTCCTTCCAATGACCCTTGTGGGTGCAGGCTTCTCTCCATGTATCTCCTCCTGGCTGCTTTCACTCCTTTCCTCCCCCAGACTGTTCTTCATCACCCTCCTCCACAGCTTCGGACTGCACCAAATATGAACCCGGAGGCTTTTTTTTTTTAATTTGTTGTACTTATTTAGAGTTCCCTGATCTTCATTTAAAAAGCAGGTAAGGGGGCGCCTGGGTGGCTCAGTTGGTTAAGCGACTGCCTTCGGCTCAGGTCATGATCCTGGAGTCCCGGGATCGAGTCCCGCATCGGGCTCCCTGCTCTGCAGGGAGTCTCCTTCTCCCTCTGACCCTCCCCCCTCTCATGTGCTCTCTCTCATTCTCTCTCTCAAATAAATAAATAAAATCTTAAAAAAAAAATAAAAATAAAAAAATAAAAAATAAAAATAAATAAAAAGCAGGTAAGTTGAATGCTTTATGGTTTTCTAAGGAAGAACCTAAATTAACTTGCTTTTTTTGTACACGGCCCTTGATTCATTTTTTTTCTTTGTGGGTCAGTGGCCTTCTAAAGAAAAAAGGTCCCCTAGCTCTGTCCTCGGAGGCTTGGATGAGATTCAATGAAGCGTGCTTTTAAAGCTTAACTCTATGTCATTAAAACCAAAAAAAAATCACTCGAAAGAGCCAAACTTTTTTCAATCGCACCAGCTCTATGTAATTTCTCTTTAGTCTTGATATCAATGCCTTAGTTTTCAAAGCTGAACAAAGACAATCACAATAAATTACTACTCGATCCTGCCGAGTGTGTATTTGTCCCTTTTTGGAAGCTCTTCAAATCAATGGCTAAAGAAGCAGGCACTGAGGATGAGAAATCTATTCGATCCTTTATCAGGACTCGGTGGAAAACAATCTGTGGAAATGCGCTTTCTCGTTTTATCTCGTTCACTTCCTCTTACCAAAGGCTGGCTCTGAGGTACAAATGGGGCGCAGCCAATGTCTGTGGATTTTCGGTTGCTCGTACCCACTCCCCCCTAGAAAGTGCTACAAATGGTGAGCAGTTCTCAGGCCAGCTCTCTGCTTATTTACTAAAAACTCGACTCTTTTCACCTGTATCTTACAACCACTTTCTAGGTCATTCTCAGAAAATTCATTTTGAAGTCTGACTAGATGCCAAGAAAATGTCTCTCCGCTTCTCACGCATTTGGGGGGAATGGTGATAAAAGAATACTTGTAGGCACCACTAAGGTGTTAGCTTCTGTATCTGCAGGAGATACTAGGAGATGCTAGTCATTAGTCCCCCCCGAGTTCTAAATGGGGCAAACAGTAGCCAGAAACCTTTCCGGGACATGGTGGTAGAGAACCCAGGCTCGCCTGCACCAGCATGTGTACCCACTAAGGTAAGATTCTAACGGTAGGAAAACTATGTGCTATCCTCCCAACTTCTGTAGGACAGACATCCTCTGCACCCCAACTGACTTTTACCAATAAAATGACCAAGTGCCATTGGTAACTTATAGAGACACAAATTGCACCCTAAGGGTAAGGGCTGCAGTGAGGAACATTTGAGAAGAAGAGACTGGAAAGCACTTTGTAAATTGCAAACATAAGAAGACTATAATTTCACATTGCTCGTTCTTGCCGAAATGGAGTGCCTCACTTGGGTTTTGAAGAAAACTTAGCTCTCTACAAGGGTGTTTAGGAAGTGAGTTTAGAAGGTTCCAAATACTTAACACGATTTGGTAGTCTCGGGATAAGAAGACCTATGTGGGAAGTCAGGCCCTGGGTTTGAGTCCCAGCTGGACATGATTCACTGCAGGCTCTGGGGAAAGTCGCTTACCCACCAGAGCCTTACAAAGCCCTTTGTAAACAAGGAAGCAGTCTGTAAATGTAAAAAGTGCAATGAGGAAATGCAGAAAGAACATCTATTCTACCCCGATAAGCTACTGAAGTCATCCAGGAAGAGACCTTCCCGACAACTTGTACTAGCTGAGGGAGAGGGGCCAGGAGGGCAGCACCTTCTCTCCTCTGGCTAGTTCAGGAAACTTTCTTGTTCCGGGGTGGATTTGAGAGAATTCAAGACAGCCAGACAAGAGGTGCTGAGCAGCCTGCATGAGTGAGAGCGAACTGATGAAAACGAAACACCGACCTCTCAAGGGCTATCAAAAGCAAAGCTCCGGGAGCTTAAGGAGACACGATGATGGACTAAGATATGGTATCCTGGACGGGTCCCTGGAACAGAAAAATGACACTGGGGGAAAACACACAAAGACTTGTATGTGAATGTTTACAGCAGTATCATTCCTAATAGCCAACTGTCCATCGGCGGGGATAAGCAAAATGTGGTATATCTGTACGATGGATCATTCCGCCAGGAGGAGGAATGAAGTTCTGATACGTGTTAGAACATGGCTGAATCTCAAAAACAAAAACAAAACAAACACCCAAAAACTATGCTCAGTGAAAGAGCCAGCCATCAAAGTCCACATATTGTATGATTCCCTTTATATGAAATGTTCAGCATAGGTCAATTTACAGAGACAGAAAGTAGGTTGGTGGGTTGCCTAGAGGAATGGGAAGTAAGGGGAGGTTGCAGCTAAAAGGTAGGGGATTTCTTTCTGGGATGATGAAAATGTTCTAAAATTGATTTTGGTGATGAATCCACAATTCTGTGAGTATATTAAAAGCCCCTGTACACTTTAAATGGGCAAATCATTTAGAATATGAATTATATCTCAATAAAAGCCATTAGCAAAATAAAAAACTAAGAATATCAGAATATCAGAACTAGATGGGGACTTCAAATAATAATGCATCCACATTGATTTATCAATTGTGACAATGTACCACACTAAGGTAAGATGCTAATAAGGAAAACTATCTGTGCTATCCTCCCAACTTCTGTAAATCTGAAACTCTTCTAGGGTAAAAAGTTTATTATTACTTTTTAAAAAGCAAACTTCCGTTTTCAAAGGAAAAAGGGGTAAATATGTGTGTTTGGGGGGGAGCTTTCATCAGGCTTTTAAAAAAATATCAATGCTTGGTGTAATTTTACTGATCGGAGCTACATTAAGCTATTATTTGCTGGAGGTGATTTCCCTAATTCCTCAATTGCTACTTTACTCTTTTTCTAATTTTTATTTGTTCCAAAAGTAAAGCAATTCCTTGCCGTTGGTCAAGAGTTACCAAAATGGTTTCTGCTCACTTTCTAGACCTAAATCCATGCAGGCACAAAGTGAGCTAAAAAGCAGGCTGCTGTGTAACTCCAGTGCCTCCAAGCTACCCGAGAACCACAGGAGGAATATACAATGTTCTGCTTCACGGGAACAAAGAAAGAAAATCTCTAAAGGGTTTTAATATTCCCAGGGGGGCTAGGGGAGCATATACATTAATCCACCCACCCCTTTGTGAAAAGGAGTGGAATTACACATAGGATGTGCGATGCACATCGAAAGCCTTAAGTCATTTGACCTAAGCCTTAGTAAGAAAGCACATAAATTATAGTTATTATGCAGACGTAGCATTTGAGATCACCTACCAATCAGTAGAAGAAATGCAGCTAGTTAGTATTTTGCAAAACCTTGCGAAAATACAGCTCTGGAGGGCTTAAGACTGCCAATTATTTTTAGGTCCACTAATCCTGCAAGGTAGGCTGGAGAAAGCCAATCAGAAACACGTATATTTTGAAAATCAGTTGCATTGTATTTTTCTAAGAATACCTTCCTGTAAGTGTAGTTGGAAGAGTTAGGGTTGCTATTTTCAACAGCTTTCAAATCCACTCCAGATAGAAATCAAGCAGGGTTTTTATCGCTCTTTAGATGATAAGAAATTATGAACCTAAGTTTCTATCTGGCAATCTTGGAACCCCCTCGTAGTAGTAGTTAAACCAAAGGTTTCCTGAAGTAAGGCAATATCAGCCCAAGTGAGCAAGGCAAGGGGCGGGAAATGCACACTCCCACCTAGGTTACCGTCACTTTAGAACAGTGAGAGCACCTGCATCGATTTTGCAGTTACAACAGGCCCAGGACTCTCAACAGGAATAGTAATACTGGTGATTAACCCAAAACTCTTCAATAATTTGGAGGCTCCAATGCATACTACCTAAGCAGCGGGTGCTAATGAAGGCTCACAGGACTGTGTTAGGGACTCCTGGGGGGCTGGCTAGGGGCAGGCAGGAAAAGTCGGCACTCTCTCGCTTTACCACTAACGTAAGAGAGCTTTCCTGTCTGAGCTTCAGGTGCATTAATTTAAGACAGCTAGTCAGGGCCAGGCTTGGAGGGCCACAGGGATTCCCAGGGTCGGGGAATGCTGGCCACCAGCTTCTCACTCTTTCTCTGCACACCCCCTAGTGTACAGAAGTCTTAATGTAATGGTTGCCCCTGAAAGCAGTCTGTGGGTGATCACTTAAGACTACAGAGAAAGTGGATGAGGCAAAGTGTCCTCAGAAAAAAACAGGAGTGATTTTCCTTCTTATTCCTAAATAATCTCTCCAAGGAACCCCCAGGAGCCCTGTCCTCAGATAACCTGCCAAAGCCATTTAGGTTAAGTAGCAAGATCAGAAGTATTGGGCGGATGAGTCCCGAGTTTATCACAGGTGTAGAAGAAAATGCAGCTGGTGGATGGAGAAGTTCACAGACACTTGCTCTAATATAAATATCAATACCTTCCATTTCATATACACTACATGGGTCGTGCAGGTCATGAACATTTTTAAAAGTAGCTTCTCTTTTTTTCATAATTGTTTTCAGCTTGGGTGCTTAGGAAAATAAAAACCCTCAACTTTTTTTTTTTTTTAGATTTTTTATGTATTTGACAGAGACAGACACAGTGAGAGAGGGAACACAAGCAGGGGGAGTGGGAGAGGAAGAAGCAGGCTTCCCACGGAACAGGGAGCCCGATGTGGGGCTGGATCCCAGGACCCTGGGATCATGACCTGAGCCGAAGGCAGACGCTTAACCGACTGAGCCACCCAGGCGCCCCACCCTCAACTTTTTTTTACTCTCTTTCATGATACACCTAAAATTCCTCCCTCCAAAATAGTGTGAGAATAGGTTTTCAGTAAACCTACTTTCTAGAAAAAATACACCTAAAGAACAGCACATTCATTAATCATGAATCCTCCCAAAGATATTTCTCCAAATGGCTATCTAGAAAGCTTTTACACTAAGTGATAGCAACGTCTGCTAGCTCACATAAAGAAAAATGATTCTCTAACATCAGATTTCATGCCACAGGAACCGTTCTTTAAAATTCTAGCCAAGTGTCAATGAAATGGCAAAGAAGAAAGAAACATTTACATTTCCAGTGTTTGTACTTAATGACATCCCTTAAAATCCACTTCCACAAAATTCTTGTTCAAGGTCACAGTGAGTTACAGCTCACTCTAATACAGATCTGCATTGAAGGACTCAATTAGTCTCCATTCCACGCACATGGACATGAGCCACAGCTGAACAGGAGTTAACTTCTATAACATGAGAGGAAAAATTCTGCACCTTAGCACAGGTAGATGGAGGAGGGGCGGGGTCCTCCTTTTGCCAGGCTGAGTCTCTCCAGCCCTCAAAAAAGCTCCTCTCCTTACCATTATCAAATACCCTAACACCTGGGCCCATTGCCTTTGGGACATACACCCTAGAATTTATTCCCTTTTAGTGGGATCTTTGCTAAAATTTTGTCAACAAAAGTTGACTTCCTCTTGTGGGGCATTTTTTTGGAGCTCTAAGTAAAATCTGTCTGGGTCCTAATTTTGCAGAGCATGCCACCGTTAATGTTGCTATCCAGAGAATTATCTATCCATACCCTTTGCTTCCTTCCTCAAAGTCAACCGTTATAATGTTTGATGGAACAGTCCCACATTTCTGTCATGATGCCAATTATTTCAGGTTTCCTTGGCTTGGTGTGCAAACTCACAAACAGCTTTTTGAAGGCCTAAGTAGATCATCTGCCCTGGTTTCCCTTGGTCCACATATGCTTTAGCTGCTTGAAAACCACAAGGTCATTCATTAGCCAAGCATAGAGTCCCGTTATAGAAATGATGTTGCCTTTCCCAGAAGATTGGCTTTGCTTAAGTTTTCAGTGTTCCCACTCTTTATTGAGATTCTCCCAGCTTACCTGTATAGGGAGGAAGCCCACATCTGATGGGGATTTATCCTAATGGCAATCTACTAGCTCCTTGGCACCACTTGATCCCCCAATCTTACCCTTCAGGATCTTTCCTTTAGGATCAGACCTGTCGATTAATTACATTGGATTTGTTCCTTAGGATTAGAAAATCCAATATCTTTATCACTTCTTGAACTAGTTACTTCCACCAGTCCACCGCAAGAGATTATCTGGGAGGAGAATGCTGCTTTAAATTTTTCCCCAAGCCTAAATCAACAACTGTTCACTTTACCCAAACTAACCTTTGACCCAATTTGGCAACACAAAAACAGTAATGCGGTATTTTTCAAGTGCCTCTCATGCACCAGATGCCATCCATCAGTGCAGAAAATACAAAAGGCGTGGTCTCTACTCCTGAAATTTACAAGATGCGCAGACATGGATTTTATTGTTGCTCTACAGGCTTTTTCTCCCTCTTACTCTCTAATCTGAATTCCTCCAGCCCCTATCCCCCAGAATCTCTGAGGTCCTCGGATCTTCTCTTAGAACAACTCAAGTTCAAAAGACAGGAGAGTTGACACTACCCGGGGCAAAGCCATCCAACCCATGCTTCTCACACTGGGACTTCGGCAGAGGTGCTTTTGGAGGTGCCTTTGGACAAACTGGGAGCAAGAGTCACACACATTTTTTGAGTCATCCAAAACAGATGTTCGTTTGGACTCAAAGCAGAATCCTGTAATGAAGGGAATAAGCGAACTCCTTGGGGATCTGGTACTGCTACCTTCCTTGGTCAACGAAGCAAAATCGGCAAAGCAAAAAAAAACTTCTCACACAAATGCTATTTTTAGTTATTTGGCTTAACACGTCACGTCACTAAACATCCAAATTTATTTTAAAGCCTCCCACCTCTAAGAGGATGTTAATGCTTTGATTTTTACAAGTATCAAACTCTGGTCATTTAAGGCTGAGCTTCCCTAAACTTATATTCCAACAGGCAATAAACTACTGACATGGTCCCATTCAGTTTTTGCAAGTGAGGTCTCAGGAGAAGCGCTTTTATGCCTTCAAGTGACCGACACACCAAACAGCAAAGGAGCTGAGATACCACACAACTCCTCTGTGCCACACTGGGAATTATCCCTGTTTGTTCTGGGCTCTGGAACTCTGATAAAAAAGTGCTTGAAGCAAAATGTAAGGTATCAGGGAATTCTTCAGCTGGACTGCCGCCATGCCAACCACCTACCATTTTACTCTTCTTAAGTATCACAGAGAGGGAAAAGTAAAGGCAGATCTTGAGCACTAAATTGAAGTATTAATGTGATTATTTATTGACGACATGAAAAAATTTACTTCCTTACAGAAGATGATGGAACAGTGTTTGCTGCTTTGCCAGCAAGTGACACGGAAAAGAAAGAAACCAGTCGTTTGCTCTGCATTCAAGTCCCCACAGGCCTATTCAATTCCTGACCATCCTCAGATGCAGGCCTGCCAGATAAGAGGCCTTATAGTTACCCCAGGGCCACATAGATGAGAATGTTCAAAAAAAAAAAAAAAAAAAACCCACAACCTAATGCATTGGAGGTAGCCTGGCCCTCATTAGTGCCGAGCTGTCAGATAACCAAGAATGAAGGGCTGCCTGTTACCATTTTTTGCTTCGGGTGGGGATGAAAGGAAAGAGGCCATTCTAGTTTGAGCCTCTAGGAAGAAATGGAAGTTGCTGTCATAGGGCTGACATTGGAGTCACTGTAGAACGGTGCCATCATAGGACCTAAGAAAGACAGCAGAGCTTCAAAACCTGGGCAAAAGTCAAGCTTGAGATGGATGTTCATAGTCTGGCATCAGACAGCTTGCTATGGGCTGGACCAACTGGATAAGTGGGTGCTTGTTTCATTATGTCAATATCCAACTTGCCTTCTGTAAATCTTTGGGGTCATGGGTCAACTGTTCACTTGAAAGGCAATTAATTTGGCCAAATATCTGATCCCAAGGAAGTTCCAATCACTCCCCCAGTTCCAGAATGTGACCCATCATGAAAGCCACAGGAGTGAGAGAGAAAGAACGGACGAGAAGTGGGGGAGGGAGGAAGACAAGGAAGATGGTGTAATGACCGGGGGCGGAGTAGTGGCAATCTGGTGCTCAGGTTCCACTGTAAGTCTTAGCAGGCACAGGGAGAGGTTTTTCTCTCTAGTTTCCATTATACAGAGCCTGCAGATGGCACACCATTACTACTGCAATTATTGGCTATAATTATGAAAAGTCTTTGATGTGAGAGCAAAAATTATTAAAATGGCCCTTCTTAGAAAAAGAAAGGCAATAAATATAGCCTCCTTTGCAAAATTCAAGGACCAATTTCTTACCAGGACCTTCTGCCAGAAAAGAGGTCATCAGTTTAATATACTTGTTTTCAGCTTCTCCCCTTCAAGATGTTTTATCCCATGTGGAAAACGAATAATGGTATGTGGTTCATGATATATTTTAAGAGTACACTTGAGGGTACTTCAAAGGAAAATAAGAGAGTAAACTTCTCCTTGCAGACACACGTGTGATTTGCACAAGCTCCTAGTTTGTCCTGCTCCCACAGTAACCAACAAGAGGTCATTTTAAAAACGGTCATGGGATGCCTGGCTGGCTCAGTCAGTGGAATGTGTGACTCTTGATCTCAGGGTTGTGGGTTCAAGCCCCATGTTGGGTGTAGAGATTGCTTTAAAAGAACTCAAAACAAATAATAAAAATAAAAGTCTTTAAGGATGAGAACAAATGGCAACAGACAAATGTCAGTCTTGGTTTAAAGGTAACACTTGGTGGTGCTGTGCTTATCCATTGGAATTAGTACATATTTTCATGTACTTAGGTGGATATTAGTAACTAGAAATATGAAAGAAAAGAGAAGAGCTCGCTTTGTTCTCTTTGTCTTTTATAGGATCACAAACCATGCAAGGTCCCATTTTAGTTCTTTTCTTAATCTACCTAATCTTAGGTTGAAACTAAATCATAATCCCTAGTCTAGCCAATGTTAAAGGAGCACATACATTACCACAGTGCAAGATTTTAAATCATATTCTGGAAATCAGTTTCAATGTGGGGGAAAGGAGCCACTTCAAAAGCTGAAGCGAAAGCAAATGTCCAGCATTATAAGTCCTGCTTTTTGCAAATAAGCGGCCTTAAGTTAGAATGAGTCTGACCAGGCTTCGGGGAAAAATACTTAGGTTTCTGTCCATGGGTATCTCTATTGTTAATATATCATTCCAGCCTAATATAAAAACATCAACTGGGGCGCCTGGGTGGCTCAGTCGTTGAGCGTCTGCCTTCGGCTCAGGTCATGATCCCAGGGTCCTGGGATCGAGCCCCGCATCGGGCTCTCTGCTCCACGGGAAGCCTGCTTCTCCCTCTCCCACTCCCCCCTGCTTGTGTTCCCTCTCTCGCTGTGTCTCTCTCTGTCAAATAAATAAAATCTTAAAAAAAAAAATTTATAAAAAAAACCATCAACTAACCTAACTCAAGGGTAACTCTACTGTGATAAAGTCAATCATACAGAATGATAATACTACAAAAAGCTTGGAGAAGAGGCACAGTTTGATCTCAGGTTTCACAAACATTTGAGGAGGTGCTTGGTAGCACAAGTCTGAGCTTTCATTTTGCCTAAATGACCAGATGGGTATTGTTAAGTGTAGGGCATACTTATAAAAAGGCATGGTTTTGGGGAGCCTGGGTGGCTCAGTCAGTTAAGTGTCCAACTCTTGGTTTTGGCTCAGCTCATGATCTCATGGATGGGGAGATCAAGCCCTCCTTTGGGCTCTGTGCTCAGTGGGAGTCCGCTTCAGTTTCTCTCCCTCTTCCTCCCCCTCTACCCCTCCCCCCCAACTCACACTCATGTGCGCGCACGCAAGCTCTCTCTCAAATAAATAAAATCTTTTTTAAAAAGGCATGGTTTCATTCTTGTGAGATGAACTTTCATGATTTCATGATTTGTGGGAGCAAACAGAAACACAAATTATGCCAGGAATTATTACGAAACGAGCCTGTGTTAAAAAAAAAAAAAAAAAAAAAAAGGTCATGACACATTTTGCTTATTGGTTAAAACTCTTATAATAGCACTGACAAATTTGGTGGCCCTGGGAGAGCAGCCAGAAGCCAAGCTGCTTTTTCAGTACAAAACAAATGAAGAAAGTCACAACAAGTAGGAGACTCACGAAATAAAGGGACTAGAAAAGCTTTCTACACACAGTACCTGCTCTAGGTCTCTAAGACGGGCAGGCTCCACATGATCCGGAGAGCGTAAGGACTTCCGAGTTAAACAGGACTGAACTTGAACTCAGTTCTGTGTAACTCTGCATCAGTCTCTTCACTTCGGAGACTAGTTCGTCTTCTAGAAAATAGGGACAAAACCAGAACCTACCTCACAGAATCACTGAAAGCATTAAATGTATATGGTGCCTCACTCAATAGTAGCTATTATTATAAATACTGCCATCAGAAGAGAACTCTGTATTCCTCAGAAGGGGGATCCTTTCCATGCTCTGAGTTTGGCTATATTGAAAGGAAGAGTGTTGTTTTCCTATTACTGTTACTACTACTAGTAGTAGTCATCGTCATCATCTTTGGAAGCATTTATTTTTAAAATTTACCCACCAAAGAGCAATTTAGCTTTATTTAGCCAAATATAAATGGTCTGTTGGTAAAAATCCAGGCTACAGCAATACCATTCTGGGATAACAGGCTAGACAATCTTTTCTTTAGCTCTAGAATGCCTGTTATAACCTTGGAAATTAATGAAAAACAAAGTAAAGGTTGATTTATATGAAACTGCCATTGTTTTAGGTCAAAAAGGTCAAGCATCAGCAATTTTATATAGCCTGGCCTGATGATTTTGAGGAATCAACTTTGTATCAACATCCAAATATCTCTACGTATCAACTATGAACCGTTTGCATTCTAGAATTCCAGCACTTGTGAATACAATTCAGAAGAGTGAAAGACAGTAATATTTACTTCCTTAAACGTGCATCTTGCTTTTTAAAAAATGTGTGTGTCGGGACACCTAGGTGGCTCAGTTGGTTAAGCATCTGCCTTCAGCTCAGGTCCTGATCCGGGGTCCTGGGATTAAGTCCCAAATCGGGCTCCCTGCTCAGCGGGGCACGCCTGCTTCTCCCTCTGCCTGACACTCCCCCTGCTTGTGCATGCTCTCTTGTGCTCTCTCTGTCAAATAAATAAAATCTTTAAAAAAAATGTGTGTGTCTAGGGTGTGCACTATGTCACTGCATGTCCTGACTAATGATCGGCTCCTCCACTGTGGCAGTCACTTTGCTGAAAGCTCTATCAAATAAAGGTAGATGATTCAGAAATTTGGAATATCTAAGGATAAACGTATGTCAGGAAAAAAAAACAAAAAAAAAATGAAAGAAAGAAAAGAAAAAAGAAAAAAAAAACCCAATGAACCCACCCTGAGATAAAGGGAGTTTGTTCCCTGTCACATCAAAGGAAGGGAGAACAAAGATGGAAATGACAGCTCCCTGCACAATTGTGATGCATTTAAGTGCCGATTTTTTTTTTGATGTTTCTGATGAGAGTGTATCAACCTCAGATTGTCTGTCAGTTTAGCACCTGATCACCTCCTCATACTCTATTTCTTAAATATTTCTGTCAAATACATCCTTCCTCTGCTAGGTTTTAGACGGGTACCATAGATTTCCCTCCATTACCCCCTTACAATTATGCAGAAGATTCACAGACATGAATAAGAAAAAGAAAGTTCATCAACATAACGCTTAACCTGCCAAGATGTGTAGGCAAGGTTTGGAGATGAAAAAGGAGGGCTTCCTGAACAAGTGTTTCTAGAAGCGTGCGTGGGCGGAGCGTTCAGGAAGGGAGGGAGGAACAGGTGCTCCGGGAGATACCCTGGCCTTGGTCCTGAGTAGTATATAGGACGGAGGGCACCAAGTAACGGGATCAACAAGCATGTGAGGGCAGCACTAATAAATCCAACAGCGTGATGAGGAAAAGAAAAGTTCCAAACTCATTCAATGTCTTTTTCCTATTTAAGGCTAAGAAGCTCTGGCAAAACCAGGCATTATTATTGAGGGAGAAAGAAAGAGTTCCAAGAGTAAACAACATGCAAGATGCCTGGAGACTGGTTTAAAAACAGAGAGAAAAACAAGCCTTACCTATTGTTACCTCAGAATAAGTGCTCCCAAGTCCTTAAGATTTCAAGAGGGCTGCAGAGAGAAGGGATCCTTTAGTGTGGCTAAAAGGCAGAGTGAAAAGAAGTGAAGGTATCTTTGATGAGATAAAGAGCTAGTCCAAACAGAGAAGAGCGAAAAGCCCATAAGGCATTGCAGATTAGACACAAACTAAAAACCAGGCCAGGAGCAACTTGCGAGAGATTGCAAAGCCAAGAGAGTAAGAGGCTGTTTTCGCTCTATCAAAGGGAGGAAGCC
The DNA here is from genome assembly GCF_011800145.1 of Mirounga leonina. NCBI lineage: Eukaryota > Metazoa > Chordata > Mammalia > Carnivora > Phocidae > Mirounga > Mirounga leonina. The sequence continues at coordinate 23,315,232 of NW_023270175.1, forward strand.
ATTTAGAGCATCGGCAGACCCACTTAATCACAGTCACCAGACTAAAAAGGAGATGGTGGATAGACTGAATGAATTCTTTGTCTTCTAAGGAGATTCGCATTCCCAAACCAGAACACTGAACTCGGCAGGTCAGAGGTACTAGATCAAATAGTGGTAAACATGATGCTCTGCATCTAATCAACAAACCAGGAGTAGATAAATCACTGTGACCAGATGGTATCCACCAGCCAGTTTTGAAGTAAGTCGAGGGTGAAATTGTTTTGGCCAACATGTGTAGGCCGTCTTTACAAACAGCCACTGTGCCCGAGAGACTGGTGCTTGTCAATGCGATTCCTATTCATAAGAAGGGTTCCAGGAGGCACCCTGGGAAGTAGAAACTAGTAAGACTCATTTCCATATCAAGCAGGCTGGCAAACTTGACAACAAAGGTGCAGTCACTGCACATTTACAAAAATAAAGCCTATGGGGAGGGAGGAAGAGAAAATCAAATATTTTGGCGAAGGAGACAAATCAAGTTCATCTAATAAACCAGAGCTCCGGGGCGCCTGGGTGGCTCAGTCGTTAGGCGTCTGCCTTTGGCTCAGGTCATGATCCCAGGGTCCTGGGATCGAGCCCCGCATCAGGCTCCCTGCTCAGCGGGAAGCCTGCTTCTCCCTCTCCCACTCCCCCTGCTTGTGCTCTCTCTCTCACTATGTCTCTCTCTGTCAAATAATAAATAAAATCTTTAAAAAAATAAATAAATAAACCAGAGCTCCTGGGGTGGGCAGGGCAAGAAAAACGTGCGGTTGGATAAAGAGGGTCCTGAAGATAAAATGTACAGGGGTGCTAAAAACACAACAAAAAAGATTACCCTGTACCTATCGGAGGTTAGATGAAAAGACTAGGGCAATTCTTTAAGGGATGTGGGAGAGACAAAGGAAAATAAATTAAGGTTTGGTGTGGAAAGATGGGAATGTTATTTCTTTTAATCAAGCATATGGAGAGGCTTTAGAAGTGTTCTTTTATAGCCTCCTGATATACTGAACTTATTCAATCAGCAGCCCTAGAAGTAGAGCAACAGCTCACTCACACATTGCTCCAACTTTTGGAACTACCCAATAAGCAAGGGAAGCCTTGGTCTAACCAAAAAAAACCAAAAAAACAAAAAAAGGAAAGATAAGAAAAAATCATTCAAAGTCTGAGACATAGCCTTTTATTTTGCACACCAATATTCCAGTTGCATATTTAACCAACTCTGCTGTCTGATTTCTAGACATTCAGTTCTGCCCTGGATTAAAAAGAGCCCCAAGGACATGACTGCATTAGCGTACCCTTTCTTACATGATTTTCGTGATGATGACTGTGGGTCTTCCTTAATTGATTACAGTTTTTAATCCTTCTGTTTATAAGCCAGGGAAATAAATATTCCAGAAATATTTTCATTGAAATGTTTAGAACATTTTTTAAAACTGTTTGATATGTGAAAGGGTAATTATCTGGAAAAATCTCGTACTCAAAATATTTCCTTTTCAGATGAGGCAAGATAACAAAAATGTTATTTTAAAGCCACAAGCATTAAGGTCAACAGTTGGAACAGGATGCAACTCAAAAGCTTCACAAAAGTTCTAGATGTATTCAGAAAGCAGATCAACAGGGTGATTTATTAAGGAAAATTCACTTGTGTTGTATATATTTAGATGCTTTGAATTTGTGTTCCAAAAAAGAACATTCATTTTCCTTCCACCTGACCATGGTGTCCTTGCCAGAGACACAACTGACCTGAGAATGGACCCAGGCGGCAAAGCTGTTTTTCCTTTCAAAAGACATCAAACAGCTGATTCATATTACCAAAAACATTAATCCCAGAAGACTTAGAAGAAAAGAGTTAAGTAAACATGAAAATAAGGTTTATTTCTATTCTAGGATGGGCTTCTTTATTTCTTCAAACACATATTTCCCCTTTGGGAAGGGAGACTCTGCTAACTGTACTTCACACCATTCTTTCTTTCTCTCAAGACAACTTGGGCTTGGTGAAGGAAAAAGATCCAACATATCTGAGAAGAAAACGAAAATCAGATGCTCAAGGAAAGCCAACTCTCAAACCACGTGCCTCAGGACAGGTCTTTGTCATAATGTGTATTAAGTGCTCCAGGGAAATGAAATGGAACAAACCCTGGGTAACAGCATGGAAGGCCAAAATAGCAATGTTTTTCTGGAAAACTAGATTGCAGAAATTCTATCGTTCCTTCTCCTTTCTATCAGAGACCCAAATGCAAAAGTTCTCATCTCTCACAGAAAAGAAAAAGTGACAAGGCAGGATTCTGAGTAAGGAAAAGACCCCCGAACAAATCAAATACAATAATGGAAACAAAGACATTGAAAAAATAAAATGGACAGAAAAGGGGCGGGGGAAACGGCGGCTCACTCATTTTCATCCTACAAACGCCAGTGTACAAAATGTCACGTGCCCTATCTGTAACCTGCATGTAACACAGGACAAACGGTCTACATTTGAAAGAACGAGGTAAGAACGGTTTTACAGTTTTAAATAGCCTTGGTCTGGAGACTGAACTCTGATCTAAACCCATCATTGCTCCCAGTCTCTCGCAGACCGTTTTATAAATGAACATGTGTGTGGCTACAGACGGCACTTAGCACTGATATTCGGAGATCGTGTCTTTGGAACAATGGCCTCTTAACATTTCCTCCTTCTTAGCAGGATCGGGCACTAAAAGCGCCAGGGTGATGCCTTGGCTAAAGAAGGGATGTAAAGCTTACAAGATTGCCAGCATTTCCGAGAGAAACAAACATCCTCTGTAAGGGCTGTCCTGAAAACAGCCCTCTGTGGTGGCTCACACAATCTTTATTTCATGAAAACCTACACAATGGTGACTTTTCAGCAAAAGCTTGTCCACTCCTGGTTTCCTCTCGGAAAGCTCAATGAGTGCTGCTGTGGGCCTGGACCCCCTCGAGCTCCTTCCACCGCACTGCTCTCGCCCACTACAAGAAACAGGTGAGTCGAGTCAGGAAAGCCTGGCTAAAGGTAGGAAGGGGGAGGGGAGGATGGGCCTTTCAGCAAGTAAGACAAATGCTGGTGTTGGTTGGCTTGTCTGACAGAAAGCCGGGGTGTGACAGCGAGCTGGGAACGTCAAGAGGCGCCTGGGTCAAGGTCGTCAGCATTAATGGTTCTGTAGCAGGAATGAACCACACATGCAAGCCCTCAGCCAATGAGCTGACAAATAAGGTTTGTTTTCAAACACACAGCTTTGCTATAGACTGAATATGCTTGTCTTGCTCCCAATTTCACATGTGGAAACCGAGCATGTGAGGGTGTTTTGGAGGTGGTACTTTGGAAGTAGTTAGGTCATGAGGGTGGATCCCCCAGCAATGGGATTAATGCCCTTATAAAAGGGACCCCGGGGGCCCTCACAGCAGACCCTGAATCTCCGGGACACCTTGATCTTGGGACTTCCCAGTCACTGGAACCCTGAGAAATACACTTCTGTTGTTTAAGACACAGAGTCTCGGGGATTTTGTTATAGGAGCCAAAACAGACTAAGACAACCTAGTTTTTTCTCTCACCCTTCCCCAAATACCCTCAAGCCTTTTATTACGAAAAGATGCCATTTACCCACTCCTCACCTGCCAACACTGCCTGCGTTCTCTGGAGGATGGAAAACGGTGAAATAAGGTTCTATGTTAACTAAAGGCTATCAAAGTTTCCAACCACTAAGAACTGGAAGGAACCCATGGCCCTGAGATCTGAGTCCCTCAGTCTATGGAAGAAAAGATGAAGTTCCCTGCAAATATGGGTAAAACTGTCCAAGGCGGCATGGCACTAAGTTACCGGGGGTCTCCTGTCATCCGGGTTGGGATTTTTGCATCCCTTTGTCAATCAAGTGAACCCTGACATTTAGCCATTAGGGAAAAGCAAATGGGAAATTCACGAGTCCAACGTGGTGCTAGACCCATAGCTTATCCCCCAGCCCCAACTATTTTTTAGTATCTTCCCCCAACTATTCTTTAATCGAAATATAATTCACATACCATCCAATTCATGCATTTAACGTGTACAATTCATTGGGTTTTAGTTTATTCACTGAGCTGCGCAATCACTACTATCTACTTCCAGAACTTTTGCATCACCCCAAAAAGAAATTTCATACCTATTAGCAGTCACTGCCACTCCATCCCCTCCACACACCCACACACTTCAGGTCTAGGCAACCACTAATCTTTTTTCTGTCTCTGTGGGCTTGCCTATTCTGGACATCTTATATAAAAGGAAATGTACAACATGGAGTCCTTCTGTACTGGCTTTTTTCATGAAGCACCAGGTTGTTAAGGTTCATCCGTTGTAGCGTGTCTCAGTACTTCCTTCCTCCTATGGCTGAATGTTATTCCACTGTGTGGACTATACCATGTTTTGTTTATCCATTTATCAGTTGATGAATATTGATTGTTTCTACCTCTTCACAACCATGAATAATGCTGCCACAAACATCCTTAAATTATATTATTTGATTTTTATTTCGACATTGGATACAGACATTGACAGGAAACTCTCTCAGCAACACTAAAATCTTAGTAATACCCAAACTTAGTTCTGTTTTTTTCTTTTCTGTCTTTTTTTGCCCAAAGGGTTTCAAATTCTTTTAGGTATATATATACATACCTAGCAGTGGAAGCGCTGGGTCACATAGGCCAAAAAGTCTATGCTGAACTTCTCGGGAATCTGCCACCCATCGACCTTTTGGAGTTAAGAATTCCATCTGGACTGGCCTCAGATATGAGCTTAACACAAGTTACTGGTCTCCACAAGCTAGCTGCTCTGGCCACCAGAAACGACAATGACATTTAAATTGGGAGTGATGACCAAAACAAAACAAAGTCCAAAACGTGGGTTTTAATCTCTCAAATAAGAAAACACGCTTAAATTTAGTCACTACTTCCTGTTTTCATCCGAAAATTTAGACAAGGCATTCTGAACTTCAATACACATGCATAATTGTAAAAGTGGAATGAAATGGTAAATAAGAATCAGATACCCACCTTTCTTTAATAACTCCCATATGAATTACATCTTTCAGGAATGGTAAAAGGAATACATAACTTTCTGGATAGGAACACAACAAATTATCTCAAAGAGATCTAGATATGAACGCTGCTGAAAATCTAAGAACATCCACTGTTCCTGACACAGCTAAAAAACTATGCTTCCTAGAGTAACTAAGACATTTAAGACAGTCCCATTCTCTATTAAGAGACCCTACTAATGCAAACCTTATCAACTCATTTTAGGAGGACAGCCTGGGTGGGTAAAAGGTCATTCTTGTCAAAGATGGGGGGGGCAGCAATGGGCCTTTCTATGGACAGTCACAGAGCTTGTTGATTTCTTTTCATTCTGAAAATTCTTTTTATTCATTACTCAGGCTATTGTGCAGAGCATATTCCCTGATCACAGCTGCAGAATTTTAGCCCCAAAGCCAAATAAGTAATTTTTTACAACCTCCCCGATTTCTTGTTTCTTAATGTTTTATTCCATTTCAAGTATAAGTTTTGGTGGCTGCCTGGAAGGCACACCCCCATGGTTTCCACCTAATTTTTAAAATTTCACCTTTTCATCCCAATTTCATTAACCTTTCATGACTCCCATGCTTGTTCTATCTATATTCCCACGAGCTCTCCTTTCTTTCTCTGGTCCATGAACATTTATTGGCTACCTCATATATATCAGGCATGGTGCCAAATTCTGAGGATAAGAAATGAGCACACTCTCTGCCCTAAAGGAGCTCAGAGTCTAGGACAGATTATTCCAGCAGTGCACCCTCCTTCCCATTTCCATTTCCCTCCCAGTTATGACAACATCCTACCAAGTGTCCACGTCAAAACTATCTATTTGAGAGCCTACTGAGTTTGAGAACTGGCTATCTTGATGTTCCCTCTTCCCAGGAGACCCTCTGCGACAGGATACAAACATTGATAGGGAAATCTCTTCTGAACATGAGAATCTTAATCTCTACCCTTATTTTAATAAGCTAAAGTTAGAATGATTTTATTTTCAAAGGTTTTTTTTTTTTTTCTAATCACAGTCTGTAGGTTTTTCTTTATTTTTTGGTAGAAAAAGGAAACAAGCCTGTTAAAACCTGCAAATATGCACTATTTTCTGCATTACTCATCTTTCCTAAATAGTTGCAGCTGTTTCGCAAGCTTTTCTCTGCAAAAAAATGGAGCTGTGTCCTACCCTGGATGTTAGACAGTAAGATCAGAAATGGCAAATGGCTGGATGGTGAAACGTTCATAAGCAATCCCTCAGGAGCTGTGCAGGAAGGACAGAATACTGTAGCGGGTCATTCATGGGCTCTCCAAGTATTTACATGCTATCAGGGCAGCCTTCTCAAGTTCTTATCAGCTTCATGGATTTCAGGTCAAATGTAATGAAGGCACGAATCAGGTATGCATGGAGATGATTCAAGTTTAAAAGCATTTCAGTTCATAGTATCAAGTTCCAAGACCCAAGCTCCAAATGTTATCATTACATAAATCATACACATATGTTTTCAATGGTTCTGTTCAGTGGTTCCCATCCTGTGGGTCTTAGAGGTATTTTCCAAAGTCTACGGACTTATAGGTCTGCCAAGGACTCTCTCCACACTGAATACGGTCTCACTTACAGAACACACTATGGTTTTCTCAGGCTACAAAAGGTGGGGATCCACTGCAGCCAACACTCAGCACTACCGTGCAGGGAAATCATCAGGGACTAGAACGTAGTCAGTTCATGAGACCGTGTGGGCAGAAAAAGTTGTGGGTAAAAATTCAATGAGCTGAGTCACTTAAGACAAATTATCAAAACGGTTTAGAAAAAAGGACGGTGAACCCTTCTCACTTATGTACTCAGCAAACGGCCACCACAGATGACATCAAACCACATTCTGTTGGGAGCCAAAGAGGGAGAGTTCAACACAGCACAGTATCATTTAAGGAGCCATGAGGAAGCAATGAGAAACCGTGGTCCTCAAACTGCTGCCACAAAGTGGCTGGGTGCTTTGGAGGCAAGAATCCCCCCTTTCTGGCTCTCAAAGACTTCATTCTGTAAAATGACTTCTGACCTCCTGTCTGGCTCCAACATTCATAAGAGCTCTAAGATCTTATGTTCTCATGATTCTGTTGCTCAGGGGCACCCAGGGGCCTCCCATGGAGGGCAGAGCTGACGAACATCAGCCCCCAAATGAGCTCCTCCACTGAGCGCTTCTCCAGTAGCCAAGAGTTTATGTTATTCACCTGGGCATCCCGAGAGCAACAGGAGCTGGCTGAGTTGCCCTCAATAAATACTTGTTTTGGATGAAGGTGAGGGCTGGAAAGGGCTTCAGAACCACAGATGTAGACCAAATCCCTCATTTCTTAGTCAACTGAGGTCCTTAGAGACTCATAGGGAAATCTTCTGATAATTGCTGATTCCTTCTGCAGTGAGCATACTTTCTCTTCCCTAATCCTGCCTCTCCAAGTTCAATAGCAATTTCTACATTCTGCATTTAGTAGCAGGGCAAATAGGGTAGCTGTATTTTAATAGATTATGAGACTAAAGCTATGTCTACCTCTGCGGGGTGGTTCAGTTTATACATTCCAATCTCTGAATGCCAAAAGCTGAGAACCAGCAGAGGTTTCAGTCCATTACGTCTGCAGGGCTGGAAGCCTGCCAAAGCTAATGGGGGGACATTTCTAGAGATAATAAACGGGCCCCTTTGCAGACTTTTGCTTTAGAAGTCCATTTAAACTTACACCACTGACAAACAGAATATGATTCCCATTCTATCAAGGGTGAAGGACTGAAAAGCAGTAATGAATTAGAGCAAAACATTCTTCCCGTGGCCAATGACAGACTAACCTACCCTCAGTGCAAGCCTGGCAGGATGGAGATAGGGCCATAAGACCAATTTCATAAATTGTATCCAAGCAAAGCACTTAACTTTTAGGGTCTCAGTTTCCCCTTTCACACTGGATGCCCTGTAGGCTACTTCCAGTTCTAGTGTACTCTGGTCTTCGTCTATGTGATTTTTCAATTAAAAGAATCCAGGGGAAAACAAAGTATTGGGATTACTTCAAGTGAATAAGCTTTTGCACAGCCCAGGAAACCATCAACAAAAGGAACCCCCAACCTACTGAATGGGAGAAGAGATCTGCAAATGATAATATCTGATAGAGGCTTAATATCCAAAATATATAAGGACCTCATAAAACTCAGCACCCAAAGAAAACATCATAATCTGATTAAAAGAGGCTGGGGATCTGAATAGACTTTTTTTTTTTCCCCGAAGACATGCAGAATGCCAACAGGACATGAAAAAACGCAAAGCAGCACTAATCATCAGGGAAATGCAAATCAGAACCACAAAGAAATATCACCTCACACCTGTCAGAATGGCTAGTATCAAAAAGACAAGAAATAGCAGGTGGTGGCAAGGATGTAAAGAACAGGGAACCATCGGGGCGCCTGGGTGGCTCAGTCAACTGAACATCCAGCTCTTGGTTTTGGCTCAGGTCATGAGATCAAACCCTGTGTCAGGTTCCACACTCAGTGCAGAGTCTGCTTGAGATTCTCTCTCCCTTTCCCTATGCCCCTCCCCCTGCTCACCTCCTCGCTAAATAAATACATAAAATCTTAGGAAAAAAAAAATAAGGAACTCTCTTGCACTGTTGGTGGGAATGTAAATTGGTGCAGCCACTGTGGAGAAAGCAGGAAGGTTTCTTAAAAAATTAAAACTAGAAATACCATATAATCCAGTAATTCCAAAACTGGGTATTTGCCCAAAGAAACTGAAAACACTAATTGGAAAAGATATATGCACCCTGATGTTTATTGTGGCATTATTTACAACAGCCAAGATACGGGAGCAACCTAAGTGCCCATCCATAGGTGAATGGATAAAGATGATGAATGGATAAAGAAGACACACACACACACACACAGGAATATTACTCAGGCATAAAGAAGAGTGAAATCTTGCTAATTCACAACAATATGGATGGACCTAGAGGGCACTGTGCTAAGTGAAATGAAGTCAGACAGAGAAAGACAATACCAAACGATTTCCCTTAAATGTGGAATCTAAAGAACAAAGCACACAAACAAAAGCAGACTCACAAGTACAGAAGACAAACTGGTGGCTGTGGAGGGCAGGGTGCAGCAGGATGGGCCAAACAGGTGAAGGGGGCGAAGAGGCACAAACTTCCAGTTATGAAACAAATAAATGCGTCATATGGGGAACATAGTCAATAATATTGTAATACTGTTGTCCGGTGACAGATGGGGACTACAGCTGTTGTGATGAGCACTGCTTAACGTACACAATTGTCACATCACTCTGTTGTACACCTCAAACTAACGGAACACTGTATGTCAACTAGATTTCAGTAAGAAGGAATCCAGGGGAAATCACTTGCAATTGATTGAAATAATAAAATCCTAAGGAATAAGTGTTCTAACAGCCCCCGAAACCAGAAGTCAGCGAGACTAACTTAACCTGTTCACACCACTGTAATGGTCCACACTTGAGCCCTCGACCATGAACTGCAAGGCCACGCGGCTCCATGGAGAGCATGCTGAGAGGGTTCCCGAAACTTCCAGGTAATGAATCTGGACATTATGAGCTAAGGTACTTTCAAAACCTGGAGATCTGTGGCTCCATCCTTGCTTCTTGGGCTGCCTCCCCTCTCTTATTGTGGTCCCTCTGAACCGGACTGCTTCGGGGGCACTTACCAACTGCTACAGGGTAACCCAGTGATCTTCGTGAGATATTCGCTGGCAAGTATCTTAACTGTCTTAACCCACTGCTGCCCAAATAACGATGTTTTCCCGTCATCAGCAAGGGCTCGACTGGGACCCCACCCTGGTCCGACTTACGGCTTCACCACAAGGGCCTGCCACTCAAGGCTCCAGTTTACTGGAAAGGGAGATGACCTACCCCTGTGTTCCCAGAACTAAACCTAATCCTGCAGGCCTTCCCACCTCCCACTACACTTGGGGGGCACATTCTTGTCCAGGGACCCTCCACATCCTGAAGCACGTTATGCTCGCTTGGAGCAAGGGTTGGAGCTAAAGGCACTCAGAAAGCCCTCCGTGACCTCCCCCATGTTAGCAAGTGAGGCCCGAGGCGGAGCGAGTGCATCCATCTCCTGCAAGCAAGCAACTCACTTCTTTAACCCCAGAAGAGGATTTCTGTATCCTTGTTAAGCTTCAGAAAGTAGAAAAGGGACCGAAGGCACAGAGGGATTAAGTGACTTATCCAAGGTCATCTACTACAGCCCAGGAATCAGTCTCCTAGCTCCAAGGCCACTAAACCACATGCCATAACAATAAACACATAAATCTGATTCCAAAACACCTATTCTACACTATTTGGACCTTTCTGCACAGCTCAGGTCTTACGGTGTTCCCTAGGCTGATGATATTTGATCACTGGGCACAAAACCATAATTCATACTTTAGCCTACAGCACCGTAACCAGGTTAAAAAAAAAAAAAATGCACAAATAAAACAGAAAAGAGTGCTTCACTGCTACTCCCTCTTACTCCCTGGGAAGAGGTGCATAAAGAATAAAAGATTTGCTTTATCGGTCGTTTCAAAAACAAAACGTTGGCAGGCCCTGGAGGAATGCGGTCAACTTTCACACACAAGCTCCATGGAGGGAGGCAGCTATTTGTGAGTTAGTCCACACAGCTTCTCCTACGGCGTGAGCCCCAACTCCGACTGTTATCTGCGTGCGTGCCGAGGGTGATGAGAAGGGGTGTTCATAGTGACGGCCCTGGCGTGCCATCAGAATCAGACTCGATTCTGTTCTGTAGGATTTTTTTTAGACATCGGTACATATGGCTTTCTTGCCTCTTTGAGACGCACTCTCCCAACATACGCAGAACCTGCTCAGCCAGGAGATCAACCTGATGGCGCTTCATTCCACAACCTTAGGCTGACTTACATCTAGAAAAGAATTTGAAGTTCACTTAGCCTTTTTTTTTTTTTGAAGCAAAACTATCTCAAATCATTTTTAACTCTCAAGTTCTTTTCGCGAACATCCCATTTCCTGTCCTCACGGTGACCATAAATGATAGTCCACACCAGGACATCTGAGAGTGAAGGGGGGCCCTTTTAACCATCATGCTGGGACAACAGGTGTGAGCCTGAGCTGTGCTAGGCAAACCAGAACAATGAGCTCCTCTCTTACCTATAATCTTTCAAGTACAGTATCTTCTGCTGAGATTCTTTCAAATAAAAAGGCTAAAACAAAACAAAAAAACCACATAACTGTTAAACTCCTTGCCATCTCTTCCAACTGTGAATCATCTTGAAACAGTGCTGGAGATGAACTGGATGCGCTTGTTTTCCTGACAGCATACGAAGTCTTAATTCCATCTCAATTATGTGGATGGCCAATGTAGGCCCTTCAATGAAGATGCAGGTCTCCCTGAACAAGACACTCTGGAGACAGCAATACAGCACATTTTCCAGTACTCCCAACATCCAAACTGACTGTAGACCTCATTCCTTCTATCCTCCACACCAAAGTCTAAAGGGATGTTTTCGATTCATGAAAGGGCTGTTAATAAAATCAGCCATCTTTCAGGGCCACCTGGGTGGCTCAGTGGGTTAAGCGACTGCCTTCGGCTCAGGTCATGATCCTGGGGTCCTGGGATCGAGCCCTGCATCCGGCTCCCTGCTCAGCAGGGAGTCTGCTTCTGCTTCTCTCTCTCACCACCTCCCTCTGCCCCTTTCCCCTGCTCATGCTCTCTCTCTCAAATAAATAAATAAAACCTTTAAAACAAAATCAGCTGTCTTTCAGCGTGTTTTATACTCCTTATCACCTAAGAGGTTTTGCTGATTCATTTACAGCTTCCCTCTTAAGATTTTTAAGAGCACAGTAATCTTATCATCTAAGAAAACATTAAGAACACTAGTTCAAAAAAAAAAAAAGAACATTACTTCAATATAAAGTAATATAATATTAGGTAACACTTTTTTTTAAAGATTTTATTTATTTATTTGAGAGAGAGAGAGAAAGAGCAGGGGAGGGGAGGGGCAGAGGGAGATGGAAAAGCAGACTCCCCACTGAGCAGGGAGCCCAATGCGGGGCTCAATCCCAGGACCCCAGGATCATGACCAGAGCCAAAGGCAGATGCTTAACCAACCGGGCCACCCAGGCACCCCAGGTAACATGTTTTTATACTTGGATGTGGCTTCTTGATTTTGTTCATATATCCAAGAGCAGATCCTACCTTACACATGGGTATATACGTGGGAGATGTCATAAATTACAATACCTTATGACATGCAAAACCAGGGAATTAAATTTATTCCACTTGCAATTAAATAATTTCATAGAAAATCACAGCCTTAATCCCTCCCCAAGAAGTAGGATGTACAATTAATTTAATCCTTATTGGTGCTTTAGGTTTGCTTTTTTTTTTTTTTTTAAGATTTTATTTATTTGAGACAGAGAGAATGAGAGAGACAGAGAGCACATGAGAGGGGGAGGGTCAGAGGGAGAAGCAGGCTCCTATGCGGGACTCGATCCCGGGACTCCAGGATCATGACCTGAGCCGAAGGCAGTCGCTTAACCAACTGAGCCACCCAGGCGCCCCTTTAGGTTTGCTTTCAATCCTGTTACCATATTCCTTCACACAATCAAGTGCTGTTGAAAAATTATTACATCAGTTAAGTTTGCCTCCTCAGAGAAATGTTATGACCCTTTTATACCCTGTGGGGCTTTTGACCCTAGTTCCTGTTTTTCTTATATTTCTGTTAAGTTATAATTCTCACAGAACTATCATCATTTACATAATTCAAGTCTGTCTTAAATGATACTGTATTTATAACCATTAGACAGTGTGAGCTAAGCAATGAAACCTAATATTATGATGCAGTTGATTAAAAAATGACATGAAAACCTAGTCAAGACTGTCAAAATATTTTTCAAATGCTTCACTTGCTCAGTGACTTATAATGCAGTCACACTCAATTAATTCCCTGGTTTTACATATCTTAAGGTACTGTAATTTATGACATCTTTCCACTTATACACCTATGTGTAAGGTAGAATTCTGCACTTGGATATATGAACAAAATCAAGAAGCCACGTCAAAGTAGGGGCACCTGGGTGGCTCGGTGGGTTGAGCATCTGACTCTTGGTTTGGGCTCAGGTCATGATCTCGGGGTCATGAGATCGAGCCCCGAGTCGGGCTCCACGCTCGGCACAGAGTCTGCTTGGGACTCTCTCTCTCTCATCCCCTCTACCTGCCCCCGACTCGTCTGTGCACATGCATGCACACTCGCTCTCAAATATTTAAATAAAGAAATTCTTTAAAATAAAAGAAACCATGTCAAGGCATTAAAAAGTGTTGATCACCCAATATTACATTACTTTATATTGAAGTAATTTTCTCAATATTTTCTTAGATGATAAAAGTACTATGCTCAATGCAGAGCTATTCTCTTCAAAATGAATTTAAATTGAATTAAACAACCCAGTATTTACAAAGCTTTCTTCCCAGAATAAATCATTCTTTCTGCATATGATATGAACATTTAAATGAGGATTCTTGAACAGCAAGTAACTAGTTAGACGTACAGTACTGGGCATTTAATTATCCAAAGGGATTGGGGGGAAGACAGAGGTTGAGAACTGGGGTTTAAATAAATCATTTTCAACAGAAAATTGATTCAACCAAGGATCTGGAGTCAAGCACTCACAGCCCAGCTGCGACTAATATTACTATTAACAACCCACCATTCAAGAGGCAGATCAAAATAATTAACACTCAACTTGATAAAAAAAAAAAGGCCAAATTACTCCCATATGATTGCTTTTAAAATAAGCAAGTTCTGTCAACTAGTTGATTACTTAGTTAAAAATGAAAGTTGACAAGGTAGATTGAGTGGAGGTGGGAGGTCAGGTCTCTCAAGCCAGTACATATGAAAATAAAATTTCAAAGTCAAGTGTCTTCTTACCAAATGCTTTAAAACAAAAACAGAAGAGTTCCTCAAAACCCACCCACAACGCTCCAAAAATAAGCTTTTGCCCTGAGAAGAGAGGATATGCAATCTGAGGTTTTTGTTCACCTCAGCAGCCTCAGCAGCAAAATCTATCCCCCAAATTTTCTGGTAAAGTCAAGAATCTATTTTGTCTTTTACTGTTAACCCAAAACAAAACATGGTCGGAAGGGAGGGAAGAGGGAGCTATTTTGCACGAGTCAGTTAAGAGTTCCAGCGTTGTTTGTATTTGTTGGAAAAAGCAATTTTCTAGAGAACCACTTGAAATAAAGCAGCAAACAGCTAGACATGGAGCACTGGGAAGTTCATCATTTTAGCTCATCTGCATCAATTGATAGCTCCTACAAAGTTCTTCAGTTTTGTTGTCGGTTGGAACTTAGTTTTTTATACCTTCTGTGTTCCAGAGGGACAGTTCCATCATCTCTACTTTTCATCCTGGATCACATTTCCAGCCTTACCCAAGAGATGCTTTCAATGCTCTAGTTGTAATAAGCCCTTTCTCTCCTTGGATGTTCTTTGGCCTCCAGAAGCCACTTGCAGATTTAACTAATTTCCCTTCCAAGGATTGAATGACCATAAGCTCAATAACGATTTGAGGACCTAGTTCTACATTCAGAAAAATTCCACAGGGTTGCTAACCAAAAGAGATGTTCTTTTAAGACTGTAGCTCTTGGGGGGGGGTCACTCTCAAAGCAAAAAGGAAGTTTCAATTACTTTGTGAAGTGAAGCAGAAAAATTAAGTGAGATCCAAGCAAACTTTATTAACTATGACAAGCAATCCTTAATGCTTTTGTTTCATGAGTGCTCTGAAACCTTTGCTAAAATATTTGAAAAATTCATCAAGCTATGGCATCCCAGTGTAGCTGCTGTGTGTCTGGATGTGCGTGTATGTATGGGCTTACACACATCTGAAATTAGTCTTCAAGAGCAAGTTCCCATTCAGCGTTTCAGGAGCACATTAGGAAATAAGTCAAGTCCTAAGCCTTCTTCCTGTTCAAATATAAACGTAATTGCAAACTATGGCAAATTTAAAAACTGTTAATTAAAAGCCTACTTTAATTCTTGAGTTTTAGGCCTAGACTGGCCTATCTCTTCTTCTCAGGGACCAGTGGAACAAACAAGACAGGGCATAACTACAAAGTGCTAAGAAGTGACTCTGACTTGGTTATGTTCTTAGGGCAAATATGCAGTCGTTTAAATCACAGTGTTCATGATTTTAAGTTACTTTCAGTTTCAGGACTACACACACACACACACACACACTCTCTCTCTCTCTCTCTCTCTCTCTCTCTCTCCCCCCTCTCCTACAAATTTTTCTGCTTTACCCAGATCACTGCTGCCTTTTGGGACAAATCCGCAGCCTCCCCTGCCCCGATGCTGTAACAAGCTCCAATTTTGTAATCTCAAGCAGAGCAAATAAAAGCCTGCAGCCATCACTTCTAAATATAAATAAAGCCATCTTCATATGCGAGGCTTGTCCTTAACCGGTATATCAATTCTATCAAATGGGTATATCAATTCTTGGATAAGAAAAAAAGGTTATGTTTGAGTTGATTTCTCTTTTTCCAAATTGGTTAATACAAGGAAATTTAGGCCACTAGACCAGTCACCATGTTTCTCGTAGGGAAAGGCAATTAACTCACCCAACAGAAACTGAGGCCCCAAGACAAACAATTTACTTTCCGGGACATTCTAGAAGTCATTCTAAAATTGAGCCAAGGGGGCTGCAGGTGATTTCACAGAAATGACGGCTGTTCCTACCCTAGATGAGCGCATTCATTCCTTCATCACTGAGCCCAAACGCCAAGTTACTCCACCCAGACCCAGACTCCACAGCTCGAAAGAGGTTACGTGAAACCCAAATTTTGCTTTTAAATTTCAGAAAGTCTTTTTGTTTTGTAATATATACCCAAGGGTATAATTAAGGGTACTCATAACAGGCCGATGTTCATTTTCTAGAAAGAAATCTCCTGACCACTCTAAAGTTTTAACACTTAGAACCTGCTCTCCAACCATCTACACCTACTTGTGACCAAGCCCACCCCCCCAGTCAGCTTCAGGGTTGCTCCTGGCAACACAAGTCTGAGATGTTCACAGAGAAAACACCGGAAAATGCAGTTTCTGGTTCAATAATAACATCTACTTACTAGCTCGTTCAGAATTCTTCCAGTTTCTACAATTTTCTGGAAATGATTAAAAATCAAGACCCAGGACATAAAGGGGAACATATTTCTCTCCCTCACCCTCTCCCTCTCTCATACACACACACCCCCCAAAAGTTAATTATAAGTTTTCCTAAATGGCAAAATACAGTAAAAGATTACTGATAAGGAAACCACTATCCCTTCATCTTTCCTGAGGAAGATTGCCTCACTTAAAAATCTGGTTGCTGACAGTTGTCTTTACAAAGTGAGATACCTTGCATCTCCTAAAATACTTCTCTGACCCGCTCTTTTACAATCTACCTAAAAGCTTCTCCTGAAGAAACACAGATCCTAATTCTGGGACAATGAATTATTATTACGTAAAGGCCACAGACACCAAGGTGCGTGTCACTTACTTTCCTAACATGCAGTTTTGCTTTCTGGACTGTTAAACATCCTTTACCAAGAATTACCAGTGGAAGCAATTTTTCAAAAAAGGCTTGTTTCCGAGTTGGATCATAGCTAAAATGGGGCCTGCGGGTGGGAGCAGTGAAAATCCGAAGCTTAACACGAGGTGGTTTGCACTGCTGGGGTTTGAACATTTTTGCTCGGAGCGCGCGAGTCTACAGCACTGGAACAGTGCCTCGGGAGGAAAGCTGTGCCAACTTCTAAAAGAGGATCCTCTCAAATTCCCTCCCTCTTCTTATCAAACCCTTTCCCACTAGGCCACTGTCTCCTCTGAGAGAGGTCCACCTGCCTCCATAGCTGGAAGTAGAACAAAATGATAATTCCCTCCTCCCCAACCCCTGACTCAAGAGGTTAAGCTCAACTAATACGCATAATTGCCGAACTGGAAGTTTTGCAAAGCCCTTTGATAAGGTCTCTGGTACAAATTAGGAACATTTTAGGCATTTGCTTAAGAGCAAGCACATGTCTTAGGGACCAGTGCACTGCCTGCTTGTCATTTTTTCAAAGTTGCTGGGATATTTTAGATAGCGAGCTTTGAAAGTTCAAAGCAATTTTCAATATTCTGCTCCTGAGTGTGTGGCTTTTAATATCCTATTGTTGGACAACACTGAACCAAATGACCCAATGGGCTTCACTTTTGAATTCTAGCAGATGCCAGCGGGTGGCGGGCAGGTGCTGTGCCTCAGATCGCCCTGAGCTCTTGGGGGAGCCCCGTTAACAACAGCTTACTGACACTTTCTTGACTTCTACACCAGGCCCACAGTGACGGCAATCCGAGGAATCTGAGATAGAAACTGTTCACTCCCACTTATTTTCTGACTGCAACAGGCATGTACCCGATTGCAAGTAAAAGCATTCCTTACCAGATGCTCATCCGCAGATAAAGAGCTACAAAGAATCAAAGCAGCTACCTGGCGCAAAGATTTCTATAGCATTAGTAGGGAAGAAACATAACTGGTCCTCTAAACCTTCTTTTTTATTTCCCCTTAACACTTCACAGAGCATCATGTTGTTGGCTCCTGGATAGGAACCAGTCTCACAAGAAACAAAAGGTTGTGAGAAATGAGTACATTGCTGATCAGCACCCAAAATGGGATACAACCAGAATTTATTCTGATATCCGCTTTACATGCTATTTTTTTTAATGATTTCTACAGTCAGGTTAATTAAAGAAAAGCACCCAAAAAAGCAAACACACACAAAAAGAAAAAAGAAAAGGACAACAGCACAAATGAGCTCAATTAGTAAGCAGTGACAGGTATGTGTCCAAAAGCTAGGGTAATTCTGGGGCGTCTGGCTCTTGGTTTCGGGTCAGGTCATGATCTTGGGGTCATGGGACTGAGCCCCACGTCGGGCTCTGCACTCAGCGCGGAGTCTGCTTAAGACTCTCTCTCCTTCTCCCTGTGCTGCTCCCCCCCCACGCTCGCTCTCTCTAAATAAATAAATAAAATCTTTGGGGCGCCTGGGTGGCTCAGTCGTTAAGCGTCTGCCTTCGGCTCAGGTCATGATCCCAGGGTCCTGGGATCGAGCCCCACATCGGGCTCCCTGCTTGGCGGGAGGCCTGCTTCTCCCTCTCCCACTCCCCCTGCTTGTGTTCCCTCTCTCACCGTGTCTCTCTGTCAAATAAAAAAAATCTTTTAAAAAAATAAATAAAATCTTTAAAAAATAAAAGCTAGGGTAATTTAATCTTTGTTAATATCAGTGTGTAAGTTCACTCATTCAATGAACACTGTGTCTATTATGTGGCAGGCAGGCATTAGGCTTGGAGCTCGGGTTACAAAGTCCCTGCCTTGAGGAAGCTTCCAGTCCAGGGCTTCCCATCACCAGGGCTTAGGGGCAAAGAGTAAGTGGTCCTCTGACAAAAATGAGGTTGCAGAAAGTCAGACATCAGAGAGTAAGTTCACAGAGAGGTTCTCCAAGGCCCCATTCTGGAATCTCTAGCATAGGAATGGCAGTGCAGAATACACTCATCTTCAAGTTGACTTGCCTCTAAAGTAGTCAGTGACAGGTCCGGCTAATGAGGGAGAATGGGCAAAAATCAGGAAGGCCACTGCCAAGGTGAGCAAGTGGGCGGCCAAATGATGCCCCTCATCACAGGGACAGGACTGCAGACTGGGCCCCCAAAACATCAATCTCTGCCCAGAAAGCAGATTAGTGGCTGCACAGGCCTGAGAGAAGGTGGACGAAAGGAGACTGATTGCTAAAAGGTACAAAGTTTCTTCTTGGGGTGACAAAAATGTTCTAAACAGACTGTGGTGATGGCCACACAACTCTGGAAACATCCTAAAGCCACTGAACTGTATACTTGGAGTGAGTTGTATAGTATATGGCTTATACTTCAATAAAACTGGGGAAGAGAAAGCCACCAATCTATCATACTGTCGTGGCTGCAAGTGCCTGGCATCATGGGGAGGGGTTGAGACCCAAACCTCCCCCACAGCCACCTAAGGAGAAAGCCCTACTCTTTCTACAAAAAGGTAATTCGATTGTGCCCAGAGTACCATGTTATTCTACAGCTCAGGAACACTACAGAATAGACTTTCTGGAGAGGGGCGGGGGGGGGGGGGGGGGGGAGAAAAGAAAAAAGAAAAAGTCACAGGAAGGGAGAAGCCCAGTGGGAGAAACAGGGAAAGAAAAGAGAAAATGTACAAAGTCACAAAGAGTATGGCCAGGGTGAACTGAGCTTCTTTGATCACAGAAACCTTTAAAAGCTTAAAAGTACCCAAAATTGGCAGGGGGGGGTGCGGGAAGAAGGGCAAACGAAAGCAACCTACAGTTGGTTACACATGTTGGGAGGAAACAAGTCAATCTGCCTCTAGGACCTTGAGAACAAATCAGTGACCCTTCTTGGGCTTCCACTTCCAGTCTTCAAACGCACTATGATTCCTAATTATGCTCAAATCCTTTCTCATTAATCAAGCAGAGCCCTTAAAGAACCAGGAGCTCTTCATAGCAGGGCTATCAGATTCCACTCTAAGTTCCCAATACAGAAATTTACTAAGAAAGTCACTCAACAGGTATATGGATGGCATACAAATGGACTAGCATTTCACAGGAGATATCAAAACCCTCCGAGTATCCACAGGGTTTTAAGACCTTGGCAAAACCTTTGACAAACCTTGTTGGTTTAGGCTGTAAAAACTCCCCGGGAACCTGCAGGTTTGTTATGAAACTGTTGCAGCCTATTACGAGACTGTGTATTTTTTGCTGCCTGGTTGGCAATATCGTCTAAAACAAGTAATATAAACACTTCCACTTCCACATACTGCATAATAAAGTATCTTCAAAGCTTCTGACCATTTAGACCTCAATTTGTAAATATCATCTATCATGCATGACAAAGTATCTCCCAGGATTAATACGATCATTGAAATCCTGCCAACATTTGTATATTGTGGGATTACAGAAACTGAACTACCCACCCCTGGTATGTGTATATGTAGTAGTCCACAGCTTTCTGCTTTGTTAACGTGTCTTCAAGGAAATAATTTTAATGGAAGCAGTTCACAGTAAGGTTCTCCCCAAGTACCAAAAGAAGCATGGTAACAAGATGGATAGAGGCATTTTTGTAGATTTATACCAAAGGGCAGCTTAGGGAAAATGCAAAAATCTGTCCATCTATTGTCACAACCAGATTCTCAAAAACAATTTCTTCATAATCATAGACTAAATAGCGTTTTTTTTAAAGGTAAAAGCCACTGACACTAAAAAAAGAAAGCTTAATAGGAAAACACTTTACAGCTGAGGCAATTTCCATTTCTTAAGAATATTAACTGGAGAAAACTACAAGTAGTTACACATTCTTGAAAATGGCCCACTTGTACTTGGGAATACCACAGCCCTTGGCCCTTTAGCAATCCAATTCTCAAGCTCTGTTCAGGAGAGCAAAGCCTCCCTTTCTTTCTTTTGCTTTCCAGCCACTGAAAAGCAGACATCCCTCCCCGCCCCCCCCCGCCCCGCCCAAGAATGAGAAATGCTAACCCAGGAAAGCAAGCAGCGGCTCTAACTGGTGCGACTATTAAAAACGAGTGCCTAGATTTGAACTTTCCTTCATATTGTCCATTATAACGGTCCTTAAAATATTTTATTGGTCCAGATACTGGTCTAATCCCCTCCATAGCTGCAGGGGATTATGCCCTAGGGTTTGCAACAGTAAAAACTCATTTAGGAAGGGAGAGAAGAATGTAACTTGAAATAAGACAGAGAGAAATGGCCCCTCTTCAAATTTCCCAGCACAGCTTTGAGAGCTGTCCTATAGCCAAGTCTCCCTGGGGTTCTCCTAATCCTCGGCAGCCACTGAAGAGAGCCAGGATGAAACTTTTTTCTGAACAAAGAGAACTGAAAAGGGCCAAGTCTCAAAGTCACAGGCTCCCAGCTCGCCACTGGCTCAAAGCCAAGGAGCAGCCCGCGTGCTGGGGCCGGCAGCCCTGCAGCTGATGGACAGACAGCAGGCCGGGAGGGGGCAGGGAGAGGCCACACATCTGACCCCGGGGCCCTCTCCCCGCCGCGCAGAGAAACCTCCCCAGGGGGACAGGGCTGCCCGCTCGGGCCCCGGCCCTTGCCAGTGGCATTTCACACTCGCCAGCCTTCCGGCCACAACTGCCCAAGCACGCGTCGGGGCGCCGTGTGCGCGTATGCGGCTCCAGCCACCGTGGCGTTCCGGCCTCCACGGTGGAACCCGGCGCGAGGACGCCTCCCGCTCGCTCCCCGTGACAGGTCACTGGGCGTGCTGGTGGCGCACGGGTTTCCCGGCCCTAAGGCAGCATCGCCTGCGCGCCGCCGGAGACCCGGCCCGCCTGGGCCCGGCACGCACTGGGTGGCCCGCCTGCCCGCTCTGCGCTCGCGGCTTGTCGTCTGCAAGGGTTCTTCAGCCCCTTCGCGCCTGTGCTCTGGGCCTGCCTCCTCGAGGAGCTGGGGGGAGGGAGGCTGACTCTCTCTGCCTTTGTCCGCCCCCTCGCCCCCCCCCCCCCCCGCCCACCGGGGCCACTGACTGGGCGGCGGCGGGCGGATGCTCCACGCCTGCAGTGGGCGAGGACCAACACGGACAGCAGTGGGCACGCTCTTTCTGGAGGGCCTTCAACCTGCGAGCGACTGGACGGGCTGCTTTGTTCTGCTTTCTTTTCACTCACAGATCCGTGTCGCTCAGACTCCTGCCGGGCGGCCCCCGTCCCGTCCTTTTCCTCTGTTTCCCTTGAAAAGCTGCTGCTTTCTTTACTAGCATGAGCACCTACCTCCAAGGTCCTCGAAAGCCTGGGGAAGGGAGGCATTCGAGAAAGAGAGAGGAAAACATACCCAAGGAAGCTAATCTACAGCAGGAGTCCTCCAACTGTGGGATCATGACCTCCAAAGGAGCTGGACAGAATTTCAAGGGGGTCACAGGCCCTGGAGCCCAGAGCCCAAGACCTCCCAACATCTGTTGTCAGTGAGGGCAGGGAAGCCTTTTGAATACAATTTCCTCTCCCGCATCACCACCAATATTCTTTTTCTAGCCCTTAGGTCTACCCAGCACCCCCTGCCACATGACCTCATCTCTCATTACTATCCGAATTATTGCCTCATTACATTGTCCTGTATTGTTCATTTCCCTTGGCAGCAGGGCTGAAGTAAGATCTTAAATTTTAAGAACAATTCTACCCATTTCCTGCCTTTGTTGCCCTATCATGAATACTATCTATCAGTTGGACCTTCAAAAAATATTTTATGATGTTAATATTAATAGTTAGCAACATGCACTGAGCACTTGTTATGTGTCAGGCACCATGCCAAGCACTATATTATCTGTATTTAATCTCCTTTGATCATCACAATTCTATGAGGTAGGTATTTTATTATACCTCCTTCTACACATATGAACCCTGGAGCAGAGTCACTAAGGAACTTGTATAAGATCAGAGCTAGTAGGTGGCAGTAAGGTTCCAGGGCCTATGCTGTTTTTTAATGTTTCAATGAGATAAAATTCACATGCCATATAATTCACCCATTTAAAGTGTGCAACACAATGGCTTTTAGTGCATTTAGAGTTGTGCGACCATCACCACAATCAATATTACCCCCCAAAAGAAACCCCATACGTTAGTCATCACATCACTTCCTAGGTCCTAAGCATCTAGCCAGCAGCCACAGATCCTACACACTCTATGGATTTGCCCGTTGTGGACCTTTTCTTAGAACTGGAATCAGGGCGCCTGGGTGGCTCAGTTGGTTGAGCGTCTGCCTTCGGCTCAGGTCATGATCCCAGGGTCCTGGGATCGGGTCCCGCCTCAGGCTCCCTGCTAGGCGGGGAGCCTGCTTCTCCCTCTGCCTCTCTCTCTCTCTGACTCTCATGAATAAATAAATAAAACATTAAAAAAAAAAAAAAAGAACTGGAATCATATAGTATTACCTGACACTGAAGAAGAGGAGGATGTCCACTGACAAATCTCAAACCCCCATTCCATCCCCAAGCCAAATCCATATTATAACTAACAATTTCCCCCCAAGACAGGAGAACATGCACGTGCTTCTGTTGGTGGCTGGAGGGGAGATGTGCCAGGGGGACACTGGAGCCCTTGGGGAGTTAGTAGGAGACAGCATGGCCCAAGAAATGGGCACCGTCTCTGGAGTGGGAAAGACCTGTGTTCACCTCACACATTGCTGACGGTAACATAACATAAAATGGTGCACAGCCACCATGGAAAACAGTCGGGCAGCTCCCCAAAAAGTTAAACGTAGAATTACCATATGACCTGGCAACTCCACTCCTAGGTATATATACACAGTTGACCCCTGAACAACGTAGGGGTTAGGGGCACTGACCCCCATCCCCCACCAATGCAGTCAAAAATCTGCTTAAAACAAGATACCCTGAAAACTACTAATAGCCTACTATAGACCAGAAACCTCACTGATAACACAAACAGTCGGGGGCACCTGGGTGGCTCAGTCGGTTAAGCGTCTGCCTTCAGCTCATGATCCCAGGATCCTGGGATCAAGTCCCACAAATTTGTGCGTGAATGTTCATAGCAGCACTGTCCACAATAGCCAAAAGGCAGAAACCCAATGTCTGCCAAATGACAAATGGATAAAAAATGCGGTATGTCCACACTATGGAATATTATTCAGCCATAAACAGAAATCAAGTCCCAAAAGATGCAACAATTGGGGATAAACCTTGAAAACATTATGCTGAGTGATAGAAGGCAGGCACAAAGGGTCAGATATTGTAGGATTCCATTAACATGAAATATCCGGAATATGCAAAATCCATAGGGACAGAAAGGAGATTAATAATTACCAATGGCTGGGGGTTGGGATGAGGAGTGGTTGCTTAATAGGTGCAGAATTTTACATCTGAGAGGATGAAGATGTTCTACAATTATAGTGTTGAATGTTGACAGTTGCACAATTTTGTAAATATACTAAATGCCAGTGGGTTGTACCCTTTAAAATGGTTGAAATGGTAAATTTTGTTATGTGAAATTTACCTCTAAATAAATAAATAAATAAATAAATAAATAAATAAGAGAGTTAAAAAAGGGGACACCTGGGTGGTGCAGTTGGTTAAGCGTCCGACACCTGGTTTCGGCTCAGGTTATAATCTCAGGGTCATGAGATCAAGCCCTGTGTTGGGCTCCAAACTCAGCAAGGAGTCTGCGCAAGTTTCTCTCTCCCTCTCCCCCCTGCCCCTCCCCGCACTCACTCACACTTTCTCTCTAAAATCAATAATTAATCTTTAAAAAGAAAAAAAAAGATGCTAACACTTTAAAAAAGAAAGTTACAAAAGAAAATCCTGGGGCGCCTGGGTGGCTCAGTCAGCATCTGCCTTCAGCTCAGGTCATGATCTCAGGGTCCTGGGATCGAGCCCCATGTCCTGCTCCCCACTCAGCAAGCAGTGTGCTTGTCCCTCTCCCCCTCCCTCTGCCCCTCCCACTGCTCTTACAATCGCAGGTGCCTGCTCTCTTTAATAAATAAAATCTTTAAAAAGAAAAAAAAGGGACGCCTGGGTGGCTCAGTCAGTTAAGCATCTGCCTTCGGCTCAGGTCATGATCCTGGGGTCCTGGGATCAAGTCCCACATCAGCCTCCTTGCTCAGCAGGGATCCTGCTTCTCCCTCTCCCACTCCCCCTGCTTGTGCTGCTCTCTCCCTCTTCTGACAAATAAATAAAATCTTTAAAAATAAATAAATAAAAAGCTAACACTTCAGGGGCACCTGGGTGGCTCAGTTGGTTGTCTGCCTTCGGCTGGGGTCATGATCTCAGGGTCCTGGGATAGAGCCCCATGTCGAGCCCCCCGGTCAGCAGAGAGTCGGCTTCTCCCTCTCCCTCTGCCCCTCACCCCTGCTCATGCTCTCTCTCTAATAAATAAAATCTTTAAAGAAAAAAAGAAAAAAGATAAAGGAAAAATCCTGGGGCAGCTGGCTGGCTCAGTTGGTGCTGTAAGTGACACTCTTGATCTCATGGTTGTGAGTTCAAGCCCCACAGTGGGGGTAAAGATTTCATTTAAGAAAACTTTTTTTAAATCCTGGGTTCAAATCTCATGCTGCTTGATCCCGAACAAGTGGCAGAAGTCACAGTTCCATTAAGTGCAAAATAGATTTGATGATGTTTTTGTGAGAATTAAAGGAGGGAATACATGGAAATCAGTACCAACACATAGGAAGTTCTCGAGTAAGAGAAGCCATTGGTGAGCCAAGGATCAAAACCACTGCCCTCACTCTGAGCGAAGATACCAGCTCCTATTCTCTACCTGAAACAGTGACACGTCTGTCAACATTTCTGCAGACAACAGAGTGGTCTTAAGTAGCAAATAACAGAGAAATTGGAGGCTCCATGAAAACAGGACTGCTCTGACCTGGAGACTGGAGAATCTAGAATTTTCTTTACAAAACCTTTTTAAAACGTCAGACCCCAACTCTGAGGACCCATTCCCAATCAAGCACAACAGCTTCATAAATTTGATGTAGCTTCTGGATGGCAAAAAGTTTTAAGGCTAAGAATCTATCTCAGCCAATATACAGAAAAACCCAAGGCTTTTCAAGAATAATAGAGCCAATCTGAGTCCAAAGCATCTTTAGTGAGGGGGATTATAGGAGATGATACACACAGAACAGAGCATTTGTAGTTTGTGAGGAATCCTTCCCTCCAAACAGAAAAGAAGGTATTTCTTTCCTAGAACAGAAGGGCAGCATTTTGTTGTTGTTGCCGTCAGAGCGCTTGTCTATATATTTATATGCAATGTGAATGTCTATTTTTGAAAACAAATTCCTCTCTAAGGAGTTGTTTTCCCTTTGAAAATGAGTCTTTAACATGATCGAAAGCTTCCCTAGGAAGAAATGGTTTCTATAATCCATAAGGGGAAAAATGCACAGAAAAGAGATGCAGACACAACTGAATACAGGCCTGTGAAGATCCATGCCCAGCTCTGGACAGACCTGCTTCTAATATGCTTTCACTGACTCTGTGAAGACCGTTCATCAGAGGGCTCAAATAGGCAGCCAGCCCTAGTTCACCTGCCTCCAAGGAAGCCTTCTTGCCATTTGGCGCTGGCCAATGCTTCATCCACACCAGCAATTCTGAGTGAGCAAGAGGTCAAACAACCTAGCATACCCCTCAATATAAAACCAGAAGTCAGCTCTCTGCATGCTACCTGGCCCTCCCAAGCAGCACAAGAGGCCCTTGGTGAGGGGACAGACTGGTGATGAAAGCCCTGGTCAGTGGGCCGTCGATGGCAGCACTTCGGGCAGCACCAACAAAGGAGGTCATTTGCGAGAACCTACTGGGAGAATGAAAGGGACCTACTATGCTCAAGAATGTATCAAAGCGGGGGCTCCCGGGTGGCTCAGCCGGTTAAGCATCTCACCCTCTTGGTTTGGTTTCAGCTCAGGTCATGATCTCAGGGTCCTGGGACAGAGCCCCATGTAGGGCCCTGAGTTCCACACAGAGTCCCCTATCTCGCCCCCTCCCTCTCTGTTCCTGCCCCCACCTCCATGCCCCACCACCCCCCAGCACACTCTCTCGCTCAAATAAATAAAATCTTAAAAAAAAAAAAAAAGAATGCATCAAAGGGTATTAATTTGAGTCTGCTAGGCTATAAGGTTCATTTTAAAAATGTGAATTTGTTCCAATGTGATTGATCTCTTAGGAAACAATGAGCATGTGAATTTCACATTCGCATTCTTGCGCCATATTTGTAGTATTTATGTATTTCCTAAGCACTTAGCATGTGCAGAACTATGCAATTGTTTTTATTAGGTTCTTTAGTTTTTAAATGTGCCCCTAGTTAAGTTTTTTAGTGCTGTACCCTAACCCCAATCTTCCCACGCCTGTGGTTTTACTGCCAGATTTTGCAGAGCACAGTGATCTTTAGGAAAGAATATGTTGTGTTACAGCAGGACTGACTGTACTTTCTTGCCAGGTCTGTGTAGTCAATAGGTTAAGTGGCGGCTGCATACTTAGTTGATCACTAACTTTTTACTTGCCCTTTCACCAGAATTTCAGGTTAATAAAGTGAATCCTTCAACAAACCCAGGGGAACACACACCAGGCAATGTCTGCCCGAGACCCTACATATCTAAGTGGGAGAGGTAACCAAAAATCACTTTCCAGCTGCCAGCCAGAAGGGACCAAGTTAACATCTGTCACAGGATGAAACAGTATTAAGAATAATAACAACCCAACTTTAAAAATGGGGCAAAGACCTGAGCAGGTATCTCAAAAGAAGATCTACAGATGGGGGTGCCTGGGTGGCTCAGTGAAGTGTCTGCCTTCGGCTTGGGTCACGATCCCAGGGTCCGGGGACTGGGCCCCACTTCAGGCTCCCTGCTCAGTGGGGAGTCTGCTTCTCCCTCTCCCTCTGCTGCTCCCCCTGCTTGTGCTCTGTCAAATAAATAATCTAAAAAAAAAAAAGGATCTACAGATGGCACATAAGAAAATGCTCTACATCATAGGTCACTGGGGAATTGCAAATGAAAACAACAATGAGACAATGGCCAGAATCCAAAACACTGACACCACCAAATGGTGCTGGGGATGTGAAGCAACAGGAACTCTCGTTCGTTACTGGGGGGAATGCAAAATGGTACAGCCACTTTGGAAGACAATTTGGAAGTTTCTTACAAAACTGAAGATACTTGGGCTCCTTGGTATATATCCAAATGTGCTGAAAATTTATTCCACACAAAAACCTGCACACAGATGTTTACAGAAGCTCTGTACAGAATTACCAAAACCTGGAAGCAGCCAACATAGCCTTCAGGAGGTAAATGGGAGAAATAATCTGTGGCAACCCAGACAATGAAATATTATTTGGTGCTAAAATGAAGTGAGCTATCAAGCCATGAAAAGACATGGAAGAAGCTTAAATTTGTATTACTCAGTGAAACAAGCCAAACTGAAAAGGTCACATACTGGATGATTCCTACTATATGACGTTCTGGAAAAGGCAAAACTATGGAGACAATAAAAAGATGAGTGGTTGCCAGGGGTTGTAGGGAGGGAGGAATGAACAGGCAGAGCACAGGTGATTTTTAGAGCAGTGAAGCTCCTCTGTATGATAGTATAGTGATGGATACATGTCATTATACACTGTCCAAGCCCACAGAATGTATATCACCAGGAGTGATCCCTAATGTAAAGAATGGACTTTGGGTGATGAGGGTATATCAGTGTAGGTCCATCCATTGTAAGAGATGTCCCAGTCTGGAGCAGGATGTTGATGCAAGGGGAGGCTGTGCAGAGGTCCATGGGAACTCTGTACTTTTTGCTCAAATTTGCTATGAGCCTAAAATTTCTCTAAAAAATAATGCCCATTAAAAATATTAAGAGCTCTCAAATCAAAGTTAAAAGCCCTTTCAGAAACATGTACACTCATTATTGTGACCATGCAACATGAGAATTTTCTCCAGAGAACTCAAAATGCACAAAGAGGGCGCCTGGGTGGCTCAGTCAGTTAAGCGTCTGCCTTTGGCTCAGGTCATGATCCCAGAGTCCTGGGATCGAGTCCCGCATCGGGCTCCCGGCTCAGCGGGAAGCCTGCCTCTCCCTCTGCCTCTCCTCCTGCTCATGCTCTCTATCTCTCGGTCTCAAATGAATAAATAAAAAATCTTAAAAAATGCACAAAGAATTGCACTGTAAGGTGTCCAACCGAACCCACTACCCAGAGCAAATGGCCACGTGCAAGATAAAATGTAAAAGGCCTAACTAATTGTGACGATGTTGACTCCTGTGTAAAAAGAAGCCATGCAATCTTTCGTTTTCTTTTTGATGGCAAGAATAGCGCTATCCAATTTGTAAAAGTTAGTCTGTTTCAGGGATCCCTGTCACACAAAGTCATGTCCTTCAGCTGAAGACCAGAGTGGGGTCATACCCTGTTGTTAAATCTGCAGTGAATTAAAGTTATTTCTTTTAAAAGAAAGGGTTTTTTTCCCCCCCCCCGAGGATCTCGAAGTTCAAACTTTGAAAGAGGAAAGAGAGAGGAGAGGAACTTGAAAGTTGCTATAAATGTCTCCGTCTTCGGTTTGAAAGGTTACATAAGGACGCACAATTACCTGAGTAGGAGGGAGAGCCCAAGCCAAAAGCAGACTCTGGGCATTGTCTTTGGCACACGTAAAGCATTTCCAGAAGGCTTCAGAAGGCTTCAGACCTTGAGCCGTCGAACTATGTGTACAAGAAGGGACCTTGAAAGGTCAGGCATCACTCCCCAAGGGTGTCATCAAAGACCTTAACAGGAACCCAGGGCCCTAAGAAGGTATCAGCACAGATGTCCGCTCTCAAGCTCACCCATCCCCACCCACTCGCTCATATCTCTCACTAGCCAGCACTCCCCTTTCCGACCCCCCCACCCGCCACGCTCCCAACAAAACAGGAAGAGTATCTGGACTTGCTTGCAAACTAAGGCTTTCTCAGTACAATCTCTAGCCCTGCTGGGAAGCACTGCCCTTCAGACTCCCCCCAAAGCCCTTTTCAACTCAGAGGCCTCGTATCAGGGCCTGGAGCCCTCTGCCCAGACTCATACTGAATGTACCTCTGCTTGCATAAAAATATTAAAATGTATCTTGATACAGGTAATTGATGCCTCCAAGAGCCTAGTATTACTTCCTTACCAATTTCCAGCACTTTTCCAACTTGTGGGCGAATAAAGTAAGTGGGTTTATAGGTGACACAGCCTCTGCCTCACAGGAACGTGTCCTTTTTGACTTTGTAGTAGAGAATTTAGTTCGAGGACTCAGTACTGCTCGCAAACTGGGGGGGCCTACAGTAACGTGTATGAATCAATTTTTATGGGGTGGCAGGGGAAAAGGAGCATAAAAATGTTTATCATCGCCATGGTCTTAGGAAACACCAAGGAATTCAGTTGTTCAACATCAGGAACAGTCAACAGAATTGGGCTCCCCTGGTTCTGGATTTTCCTTAAGAAGTACTTATAATCAGAAGTAACTGTTTTGTTTTGTTTTTTCTTTCTAAGACAGGCTCTATGCCCAACGTGGGGCTCGAACTCACGATCCTGAGATCAGAGAGTCTCAGGCTCTACCGACTGAGCCAGCCAGGCGCGCCCAGAAGGAACTGTTTTAACAATGGCGACATGAATGTCTCACATTCATATGGTACTGAAAGCGCCTTCACATGTATTATGCTGCCCTCACCGTAAGCTCTGAAGGTATGATCCTATTTTGCAGTTACAGAAACTGAGGCTCAGTTTCCGATCAGAACAACGAAGATGAAAATCCTCTTCTGAGAGGTTTGCGAAGCTGGGAGAAGATGCGCAGAGATCAATGCTGGGCGTCCCCGGCCCCCCGCTTCACCCAGCGCGGGCACGGCAGTACTCGTTGGAACGTAAGCCCTCAAACTGCCCAGCCGCCCCACGGTCCGCCTCCCGGCCAAAACTAACGTCTGATCTGCGGATGGAGTATGGCTGCGTCTGTATAATCAAGCTAATGCTAAAATTAAAGGACATTCCTAAACTACTACCAGTTTGGCAGAGGGATAGCACTGGGCTTTCGGCTTCGGCGAGGGCACCGATGCTGCTCTTTGGTGCGGCGCTTTCCTATGTGAGGGCCTTGCGGGGGGAGGGGAGGCGGTTAAACAGCAGTGAGGACAGTGGAGTCCATTTTACTTGGGTTTTTTGTTTTCTTTCTTTCTTTCTTTCTTTTTTTAATCTAAGCAGTTCTTTCAGAAGATTCTAGCAAGGACACAAATGGAACTGAAAAATGTTTAAACAAAGAATACATATTTGCTTGTTCAAATTAAAATTACTTCGAGGCACATTATCGAGAAACTTTATCTGTAAAGTAATTGGGCAAAGCACAAGGGCTCTTAATTTTAACACGTAATGTTTCAGAGAGAATGAAAGGGACATGATTTTACTCCCTTTCAAAGAGCAGCAATAAAGACCCTGATGATCCTGTATTACACACGATATGCCGCTCTTAATGCCATTAATGGAAATGGGAGGCAGGTGCATATACTCAGAGACTAAAGAACAACCTGAGAAGTGGCTATTAAGTCAGAGATCTGTCTATTCAGATCCCCCCTTGCCTCCCTTGTTTTAAGGACCAGCTCAATAACTGGCAGAGTTGTTAAAGCATTAATAGTCCTAATTCGCCCTGACACACTTGAAGGAAAAGTACCTCTTCTGTGAGTACAAAGGACTCCCCCCTCGTCCAGTTTCTAGTCTGCTTAGTTTGTTTTTGAGACTAGAGCTAATTTCATGCAGAATTCGATTTTAGAAAAAAATAACTCACGTGTTAATCCACCCGGTGCTTCAGGAGCCCAAGCTCATTCTCATGGCTATTAGAGACCAGATTCTATCTTAATACTCAGGCCGGGGGGTGGGAGGCAGTAGCCAGAAGCCCCCAGTCCCCTCAATCAGGGACTCCTCATGCAATCTGGCATGGTGGTGGCAGCAGAAGTTGGAACGTGCAGTACATAAAGGAGGGGTCCCTGCACCTCTGGTGAACAGGCCGCTTAAATCCGCACTGACTTAACGATCAGCCAGATCCCGACAGGCCCGTTTTCACAAATGTCCACTCAATCTTACTCGGCCACAACGCCATCAGCCTCGGTTCACAAGAGCAGAGTGGCTTTATGGACGAAAGCCTACAGTTACCCTGGGGTGGGCTGAAAGTCTCTCCTTTGGTCTCCAAGTATTTCCTGTTATTGTAGTAATGCTGCATGAAAGACAGCAGTAGGTTTCAATTATATGCTGCAAATAATTCTCCTGAAGCATTTTGCAGTGATATTAATTCCTTGTTGTTTATCGCTGCCAGAGTGGAAACAGCAGAGAAGTGGAAGCAATGCTGGTGAGTAAAGGTTAATATCTGAACATCAAGTAAATAAATAAATGAGTCCACCGAAGACTAAATGAGATTTCCACCTTGTTAGTGAATTAGGGCTTATGGATTTAAAATGTTATTCTCAAATTCTTTCCTGAAAGGTTTAGGAATAATTATACACCACTTAAAGGACAGGCATGGCCAGATAAACCTAATAAGTCTATAATTTGTACTAGAGGCAGGGTTTCCTGTAAATGCGAGCTGGATTTAATTTTATCATTTGTACTTTGAAATGTTTGTTGATTATTAATCACATGGTATGTTGGACTTCTGAGGCTGCAGCCCTTCATTTTCCTGATACAGGAGGGCTCAAATGCGTGAACGGAGTTTCCCCCAGTAAGCTTGTCCGTTTCTAACTTGGAACATCCACTTACACTCAGCGTAAATGATCCCCAGCTCTATCGCCTTCGTGTTAAACTCAAGCTCAAGAATTAGGGAATCAGAAGATCGTTTCCCCCAACACGTGTGTGTGGTCTAAAAGCCATTTTCTTCCTGGGACAATTCTACAGCTGGGCTCTCCTACAGCTAAGGAGATGGCATCAAATCCTCTCACCAGATAAACAAAGGTTTGCAGCTAAAGGCACTTTTAGCAACTCTGGGCATAACAAGCTAGGTGGCAGGCTGGAGTGTGCACTTATCCAGGAGCACAAACAGGCAGAAGTCCTTACTTCTGAGGCTTCACACCGAGAGGAAGACCCTGCCTGTACCTGGCAGTGAGCAGTCTTAACCCTCGGTGTTTTCAGTCCGCTCAACATGGAGGGAAGAATGTGCTTCGAAGTCGAACATCCCCAGCATTGGATCAAAGTGCTATGCCAAAGATGCCGCTTTGAAAAGGGCTTCTGGGAATGTATGCCCTTTGTTGTCATGGGAAAGAAGTTGGGTATTCTTCAAATCAAGCTAATACACATTCAGTGAGCCCCTGGATGGTTCGCAAGGCATGATGGGATTATAAAGCAGAACAAGACACGATACCTAACTTCAGAGAGCTTATGCCCCTGTAGAGGCAATAAAACCAATAGTCAGTTTTAATATAAAGTATTATTTCCTTAAG
This sequence comes from Mirounga leonina, assembly GCF_011800145.1. Taxonomy (NCBI): domain Eukaryota; kingdom Metazoa; phylum Chordata; class Mammalia; order Carnivora; family Phocidae; genus Mirounga; species Mirounga leonina. Next base: position 23,348,224 of record NW_023270175.1, read on the forward strand.
AACTGAGACTACGTCTGTCTTATTCACTTTTTTATTTTATTTAAATTTTGTTAGCTAACAGCGCATGTCTTACCGGTTTTTATATCCCTAGTACCTGACACTTAGCAGGGCACACCAAATGTGTTTAATAAAATGTTTGCGGAATAAATGAACAATTCACTATCCTGATGTCCATTCATTTCTCCACTTACTCATTCACAGCAGGATGCTCTGGGGAAGAAGGGGAGATGTCCACCCGTGGGTATCAGAGAAAAGGGATGCAAAGGTCTATGTGAGATGAGCAAAATGTTTCACTGGCAGAAGCAGGAAGAGGCGACAGTCCCAGCTATTCCCTGGGAATGAGGAGTCTGACTTGGCCACGTGTAGACAGAGTATGAGGTGTGGGAAGAGGGGAACATAAAACTGGGGAGGTAGAAAGATCGGGGGTGGGGGGTGGAGCGGTAAAGGGCCTCCACCTCAGATGATGGTTGCAACCACAAAATACACACGTGGCCAGCACCACGGATGGTGGGTCCATCCCGCTACTGGTCTGACGGCCGGAGAGACTATTCCGAACACAATGGTGGTTGATCATTTGACTTAGGTTTCGGGCAGGAGCAATTTAAAGAAACTCTGGAGTAAGGATACATATCTGGATGTTGATGCCTTGTGGTTTATACCTTTCTGAAGGAAGAAGAGTTTGGTTCAAATTCCCACTCTGGCCTATGTCCCAAGACAAGGGGAATGGGGTCTCCGTGGCCTCTCACCAGCCAGATAAGCAAACCATAAACACACTGGCTGAGGCAGCTTGCACTGCCCAGCACCCCACTTTAGGCAGAGAGGCGCACCCAAGCCAGCTTTCTCTTTAGAATCCGAGCTTCAAAAGTGTGCCTCCAGCTTTCTCAAACAGCTCCTTGGCCTAGCTCTTCACCTCAAACTTTTTTTTTTTTTTTAATCTATCTGTTATGAAACGAGGTGTCTTCTGATGCAGGTTTAGCTGTAGGGCTGGACCCGGGGATAGACTGCCTCCCCGGCCCCTCCCCAGCCCCATCTCCTTGGTCTGTTCCCTTGCCTCCTCTTATCCACCTGCTCTTCCTTCTTAATTAATTAGCACAGAGGAGAAATGTGCTTATTAACTACACTAATGTCTAGCCTAAGACAGATGGGGATATAGTGACACATCGCCTATCTGGAGCCTAAAAATAAGCCCCCAAAGGCTCTGGTCAGCCCAAGTCCAAGGGCTGGAGTCATAGGAGAGGCCCTTCCTCACAACCTATGTGCACTTAACTTGGCAGAGAGTTCTGATGAGCTTAATGCTCCGGTTTCTAAGACCACAAGGGAAGCAGCCAAGAAGGAGGGACAGAAGTGGCTGAAAGCAGGCACGCTGCTGACAGCAGTACAGAATGACAGCTGACGGCAAGGAAGGAGACAAAAACCATTCAGAAAGCTCAGTTACCCAGAACTGCTCATTTCAAGGTTTTATTGTATTCGAGGATACATATGCAATGAGGAAAGGGCTTTTCCTCCTATTCCTCTTATCTTTCCAGATCATCTCATCAGCTCTCGAGGCCTTTGCAGTGAAACCCAGAATATCAGGGCTGGCCAGGATCTTAGTGACCAGCTAAGTTCAAAGCCCTCATTCTGAACACCAGGAACGGGGCCCTGACACGCTGACTTCCTGAATGCCCATCACCCAGCCATTCGGTGGCAGGGCAGGGAACAGCACCCAGGTCTCCTGGCTCCAGGCCCAAGGCTTTCTCCTCCCTGGCAGGGATACGCTTATGTGCTTATGTTATAGCTTGTGTCCACTTAAAGAACAGCAAAACGAGACAAGACAAAAATCAGCTTGCTTAGAGTGTAATGAATTCTGAAATTCATCATCAAACTGCAAAGACAGTAGCTTAGAACTTCTACAAAGTTCAGTAAAAGGAATTAAAAGCTCTATATATGTTGTCAAGTTCCCAGACATCCCTCCCCAATCACATTTTTATTGTTGTTACTGCTATCAATTGCTTTCACTTATGAGACGGAGACATCTTTAGTATCAGGGCTCTAGAAGTTACAGTGAATTCCTACAACACCATGCAACGGCCTCCCTTCAAGGACGGAAAGCTTTCTTGGCCTCAGCAGATGGCCCCCTTTCCACTCATTGTTACAACAGAGTTCTAGCACAAAAAGGCAAATGTGGACTGCTTTCGCTCCGTGCATTCACCCTACTGATCATTCCGTTTCTTCCCAAGAGGCCACTGGTAAGCCAGGACTGGGAGGGAGCAAGAGAAGGGGGTCTGGAAAAGAACTGCCTGGATCCCAGATCCTGTTAGTGATTATACACTAGTGTAGCTTCGGTGGTTTCTACTGGTTAGCTCTTTAACTCGGCTCGCACCCTACATCTTGCTCTTAATTATTAACAGGCTTTAATCTGTTAAATGTACTGTAGCCGACAATACCAAAAAAAAAAAAAATTGTTCATGTACAGAGGAAGGACATGGGAATCAGAAAAATTCTACCTTTCTTCAAACCACCTGGAATATTATTGTATCATTCTGTACTGTGCACATGAAACAAGACATAAATTGAACATAAATGGCTCAGGAAAGGCGGGGGATGGGGGTGGGGGAGCCTGGCACAGGAGGGAAGATTTAAAGGGATACCTACATCGTTATAATTCTCATGACATCAAGTCCCATGAACCCGAGACGTGACAATCTCAGGAGGCTACCAACAACCAAAGGTTACAGGAAGTGGTGAGTGCTTTCGCTTATAACAAAGAAGCAGTAACTCATCCAGGAGCCATTCATTTGCCAATCTGCTATCCCCAGTAGCTAGTCTCAACTCAAGAAAGCCAAGCTAAAGCCAAGTCAGGGATACTGGGAGATAGCCCTGAACACTGGGGTTCCTGGGACCAAGTGGGACACCGTGCTGGCCTGGACTCTCAAAGGGACAGCTCCTCCTGATAAGGATACCGAGGTTGTGAATGATTTATCACTCCTGTTGATTTATCACTCCTGTGCATTACAGGAAATTCATCCACCCAGTCACCTCTCCTGGGTCCTCACTGTTTCCATAGAGGGTACCCCGGTAAAAGGCAGAAAAGCCAGAAATGGTCCTAAAAAGCGTACAGCTGTCTTCCAACTGCAGGCCTTATTGGCAAACTCCTCTTTCAAGGCCCCATTGAGGGAAAAGAGCACAATAATCACCCGCCATTTGTCAGACAGCCCCAAAAGCAGCAGCTACCCTCGGTCCTCTCCCCCTGCTCCCCCGCCCCCACATGCCCCTCCTCCACCACCCCGCCCTTTAAAAGCACCTCTTTCACCAGCCACCTGTCAAAATAAAGCAAGCCACAGATCTTTCAAAAACTAACACTGGAAAGAAGCCGTTGGACGATTTCTTTCCAGGACCTGTTGAAAGATAAAAGACGAAGCAGACAATTTAAAAGGCGAGACTGTACCCTCCCGATCACAAAGCTGCAAGCAGACAAACCGTGGAAGCCAATGACACAGGAAACGCCCTTTGACCAGAGGCAGACTTTAGGCATAGTAAAGTTATTTTCCATAAAGAATAAGAAGCTGAATTAAGCCATTTCACAACTAATAGTCATAAAATCTTTTCATTGTAAAAAAGTGGGAGAGGAGGGAGAATGGAGGGTTATTACGAGCTCCTCCTTTTAGAAACAATGACACTGCTTTCTAGGAAGTTCTGTTTAGATGACAAATGTTTTAGGAAGGGTTTTGTTTGGGTTTTCTTCCCCTTTGTTTTGTTGTTTAAAGTGAGACACACAGACATGTGGGACATTCTGCTCCAATCAAAGGGCAGAAGAACCACAGAATAAAGGCCCTGCCCTTCAAGCAACTAATTTGTACTCACCTTCGGGTTGAATCTCCTCCCACCAGCCAACATTTTAGCTGTTTCTGGGAATACTGCTGAACGAAGTGTTTAGGAACCAAAGTAGGTGCAGGTTCCTGGCAAGAGCTCAGAGGGTGCATCTGCGAAATGCTAGGGAAAAAGCGAAATCTTAGAGCTGACCAACAACCTGAGTTTAAGCCTCAGATTTCCTCCCCTTGCAGGCCTGGAAAGCAGCGGCCTGGCGTGACGCTGCCCTTCAGCTAGGCTTTAGGCACGAGGGGAAGCTGCATGCTCTTACACCTTCTGAAAGTTTAAAAAAAATAAACAAGAAACTCATCATAAAATTGAACTTAAGGAAGTTATGCAACAGAAGCCAAACATGGAGGAATGAAGATCATCACTGTTGTGTTCAATATAAAACCAAACACACACAAACATGAACACCTACAAACCACCAGAAATAATCTCAACGTCCATAGGGGGAGCCCAAAATAGAGGATGGTACATTGACTTTGGGGAATATTATGTAGCCATTTGAACTGTAACTGTACAGAGCTGTGTGTAACAATGGGGGCATTTTTCATGTTACGTTAAAAAGAAGAAATCTGGGGCGCCTGGGTGGCTCAGTCGTTAAGCGTCTGCCTTTGGCTCAGGTCGCGGTCCCAGGGTCCTGGGATCGAGCCCCGCATCAGGCTCCCTGCTCCGCGGGGAGCCTGCTTCTCCCTCTCCCACTCCCCCTGCTTGTGTGCCCTCTCTTGCTGTGCCTCTCTCTCTGTCAAATAAATAAATAAAATCTTAAAAAAAAAAAAAAAGAAGAAGAAGAAATGTACCAAGCAGTATGTACTACACTTTAAACCAAGTGCAAACAAATACACATGCGTAGGGACGGAACAGACCGTGTAGGAAGAGAACAGACCGCGCAGGGAGGGAAAAGACCACGATATGCAAAGGATCTAGAAGTTACTCCTTGTTATTGTTGTCATACCATCTTCTCAATTGGAAAAAATTTAACCTACCATAAACCATAATCTCTGGAGGTCAAATGACACTACAATAACTCAGTGCCAGGTTCAAAGTCCCAAGAGCAGAGTTAGGGCAAGGAGCAGAAAAAATGGCCAAAGGAGCAGAGGAAGTACTGTCCACATCCCCCAAACGGCTTGAATTCCTAGATCTCAAGTGGCTTAGCCCGCGGGGTCACTTTTCCCCTAGTGTACGACTCTGGTTTTCTGGTCATTCCAGGCGGCTGTGTTTGCGGTTATTGTAAGGTTATTAGCTACTTAGCAGGAGAGCTTGGACTCAGAGACCAAGAGATATGAATTCATACACAAAAAGAAAGCAGTTACCAATAAAGATAAGAAGAGTTTGATTCTTTAGACTGAAGACAATACCGTGGACCCGAAAGCCTGACCAGACTTCTCAAGTGTCGTTTCTTTGGGCTCTTATGGCAGATCGGTACAAGAAACGAACTCCCTGATGACACGGATTATTACACTGTTTACTGTTGGACCTAAGGATCCCTGCAACAAATGCTTTCTAGATTTAGCAAAAAGGAGGAAATGTCTCGCCTAAGGAGCTGTTAAGGTTTCTTTTGATCAGATAAACAGAAAATGCAGAACCAGCTTAGTGTCCTGTTTTACCTCCGCTAACTGCAAAGCCTACTGGTCAAGTGCGGATGGCTCATTCACTGTAATGATAGCCTTGCTTTTCAAGTTCTTTATTCCACCTTCCTTCCATGCGTCTTTTGCTTTTCTGTTTATATAAAATAGGTTCATCTACATAATGCATTCAAAAAAGAGCCATAGTGAGTGCTCGGTGAATGAATGCTATCTACGGTTACTAAGATAATAATTAACAACACCTATCTCCATGATTGTAAGAATCTTGTTGAATATGGACTAAATAATTTTAAGTAGGTAGGGTTTATATTACAATTAAAAATTTAAAAACCTTGGAAGAAAATGACATGACTTCCTAAAGTGGCAGGTCCTGCAAGATTTTTAAATATTAAGGACATATGGTTGAAGGATGGGTCACTAGTTCCTTTTAAACCTGCACCCTTGAGAGCACCTGGGTGGCTCAGTGGGTTAAGCACCTGCCTTCAGCTCGGGTCATGATCCTGGGGCCCTGGGATGGAGCCCCATGTCAGGCTCCCTGCTCAGCGGGGAGCCTGCTTCTCCCTCTGCCTCCCCCCCCCGCCACGTTCGTGTGCACTCTCTCTAATCAAATCTCCAAAAAAATAAAAAAAATTAAAACTGCACCCTTGATGTTTAAGGACCAACAGATTTCCATTAGTAAAGCAATTCGAAGGCTGATGAAATCATGCCAGTCTCTTCTTGGTCGTTTTTGTTAAATGGGGAAAAAAATGATCAATATTGACTGATTAAACAAAACAAATATGAGGAGAGAAAGAGAAGAGAGATGAGAAAGGCCCAGTCGGGGTTACAATAAATTGTTTAAAAAGGAACACGAGCACCGTGTTCAAAGCCTCAGTGGACAAAATTCAATACAACTAAAAAACACACTTATGTGGAATTTGAAGAAATTTCCAACATTTTACATTTATCTGGAGTAAAATGCCTTGCTATTCCTCCTTATTTAAATTGATCAAAATTTCCCTTCATTTCAAAGAATGATAATCATAATCGAAATACTTGAAGTACATTTTAATGGTCCCTTGGAAACTGTCTGCAGTTGGGGGTTATACTTTCTTCCACAAGAGCACTACTAAATACACAACACTATATAAATTTAAGGTTTGACATACTCTCTGATCACACATCTAGTAACTGTTGCAAATGGTGAAAAATGCCTTTACGACCAATTTCTGTTAGGAAAAATACTTAAAACTTGAGGCAATTTCTATTTGGCGAAATGTAGGATCTAAATCTACATTTCTTAAATGTCACCCCAGGAAGACACAAAGCATTGGCATAATGCTCAAGCATATAGCACAGATTCAAAGACATTTCTGAAATTAATAACTGTGCCAAATGCAGTCATTTCCCTTTATTCTTAGTGATCAGCTTGCATTCCTCTCACATTAAAAACACATCTCAATTTTGGGGGCTGTTTTCCCTTTCTGCAAAATACGATAGAACAGCTGCTGGAACTTCAAGAAGGAAAACAAATACTCTATCCTAACAGCAGAGGTGCCACTAGTCTCTCGTGTTAGTATGGTCAATTATAGAAATGCCTTCCATAAATTTGACTAATTAAAGGGAATATGGGCTGAATTATACAATATTTTACAGTATCTCTACAACTGTACAATATCTCTGCAAAGAAATGCACACTTGTCACTTTCAAACACTAAGTGACCCTCCCCCAGAAGTATGGGTAACTGAAGCAACTTAGAGACCTACTTTAAGAAGTAGAGATACATTGATAGACCTACTTTAATAAGTAGAGATATATTGATAACTAACACAATGGTTTCAGTCAAAACCAGTTGTTTCTAAGGTGTCTGGAAATACTCTCTTCCCCTCTCTAGGTGTTAAACATCCCCTAATACTGTATTTAGGCCATTCATGTGCAAACCCTTTTATTATAGACCCAGCTAAGATAAACAAGCTCAGCCTCAGCCTCCACTATCCCAGAATCTCATGGTGTGTTTACTTCATTCTTAAGCTTAGAAGCAACCGAGAAAATCTCAGGGCTCCAAGGGAAACACTAAGAGGTTATTGGTGAAAACAGTACATGTTGTGTCTGCTTTAAAAATAAAAGCAGAGACAATCACTCCTCCCTAAACTTAAAGCTATGTTTAGACAGCTAAGGACTGATTCACCCTATCACGAACTCATACCTCTTAGCCCGTATCAGGAGTACTTCACAGCACATAGACCATTCCATCGATAACCCAAGAAACAAAATGCTTATTTTTATCCTTAATCAGGCAACTTATCCTTATAATGATAGCAAGCCATAGTATTTTAAATAGGGCACATGTCATAATCTTTATGTTTAAATTCATATTTAAAATAAGGCAACTTTATTTTTTTGATATCTTTTTTTTAAGTAAGCTCTATGCCCAACATGGGGCTCAAACTCACAACCTGGACATCAAGAGTCACATGCTCTACTGACTGAGCCAGCCAGATGCCCCCATCCTCATTTTAAAGAATTATTTTCTGTCAAATAAATAAATAAAATCTTTAAAAAATAAAAATAAAAATAAATAAATAGATAGATAATTATTTTCTCGGGGCACCTGGGTGGCTCAGTCGTTAAGCGTCTGCCTTCGGCTCAGGTCATGATCCCAGGGTCCTGGGATCGAGCCCCACATCAGGCTCCCTGCTCCACGGGAAGCCTGCTTCTTCCTCTCCCTCTCCCCCTGCTTTTGTTCCCTCTCTCACTGACTCTCTGTCAAATAAATAAATAAAATCTTAAAAAAAAAAAAAAAACAAATTTAATTTAAAAAATTAAAAAATAAATAAAAATTTATTTTCTCTGGGGCACCTGGGTGGCTCAGTCGGTTAAGTGTCTGCCTTCCTCTCGGGTCATCAACCCAGGGACCTGGGATCGAGCCCCGCGTCATTGGGGAGCCTGCTTCTCCCTCTGCCTGCCACTCCCCTGGCTTGTGCGCTCTGTCAAATGAATAAAATCTTTTAAAAAATAAAAATTATTTTCTCTCTTTGCTGTTCAGCCTGTGTGCTTTCCATTAATTAATTAATATTAAAAATAAAAACTTTCAGGGGCACCTGGCTGGCTCATTTCGTAGAGCATGCAAACCCTCGATCATAGGATCGTGAGTTCAAGCCCTGCATTGGGCATACAGCCTACTTGAAAAAATTTTTTAAAAAAAAGTAAAATAGGGCAACTTTAATCTCCATGTCCAAACAAGACTTGGCCCTTGCATAGAAACATATAGCCCCAATTTACTACAGTGCAGTCAGTTCTGTATCACTGCCTTGCAGATTGCCCTTCAAAACTGGACGGATTTGAATTAGAAGATGGCTAGAAACACTGGCTTGTCACCAGGAAACACTGAGAATACTGGGATTTCAAGACTCCTCATGGCTCTCTGGGTAAACCTGCCAGGTCAAGCCCATATACACTCCAAGCCTCAGTTCCTCCTTAGGGCTTTAAGTTTCTGAACAAACAAAAATAGGGTCCTATTTACAGTTTTAATCTAAAATTCTGAAAAATAACACAGGGCAACTGGCTGACTCAGTGGGTAGACCATGTGGCTCTCTTTTTTTTTTTTTTTGACCATGAGCTTCTTGATCTCAGGGTTGTGAGTTCAGCTCCACATCGGGCATAGAGATTACTTATAAAAGAAACTTCTGAAAAATATCCATCATATTTCGATTTTAAAAACAAGTAATCTGAGAGGCGCCTGGTTGGCTCAGTTGGTTAAGCATCCGACTCTTGATCTCAGCTCAGGTCTTGATCTCAGGGTCATGAGTTCAAGCCTCGCGTTGGGCTCCATGCTGGGCGTGGAGCCTACTTAAAAAAATAAATAAATAAGTAATCTGAAAACCCATCTTTCTTGAAATGGAGAAAGCCCTGTTCTCAGAGCTGAGGTGCATGGCAGGGATGCTCCTTCCTCAAATTTACTGCTGGGGCTGTCTTTGCTTACAATCCTATCTCCCTGGACACTTGCTTCCCAAGCCAGCTCCTTCCTCCCCAATGGACAACCTCTGCATACTTGGTCACCATTAATATAGGCTTGGGGAGGGCGCATCTGGTCCATACTTTGCCAAACCAGAGTTCTGTAACAATCACTGCTGGACCAGAGGGCTTCATTTGGAACCACTCATCATTCAAAAAAACCTATTATTTCTTCAGTCTCTATGGGTATAAAAGTGGACGCCAAACTTTCCCCCAGAAACCTGAAGGCTTTAGTACTCCCAGTACTGGGTGGTTCCTCTGCAGACCACTCCGAAAACAGAAAAAAAAGGACGTAAGAGTTCACTTTGCATTTTGGGGTGCCCATGTAATCCCAATCCCTAAAATGATGGCTGAGATTTATCACCAGAGAAGAGTGCTCCATGTAAGCCTCACTAACTTAGACCATCTCCCCTGCACTGCTCCACCAAGTACTCCAGAATTCTCCTCGGGACCCAATGACAGAAACAAGACCCTGGCCATATCTAGCAGGGCCCTCGTGACGATGTCCAAAAGCACTACTCCTGGGAGATGAGAAGAGCCCTACAGGGATAAATGCTGAAGAAAACTATGCTTCACCCTGATCATCATTCCCAAGACCAAGGGCTTCTCCTTGGAAATAGTTATCACAACTGTAATTGCAAAGAATAAAGCAGAGAGGGAGAGGGACAAAGCGTGTTGGGCGGGGAGGGGGGGGGGGTTCAACTTTACACAGAGGTCAGGAAAGGCTTCTCAGTTGAGGGAATAGGTAAGCAAAGCCCCAAAACATTTGAGGGAGTGAGCCATGCTGCTATCTAGGAGCAGTGTTCTAGGTGCCGAGGATAAGGGCAAAGGAACAGAGAGACCAGCATGTTGGGGGGGGGACTGGGGGGAGTTGGGGGGAATGACAGAAGAGAAGAGAGTGTGGACTGGCATGGGAGGGGGCTGTGGGCAGACCCCATAAGGCCTCATAAGCTTTGGCTGTCACTCCGGATGGCAAGGGGAGCCCCTGGAGGGTTCTGAGCAGAGAAATGACATGGTCTGAATCAGGGTTCACAGAAAAGGATAGCACTGGCTGATGTGCTGAGACAGACTGGGCAGGGGAAGAGGGGATGGGAAAGGAGGCCAGGACAGTAGGCGCCCAGGCGGTAAGAGGAGGACAGGTTCTGGATACATCCTGAAAGCAGTGCCCAAAGGTAGAGCTTATGGAAGAGCGTTTCCACAGAAGCCACTTTCCACCCCGTCTCCTGACTCTGTTCAGATCACAGGAACACAGTCCCTTATTTTGGAAGGCTGTGACTTCCTCATTTGCCCTCCAACTGGAGAGATACAAGGCCATCTTCTAAGATTGCCACACTGCTTAATGATCAATCAGCAGAGCCTTCTTCCCAGAGTGCCTAGGCCCATCGGACCTGAAGGGGCAGGAAAAAGAAAAAATTAGTTCCAAACTGGGGAAAAAAACGAGGCAGAACAGTAACCAAGCAGCCAACCGGGGGCCTTCGGTTCAAATTCAGTCTAAAGCGAGGCCCCTGCACTCCTCCCCTTAAAAAAAAAAAAAAAAATTCTCCCCATCAACACAAAACACCATTCCTCCTCAGAGCCTCCAACATCCTAGGCCAGGGAGTGATTTTGCAGCATGGTTTCCCAAAGCACAACCCAAAGTTGTCTTGTTTTGCAATTTAGAATCTTAGCATGGGGAAATATTCTATAATTAAGGCAATTTTAACAATAGCAGATAATAATTTGACTATAAATTGTAAGGAATGTAATGACTGCTTATTCTGGCACCAAAGAAGCAGGACTTTCTGTGAAGTGACTGCCAAGAAAAATGATACTCCCACTCAGACTGGACCTTGCAAGTAGTAACTGTTACCCACACGCTTTACACTGCAGTCTGGTGCTTTGGTGCTTTGTTTTCATCTCTAACCAAACACCAGGCTGAAAACGCAAATGGAGACAAACTCTGTGGTAGGACAGAAACAATAACTGGAGAGTAAAAAAAAAAAAAACAAGAAAGTCCTGTGACTTAGGGCTCGCTGGGATGCCCACGTCAAGGCTTTGGAGAATGAAGGAAAGTTCTGAAGTCCAAAAGCCACCACTTTCCAGTCTAGCCCAGAAGCCCCGCACAGAAGAAAGAAGCCAGGCTTAAAGAGGCTTGCGAAAGCCAACAGACAGAGTAGCTGGGAGAAGAAAGGACTAGAATGAAAAGGATGGCTGGGATGAAGTGAGGCCAGGTGACCTTGAGGTAGACGAGACAAAAACACCAAGCTGGCCCAGGACCTGCCCCCAGCTTCATTCTGGCTGGAAGCGAGGAACAGGAGCAAAATCAGCCTCCCTTTTCTAAAAGCACGTTTGCAGGTGCAGCGGAGTTCCTCTTAACGTCTGGAATAGACAGCACAAGAAGCAACCATCTGTCCACCAGGATTAAAGCAAACCACATGAAGTACTCCGCTCCCACCTCCAAGCAAGAAGTAACGCTCCATTGTAGGTTTGAAAAGAGGATTCTGCCTTTTGCCCTATCTTATTTAGGCGTCGAGAACTGAATGCAGAAATTTTCAAACAAATAGCTTCACATAAGTTCACTGAAAAGGGACAAATAGAAATATTCAAAATACCCAAGAGTCAAAAAGCACGCTCGAACTTATCTTCGAACCACCAACATGGCTCGAACACCTGCAGTGCGACAGAAACTGGAGATATGTGGCCTCAGATCAGGCATGATGGGGCAAAGAAGGGCTTCTTTTTTTTAAGGTTCAAATAAGGCACATGGTCAAAGACAAGGACTATGCAATGTGTGTACTCCTTAACTTCTAATGCTTCTTTAATTATCATTATCCATTTACTCAGCTTGGTAAATGTTTAAGAGGGAAATCAATATCCAAATATTTAAACCTGTCCCCTCTAACCAAAACCCAGCTCTTGCCTCTTGTGACTTCAGGTCAGAATGCCTGTGTCCCAAGCAGAGCATGGCAGGCAGTAACATTATTAAGGAACCAAATGGAACTCGGATGTCCCAGAGGACTTAGAAGAGAAGGTGTGCAGGAGCGAGATCGCCAACCAAAAGTTCTGAAGTGAATAAGCCACTGAATTAATAATATACAGCCTTTAGTTGGTTTTTTTGTTTGTTTATTTTTAAGAAAAGGACAAAGTGACACACAGAATTTGACTCCTTATCGATCCAGCACTGGTAAACGAGGTGCCCTGCCCTAAGGGTGAATGTGTAAGTGAACTGAACCTTCCTCCCTTTCAAAAGCAAGTTTGGATTTCAAACAGGTCTACTCTTTCTAAAGTCTACGCTCTATCTATTTAATGATACCAAACACTATTATTTAATACTGCCCTGAAACATTCTAGTGCCCTCAGGGGTTAGGGAGCTGCCTCTGAGCATTCGCCCCATCCTAGAGGGGCTCAAGGAACTGAAAGGTGCTGCCAAGATCAGCAAGTCCTGGGTCCACCGGCTCAGCTTCTGGCCACCCTCACCCCCACCCTGTTTCACTCTCACTTTTCCCAGATGTCAAGTCTTGCCTGCCTCTAAAACCATCCCCCCCTGGGACTCCTCCACTCCCCAACCAGCACTACTGGCCACTTCTCATCGGCCAGGGACTGGGAAGCCGGATAACCGTTCTATCTTCTTACCGCCCACCGGATTTGAACACAAGCACCTCAAAAGCTTGACTCATTTTAAACCTTTGAATCCCGAGCACCTAGCATTTTGCTCTTGATAGAAGAGCTATTCAGTCATTGATTGCTGATGATAAATTCCCAAAGGCCTTGTCTCCAAGTAGAATGCACGGGCTTTATGACAGCTGTTTCCATCATGCAGCTTTTCTGCTTACTTCCACATTCCCAGCTGTGTTCTGGAGGGCTGTGCCGGCCAGAAGCCTAGGGATTTACTGTACTTCTATTTCTTGATAAGATACTTGAAGAGAATAAACACATGGCAAAGAAGACATTAAAGTAAGGGATAAAGAGATCTTTTTTATTTTACCAATAAGGAGAAAGGGAAGAAATATCACCTAGCACACTGACACTTAATAAAGGACAAGCAAGACTGGATTCTTTTCTAATTCTCTCCAAAGTACTCTCAATGGCCTGGGCTTGCTTCTCTACCTGCAGCAAAGCACCACAGGCTACAGGTCACTTGCACCTTGATGAAAAAGTATTTTTCTCCAAGTTCAGCAGACCCTCCTCTTAAATCCAAGTTAGCCAAAATTACAATGAGCATGCATTGCGTGCAAATTAAAGCTCTCCTCTAAGACAATACTTTCTGATGAATTTCATCGGAAAATTTTGAATCGTAGAATCTCAGAGATGGAAGGGACTGGGACATAATCTAGGGCAGTGGTTCTCAACCATGGCTGCTCACTGGGACCACGGGGGAGCTTTTAAAAATCATCATGACCGGTATGCCTGGGTGGCTCAGTCGTTAAGCATCTGCCTTGGGCTCAGGTCATGATCCCAGGGTCCTGGGATCGAGCCCCGCATCGGGCTCCCTGCTCCACGGGAAGCCTGCTTCTCCCTCTGCCTGCCGCAGCCCCTGCTTGAACTCTCTCTCTTTCTGACAAATAAATAAATGAAATCTTTAAAAAAAATGATCATGACCTAGCCCCACTGCCAGAAAGTGTGATTTAATTGGTCTGGGGTGGTGCCCAGGCGTTAGATTTTAAAAGCTCTCCAGGTGATTCTAAGGTGTAGCCAGAGTCAACAATCCCTGATCTAATACAGCATTCTAACACCCCTGCTCCCATTTTTCAGACAAAGGAGAAAGAACCCAAGCAAAGGTAGGAGACAACGAATCGGTCAGGGCTAAGCTAGACTGCCCCTTCCAGGAAACCACGTCCTCTCCATGTAAAAACTACTCCATCCAGGGGCGCCTGGGTGGCTCAGTTGTTAAGTGTCTGCCTTCGGCTCAGGTCATGATCTCGGGGTCCTGGGATCAAGCCCCGCATTGGGCTCCCTGCTCGGTGGGAAGCCTGCTTCTCCCTCTCCCACTCCCCCTTCTTGTGTTCCCTCTCTCACTGTGTCTCTGTCAAATAAATAAATAAAATCTTTAAAAACAAAAACAAAAACTACTCCATCAAGGACAGTGGGGTTTCTCCCATTTTCTCTCCTCAGTAAACCAACATCCCCCACCTACCCCAAAGGAAATGCATTTTCTGAATATTCTTTGCCTTGGAATCCCATTGCATAATTCGCGAAAACCTATATGGCTGCCTGTTTCCCTGCATCCACTTCTCTTCTCTCCAAGAACTCAAGAGAGGTTCGTCAGGCATGGTTTTCCCTTAAAGAAGCCATCCTGCTTTTCCTCCTGGACTCACTTAGCCCACCCTTTTCCCCATTGTCCTCACATGGGCCTTCTTTCAAATCACTTGCAAGGTGCACCTCCAATTCCTTCGGCTCGCTCGCTTGCTAGTCTGTACCTGCCCTGCTGTCCCTCGTGGCCTTCCCCCTCTCCTCCTGGCCCAAGCTCTTTCCATTTTGTGAAAGATTCCTTTTCCCCTGAAGCAGCAGCCTCTTTTACTCTACCAGTTAGTCATGCCGGCTTCTTTTTTCTTCCCCCAAGCAGCTGGTCTTTTTGATGTCTGGCACACATTTATCTGGGCTTCCAATAAGATGTTTTTACATAGTTTCCAGGCTTCCTGGAGGTTATTGACTTTTTTTTTTTTTTTTTTTGGTAACTCTTCCATTCAATTTTTTTCCTAATTTCTAACATTTGTTAGAGTTTCTTTTTCAAAAGTTGAATACCTGGCTGATGGATCGCTTTGATTTTTCTCTCCCACCAGATTGCTGAATTAAATGCATCAGAACTTAAATATAACATTTCGAATTACCTCCAGGATGGAATCGCTTCATGAATTTTCTGCACTTTCATGTTCTCTGTAGTAAGCAACAGATGCTTCACCAAGTGGAATTGAAAATGCTAGTTCTTACCTGTGCGTGCTTTAGTGGGTCTGCTTATATAAAATATTCTGATATCCTTAAGCCTGTGTTCTTCTGCTTGGTAAAGACAAGAAACTTCAGGTTTTATTTTGTAAAAGGTGACCAATGTGCATCGAACAGCTCCACATGCCAAATCTGATGTGCTAAATTACTCTTCTAAATTTGCTCCAAATTGCCTAACACGGAAGTCTCAGTTATCTATTCCTTAAAGAAGTAAATCTCAGAGTGAGAAGAAAAACAATTCTGAATCTTGCTGAAAAATTCCTATAGCACTTGGTTATTAATGAAGTGGTTAAGACGAGTACTCCACCACCCCCCAAAAATGGAATCAAAACATTTATTATATGCTATATCGATGTATCATGGAGATTTACTCTAAATTTATTTCACTTCAGAATGCTTAGCTCCAAAAGATTCCCAGGAGTGCATGAGACCATGGGATGACAATCTATCATCAAGGCAGCATAAACCCCATTATGGCACTGGGATCCTGGCAGAGAATGCGAAAGAATTGTCTATGTCATCCCCCAGCCCCCACCCCGCACACATTTACCGAATATTGCCTTGAGCTATCCCACTTAGTACTCAAAACACCAGAAGCTGGACCTCTGTCCTCAAGTTGCTCACAGTTGAGAAGGCACATAGGTGCCTGCACAATTAACTATAACAAGAGACAGTTATGTGCAAAGACCATCGATCTGATTCAAGCAAAGAATTAGGAGGAAGAGGGCACATAACTCTGGGACGTTCAGAGGTGACTTAATGAAAGTATCATTTGTGATACCTGAAGCCACTGAAGCTCAAAGCAGAGCAAGGAAGGACTCCATTCGAAGCACGGCATGAAGGAAATGAAGCTGGGGCCGGTCAGCATGGAATGAGAGGCTAACGAGCCAAGAGGAAGGCAGACCAGTTAAGAACTGCATACTTCTGTTGAGTCACTATATTGTGTCCTGAAACGAACAGAACACTGCACGTTCGCTCTCCTAGAATTAAAATAAAAATTTTTAAAAGAGAACTGCATACTTAAAACAGCCTCCTGATAGCCCTCACTGACCCTTAACTCCCAGGGACACCGGCTCTCTTCCTAAAACAGTTTGACTGATGACACTCCCCTCCTCAGAAACCATCACCAGCTCCCCAGGGCCCAAGAAATACAATTTATATTCCTTCTACTGGTAACACTAGGTTGTCTGTGTCTGGGTATTAACACCTTGCCTGCAAAGGACAGGACTGGATCCTCTCTCTACCACACCATCAGAACAGGGCTGGGATGGTCTTTTGCTGGTTGATGGTCCTCTCGTAGCTTCTATTTCTAAAGCCAGCCGTCCATGGGTGTTGGGAAGGTACTCTGTCTTACGACCTGTACAACAATGCACAGACTGTTCTTCTGGGTCAAGGAAGACCTGGGTTCTGGTCCCACTTCTACCATTCACTAGCTGTGAGCCTGTGAATCTACTTCCAAATCCCTTTGAATCTCAGTTTCCTTGTCTCATAAAATGGGGAAGATGATGAAGATAATAATACTTCTGACTTCGTGTGGTTGTTGTGGATTTTAACTGAGAAAATATGTAAAGCCCTTAGCTCAGGACCAGGTCCAGAGAAAGCAACCAATAGCTACAAACTCTTTCCCTGAGGCCAAAATGCATTTGTTGTGACCATATGCGGGAACAATGTCAGTGCTAAAACAGTTAATGTTACTGGGGAGCCAGAGACTCCCTTCCAACTGATTTAGATTAACACTGATGTTGTTTCCCTTGTCGAGACAACAAGAAACTTCCTTTTCATTCCTCAGTCTAGTCTCCAGCTAATCCTGAAATTGCATGCAACCCAATGTGAGTCAAATAAAAAAGGAAAATAGTAATTATGCCGAATCAAACATTTTATATTTGTATGTTCTAACTGGAGATTGAGCTGCATAAGCCAGAACTTTTATTAAGTTCTTTTTTGAGCATGTCCAGGAAGTAGTTCCAATACTACTTGGGACAATCTCTATACTGACAGGCCCTGTGGCTCAATCAGACCCTCTTTCTTATATAAAACCCAAGGAGCCAAACTGAGGATTCCAACAGAATACAAGATCACAAGTTCTCTGCAAAATCCAACCCACCTACTTAGAGTGGGAAAGAGGAAATGTAAATCTTGAGGACATATGCTGTGTCTTACATACAATAATCAACTCCGTATCAGAAAGGATGCCTACCTCTCCAACACACACATACTTTTTGCCACGTAATCCTAACATAGCTCGTCATTCCCAGAATCCTTTGAAGCATACATATGTGCATATGTGTGTATGTGTGCCTGCAAGTGCATTGCTCATGAACATGAATGGGAACGGGGGGGGGACCACTCCAAAATCACAACTATGACAAAGTTCTCCTTGGTATCCTTCAATGTCCCTACGAAAGAGACCTATGGCAGGCTTAAGAACATCCCTAACCAACTGCCTCACTCTTAAAGACAATTTCAGCAAAAGTTAGATCAGTAATAAACTCCCAGTGGTTGAGGCTGCTGGCTGGCTTAGTCAGTAGAGCACGCGACTCTTGATCTCAGGGTCATGAGTTCAAGCCCCATGGTGGATGTAGAGATTACTTAAAAAACTTTTTAAAGAATCAAAAATAAAATTAAATGCCAATTGTTGCATCTCTCTAACCCTGTCTTTATGGAACGGAGGCACAATGAAAATGGTTAGATTTTCAAATTTCCTTAAATTGGGGCACCTGGGTGGCTGAGTCGTTAAGCGTCTGCCTTCAGCTCACGTCATGATCCCAGGGTCCTGGGACTGAGTCCCTGCTCCGCGGGGAGCCTGCCTCTCCCTCTCCCACTCCCCCTGCTTGTGTTCCCTCTCTCGCTGTGTCACTCTCTGTCAAATAAATAAATAAAACCTTTAAAAACAAAAAATAAAAAAATAAATTTCCTTAAATTTACTAGTGAACTAGCATTGATAATCTGGTCCCAAATCCCTTCTCCTTTGGAACCCTGTGGGCGCTCCTCCCTCCTCATCTGTACCCCTGGGACGGTACTTCTCGCATCCCACGCCGCATTCGGATTCCGTGTGCGCATGGCTTGTCTCCCTACTACCTGGGAAAGGTCCTGGCGGCAGAGGCCCCTCCAAACCTTCTGGCTGCCTCCACGATGCCCAGCACCGAATGCTGCACATAGTAGGTGCTCCAAAAAGATATGCCCTTTGAAAGCTGAACAAAAACCTTATCCTTGGTGTTAAAGATCCCTTTTGATCTACCCATTATTTGGTAAGTTCGGCAGTCAAGCCTGGGTCCCGAAGCCCTGTCAGGAGGATGTACTCCCTGACACCCTTGAGAGCACATCAAATTATCTTAATTATGATCTAAAAAGACTAAGCCTCCTTAAGAACACAGTATTCTTAAAGCCTGTTCAAAACTCTAGAAGGCAAGTACAAGGCCGTTGGGGAATAAAACCTTAAACTTGGGCTAAGCCTGGCTCTAGGCACCCAGGCGTTGTGACCCTTTGCCTGGCAAACAATCCTGGACTTTTTGCATATAAAAAATAAAATAGATCATCATCCCCCACCTGGACTTTTTGCATGTAAAAAATAAAATAAAATAGATCATCATCCCCCACCCGGACTTTTTGCATATAAAAAATAAAATAAAATAGATCATCATCCCCCACCTGGACTTTTTGCATATAAAAAATAAAATAAAATAGATCATCATCCCCCATCACCAGCACCACATATACACACACACACACACACACACACACACACACACACACCCCTGGCCAGGGAAAGTGCCTGGCAATTCATTCAGACATGGGCTGTATACAAGTCACTATATGGACTACACTCCCCCAAATGACCACAATTATCTGAGTGCAGCCCAGGGAAGACAAGGCTAATGTATGCATCTGGACAGGCCAGGGTGATGGTAAAGATTACCCCCTGTTTCTATACTGGCCGTCTAAAGGTATTTACTTGGGTCTGTCTGTGTTGTGACAGTGTCCTAGACTCAAATGAATGCCTCTAACACTCCACATTTTTGAGCCATTCAGTCATGCATTTTTGTTATTGTTGAAAGTGGTGCGAAATTGCACTGCATGAGCTAAAGTCCTTGGTGGTCTTCCAAGGATTCCAGCTAAAAAGGCACTTCCTTTGTTCCTCAGGAGAATGCAGTCCAGTAGGTCATTCAAAAGGGGAAATAAAAGCAGCAGCTCTGGGAGGGAAACGAAGGACAAGACAAAAAGAATAAAATGTTTTGGGTGTGAGCACATTAGCTTCCATTTCCTGCTGCTGGTCACTAATAACTCTCCTATCTTTGGGGGGAAAATATCCAGAGAGACATATATGCAAAAAATATCGCTCAGGTGTTGGCTGGCGACCAGGGCAGTCAAAGGCAACAACACCTAGCGCAGTCCTTGAGCACCCTTCAAACTTCCTTTCTTCTGAGATGCTGCCTGGGGAAGAGTTCCTGCCATGAGGAGCCTGCACAGAGCCAAGCTGGAGAAAGTGGGGAGGGCAACTTCACACCGCCCTCCTCCCTGAATGCTGCTGGTCCCTCTCAAAGGCACATAATGTTTGCAGGAGCAGAAGATGAAAACTTGTCACCTTCCCATTAAGCGCATCGCCGCATCTATGCCTTCAAAATGCGGGAATGACAACTGTAACCTTCACGCCAATCATCTCTGCTGGGCCCAGGCCCAAACCGTGCAGGGCACAAAGACCCCAGGGTCTGACCTGTGGAGCCCCCAAGCTTCAGTGGCTGTCGGTTCACTTCACTTTTTCTGGCGGGGCGGGAGGGAGAGGGGAAAGAAAGAGGGCTTTTCAGGGCTCCACAACCAATAAAATCGTGCCGCTGTGAGGACATACTCGAGTTCCCAAAAAGACAGGCAGCTCAAGGGCAAACAGTCTCTAATCAGTAGCGTGCCGAGTTACTTGATAACTGCCAAGGTGCAGTGGGCTCCCCGGCTGCTCCAGCAATTTCTTGAGTTCTATTTCTAGACGGATGCCGAATACACTGGGAAAGTGCCCAGCGACTTCCCTCAATTACCTTTGTAATTTATATGTAATTGATGACTGCACTTAATCTCCAAGGTTATTAATAGCCCTTCCAAAAAATGACCCCCGCGTCTTCCTAAGCCTCTGGAAGCGCCTGGTTAAAATTACAGTATTTCCTTTGCTGGCTGCCGGCCCCCTGCCCGCCCCACCCCGGTGACCAGCCCCGCGAGGCAAAGGCGCGCTCTCCTCACTTCCATGAAAGGTTCGGAATGGAGGCTTGGCCCCCGGGGGCTCGAACCGCTCTCTCTCCTCCGTTAGGTTACGCTGGCCAGCAGCCAGCTAGAGCCGTGGTTCTTTCCGAATCCTCAGGGCGAACGGGCTACCTGCGCCGCCGCTGGCCCCAGCGCGGCCCGTGGGGCTGCGCGCAACAGTTGCCCTCGGCGAATGGGAGACAGCGAGCCGGAGGGGACCGGCCACCGCCGCCGCCCGCCTCGCGAGGAAGGGCGAAGGGCGCCCGCCGAAAAGCCGCCTCCCCAGCGCCCCAAGAAGGGCTCTCACCAACACCCCACGCACCCCCCAGCGCCAAAATCCGGTGAACTTTTTCACAGGCTAAGGCTTCTCCATTTGCATAACCATCTCCAAACTGCGATTCAGGTTTCCTGTAGTCAGTCCTTTGAAAGGTTTGTAATTGAATGTGCAATTAACCCTGAAAATGAGGTGAGAAAAAAGAAAGCGGGGGTGGGGGGGTGGAAGTATCCTTCCCGTCCAGCACCTTCCGGAAAGCAGGAGAGTTCCCAAAAGTCAGGGTTTGGAGGGGGGGAGAATCGTTTGCTTTTTAAGGGCGACTTCTAAAGCCGCTGTAGCTACTGAAACTCCTAATCCGCGTCAGCGGTGGAAGAGAGGCGGGGAGAGGGTTTTTAAAGAACATCAATGAAACCTCCATTCGAGTTCCACGTTTGGCGTCCCCGGGAAGCCGGCAAGCTGTAGGTTGTCCCCCCCCCCCCCCCCCCGCGCGCGCGCCCACCCACCCACCCCCCCCCCCACCCACACCCACACACACACCCCCCCCCCCCAACCGGCGACCCTCACAACCTCCCGGCCTCTCGTCACCCACACAACAAAGCAGGGAGCCCAGTAAGGAGTTCAACCCGGAACAGGCGAGGGAGCCGGTGACACGCACTTTGCGGGCCAGAGTCCTCGGGGCTCCCCGGGACCGGGAAGACGCGGCGGGGCGGGAGCAGACGCGCGGTGGCCCCCGGCCCGTCGGCGGCGCCCCTCCACTCGCAGTCCTGGGGGGCCGCGCTGCGCCGGGGCTCGCTCTCGCGCTCTCTCCCGCCTGGCCACGGCTCTCCCCCTGCCCCGGGCTACCTGCGGCCGCGCGGGGGGGCTCCGCGGTCCCTTCCCCGGGGTGCCTGCCTCCGCGCACGCCTCCCGGGGGGCCCCCCCACCTACCGTTGATCTCGTGCGTGGGGGCATCGTTCTTGTTGAAACCTTTGGACACGTAGAGCCGTCGCACTTCGGAGCAACTTTTCGACTTGGGCTCGGCAGCCAGCAGCGCGGCGCAGAGCACGGCCAGGGTGCAGAGAAGCGCGGGCAAGCCGAACCGGGCCATGGTGCGGGCCGGGGCCGACGCGCTCCCACCTCTGGGACCGGGGGAGAGTGGCGGGCGCGGGCCGAGGGGCGCGGGGCCGGGGGCTCGCGAGCGGAGCGGAGCGAGAGGGCGAGGGAGCTGGGGTAGGAGTTGGGAGACCAGCGCGAGGAGGAGACGCGGGGCGAAAAGTGGAGCTGGGCCTCGCGCGTCAGGCAACGGTCCCCGGTGCCAGGCGCCCAGCCGGGGGAGGAGGAGGAGGAGGAGGGCGTGGAAGCGGTGCGCGGCCCACGGGAGCGGAGGCACGGGCCGGTGGGCTCGGGGCTGCGCGGGGCGGCGGACGGGGCGCGCCGGCCGGCAGCGGGACAGGGGCGCGGGGAAGGAGGGGAAGGTGGCAGGCGCCGCCGGGGCCGCGGAGGGCGTGGGCGGCGGCGGGCGCTCGCTGCGCGCTGCTCGGGCTGCCCGGCGCCGGTCCGCTCTCGTGGCTCGGCTCCGCTCGGCTCGGCTCACTCTGCCCTCGGCCGCGCGGCTGTGCCCTCCTCAGCTCCGCCGCTGATTGACTGGCCGGCGTGCGCGGCGACGCTCGGCAAACTTGGCCCAGCGGGCGGCACTCAGGGGGAGGGGGCGGGCGGCGGGCGGGCGGAGGGGGGGGCCAGAGACGGGCGGGAGCACGCAGGGCCGGGACGGGAGAAAACCTGGAAGCGGGCTGGGATCCGGAGCGGCCAAATCCACTTCCTAGGGGGCCGCACCGGGCGCTCGGCGCTCCCTCGCGCGACACGCCCCGCGGGGCTCCTCCCTCCTCCCCTCCTCCCCTCCCCCGGGGAGGCGGGAGATGCTCGCCGCCCCCCACCCGGAGAGGGAGGGCTAACTTCTCCGGGGCGGAGGGCCCAAGTCGTGGGGGACCACGCGCCTGGGCACTTGTCCCGAAGCCCACGTCCGAGCCACAGGCCTTCTGCGCGCGGCCACCTGACTCGCTGACCGTGGGCCAAAGCCGGGCGGAGCCCTCCCGCCTCGATACCTGCCCTCCCGGCCGCCCCGCAGCCCGGAGGATGCCCCTAACCGCCTGGCTCCTGCGCCAGGAGGAGAGGGCGCCAACAGGACTCGCACTGTTTCGCTGCAGGCACCAGGGCACCTCGGAGTCCCAGCTGGCCCTAGACCCTCACCTGGCCCTCTCTGCCCTGCTTCGCATCCAACGGTGCTCCATGAGCACCGACTTGTTCGGAACCCCGGCAGGCATTCTCCTCCCCCGCCTTCCCCCAGCCACGCCCGGTTCTGCTACAAGTCTAACCAAACCCTGAAGTGAGAGAGCCCTCCCCCCCCCACCCCAAGAGCGAGGCGATGGGACAGTCAGGGATGACCTCGGAGACTTTGGAAACCTGGCCCTAATCCTCCTCGTGAATGTGGGGAAACTGAGGCCCAGAGAAGGGGAGCGACTTGCTAACAGTATGCAGCTGAGATGTGGGTCCAGAACCCTGGGCTACACTCCCAGGTCACCTGGAGTAAAGGTAGCCCAAGACCCCCAATCCCCTTTTGCCGTCAAACCTCTTGAGAGAGACTCACACCTCTCTGGGACCCAGTCTCCACTTAGCCACCAGAAAACTGGAAATGGGCGAGTCTTCCCACCTTCCCAGCTTTGTCAGATTCCATTAATGAGTGTTTTTGAAGCTCCCAGGGCTCCTTTAATGAAGGGAACTGTGCAGATTGGGAACTTGTCATTACCCTTGTTATTGTTACAATCTGCTTTAAGAGGTTAGGGTGAGCAGTGCCTCAGACACCTCGGGAGTGTGCTGGGAACTGGGCAGATAAAAGGGGCTGGAACTTATTATTTGGCTAGACTCTCAATTCCCATAAAATTACATAGGATGAAGATATGAACCATCATTACAATTATCACCCTCATAGGGTTTGTTGAGACGTCGTCCACTGCTGTTTGTAAACCACGTTGACGTGTTGGCTCTGTGGGGTTGTAGAAACTTAGGTCAGCTGTTGTTTTGAATGCCCACTGCACACTCTTCTACATTTTATTAACTCTTGGAGATCATCAAGGTAAACAGATTGTGACCTGTCTATTAGTGAAACTTACAATTTCTGTGGGTTGGCAGAACATTTAACCCTGCAACTAGCAGAGGAGTTTTTCTACATATGCAAACTCCCCTCCCAGTGAATTTTCTGCCATTTTCAAGAGACTTTCGAATAGTCCACCTTTTTCTCAAACTGATACCATTCAAATTCTTGCTAGGGCTTAGCCCAGCACTTTTAACTTTCATTGATTGATTGCATTTACTTAAAGATGTTCTTTACCAAAGATGATATAATCTGAGATGCAACCAACAGTAATAACAAAATGAAATCCAGTGACCATAAGTGAAAAAAAGATCCTCCCAAACCATGGAGCCCAAATCCAAAAGCTGCTTTTCACAAGTCCAGGGGGAACTCATTCCTTGCCCCCCCCCCCCCATTTACTCCTGCTTTTTCTGTTCATGTATTATTAACCAAAACTTGAGCCTTTTCCACCAGAAACAGTAACCTCTGGCTAGAAACGGATCTGGACAAGTCTGAACTTTACCACACAAGACAGGAACCCCAAGCCCTGCTCAGAGGCGGCTCCCACTTCAAAGCCTCCTTTCATTTAAATACAAACAGGGTGAACAACTGGCAATCTACGAAACAAATACCATCCAGCTTCCCTTTTCAGATGGCCCCTAGCTCCTCCTTTCCTCCCCCCACCCCCACTCCAGCTTTTCTCTTATAAAGAGGCTCCTTAGTGGAGATGCGTCTACCCTGTAAGTTCTCTGAATAGTAGAAAATGGATTGAGTACTGCACGTAGAATGTAAGAATCAACAGCTTCTCACGGTGATCAACTCTCATATGGCACTTTTGGGGGAGCTTTTTTATTGTGGTAGAATACGTAAACATAAAATTTACCATTTTCACCATGTTAAAGTATACAATTCAGTGGCATTTAGTACACTCACAAAGGTGTGCCACCATCACCACTATCTAGCTCCAGAATATTTTCATCATCCCAAAAGGAAACCCCGTACCCATTAAGGAAAATCTATTCCCCTCTCCCCCCTCCCCTCAGCCCCCAGAAACCACTAATCCACCTTATGTATCTATAGATTTGCCTATTCTGGACATTTGGTATAAATGGAATCTTGCCATATGTGACCTGTGTTTGGCTTCTTTCATTTAGCATCAGGTCTTCAAGATTCATCCATGTGGGAGCAGATATTAGGACTTCTTTCCTTTCTGTGGCTGAATAGTATTCCACTTTACAGATACGCTACATTGGGTCATATAGTACTTTACCGTTTGCAAAGTGCGTTCGGGGGCACTCCTCTACTCTTAGACATTTTTAGTGTTTTGTTTTTTAATAGATGAGCAGGGGCACCTGGGTGGCTCAGTCGGTTAAGCATCTGGTCTGCCTTCGGCTCAGGTCATGATCCCAGGGTCCTGGGATGGAGCCCCACGTCGCAACCTGCTCAGATGGAGAGTCTGCTTCTCCCTCTCCCTCTGCCCCTCCCCCTGCTTGTGCTCTCTCTCACTCTCTCCCTCTCAAATAAAATCTTTTTAAAAAAATAAAAGTAGATGAGCAAACTGGGTCTCTGCAAGGTTACGTGGCTCGTTCACAGCCACGGAAATCCTGAGTAGCTGAACCAAGACTGAAAATTATAAGGCCTCTGACCAAATCCCATGTGATTTTTTTTTTTTTTTTTGGTTAGGGAACACAGTCGTCTGGGTCTCATTTAGGGTCAGCTGTGAATGTGCAACTGCCCAGATCCTGTGGAAGCGTCCCTATTTCAGAGAACTAAATGTTCACTGAGCACCCACTGTGTGCCCGATGCTGCTCATCCCTAGAGGGAGGGAAGACATATACGCCAGACGGAGTTTGCAGTTGAATGCACTGGGTAAGAGAGATAGAATGACTTTACGGTGTACCTGCTTTTCCCAGGCGAGGCATTTCTCCTGATGAGGCCCTGGGGTACATTCGCTGGTGGGCAGAGAGAACAAGGTATGCACTCACCGCTGCTATCCTCCAAGCCAAGAACTAGTCGAGTCAGGTCCACTCTCTCGGCTCTGGGGGCACTTCTCCTGGCCTGCTGGGGAGCTAGCTTGGTTGCCAAATACGGGGCTGGTGAGTAGAATGTGACTTCCTTTCCTAGGATAGGTGCTGTCCTACAGCCCTCTAACCTCTCGCTTTACCCAACCCATCTTTCCCCCAGCCATCCGAGTGAGCCTCTGACCTCACCACCCAAACAGTGTCCCTCCCCTGCTTAACCCTGCCCCTCCCCCCATGGTACCCCATCACTTTCCAGATCAATTCCCAAATAGTTCTGTAGATGTGGATCTTGGCTCTCGGGCCATTATCTACATTACCAGCTTTTTAATTTTTATTTATTTATTTTTTTACTGGCCCTTCCCAACCTTGTCTTTCTGGTGCTCGGCCCCTCCTTCTCCATCACGCCATGGACATTCTTGCACCCATACCCTGCCCCTGCTAGGAATACCCTTCGTTCCCCTCCACTCCTTAGACAACTTCCTCCTAGTCATCCATTGAAACTCAGCTGAGATATCACTTCTTCCGGAAAACCTTCCTGGGTGCCCCCCAGCAGAACTACTGGCTCCTGCTTCGAGGCCTCCAAAGCACTGTCTGCACCAGCATGACCATGCATTGGTCATGTTTTCTATGAGGATTCCTCCGCCCCCAGGCTCCAAGCGCTCTCTCTCGGGCTTTATTTTGATTTGAATGCCTACTGCTTGCTAGAGTACAGGAATAAAAGACCTTGAATTGTATTTGAAATCTCCTGATTTTTAAATGTTAGTGACTGCTTAAGACATCCTAAAAGTTTGCCACACAAACTCAGCCCGTCTTCAGCCTAGATTTCACCAAGTAATGTTCTCCCCCACCCCAACCCCCACCCCGTGACTCTCCTTTTCAAGCAACCAAGCGAGTAATACCAGCTGACCCCTTGCTGTGTAGCAAGGTTGGTTCTGAGAAGGCTCTAGAAACTTGGAAGACCAGAAGCATTTAAAGAGCTGACTGTCTGGTTGGGGAGGTGGGATCCATAGCTGCGTGGAGAAAGACACTGGTGAGGGTAACACAAGGCAAGACCTGTCCCCCAGGAAGTTCACCTCAAGTTGCTCTTTGTTGTATGGTTGTCAGCCTCCTCTTGGTCCCTTTGGAAATTTACAGAAGTAGCCGTAATTGAAGGATCAGTCACTTGGAAAGAGTTGATGTGTGTAGTCTGTTCCTGTCTCCTAATTTCATACTTCCCTTCAGTATTCTTTCTCTAATACTTGAAGGTTGCCTTACCTTTCCTTCTCCCTCAGAGAGTTCATCTGTGTTTACAACTTTAACCACCAGCAACGGGTACCTAGCCACCTTACTTCCTGTTTGTGCCCGTGTTCCCCACTGTACTCCCTTCTTCTTCAGTAATCACCCGGACAATTCGAGTCTTCCTTTTTACTCCATGGCCATCAACACTTGTCCAGGTTCCATTACCTCTTGTCTGGACTGTAGAGCCAACCTCCTAACAGGTTTTCTGGCCTCTGACCTCTCTCTCTCTCTCTCCATCCATCCACCCCGGGGCTGTCACAAAATCAGTCTGATAGCATCATTTGCAAGCTTCCCACTCCTTGCCCAAAAAGTCTTCTGTGGGAAGCCAATCTTGCAATAATAACTGATATTTGTTTAGTACTGCAGAGTTTAGGAATTGCTTGCACATGTATTATCTGTGAAATATGTATTATTTTCCATAATTTATGGGTGAGGAAACTGGTTCAGAGCCTTAAATTGAGGCCCTCTGAGTCCAAGTTCAATTACAGTCACTTCTCACGGTGCCCCAAGCCCAAAACAGACCCAGGAAAACTTTGAAGACAGTGCAAGGCTAATGGATAAATGTTGGAGAAGGTAGGACTTCCTTTGGACCCTGAAGGACAGGGAGGAATTGCCAGGGAGAGGAGTGGGGATGTAGAGGGCCAGTGGAGGCTAGCGAAGACCCGATTTGGGCTGAGTCCAGGTTCATCTGGGAGACTATCATGACAGAAGGTGCCAGATAACGGGGACACGGTACCCTGGGATGACTGTGCTATCTTGATCCCACCAACACTGACGATGTATAAGCAGAGACTGAAAAGACAAAAGTGGTGCCTTAGAAAGAATGATCTGGGGAGGCCAGGAGGCATAGAATGGATTGAAAGAGGCCGCGGCCGTCTCCTCCACCAAGTGGTGAGGGCCCAGGCATTTCTTCATCCAGGGATTCCTGATGAAGAGCAGAAAACAAATGCAAAGGGAAAGGCAGTAAAAGAGGCTAGGCGGTGGGGCCAGGCAGCCCGAGAGCCCAGTCCCGGCTCTGCCATTTACAGGCAGCGTGTCCTTAGATAAGTAACTTACCCTTCCGGAGCCTGGTTTTTTTTTTTCTCAGGTGTCACACCTACCCCTTGAGGATTACAAGAGAAAAACATATGAAAAGCATTCCTCTGGGCCCCGAGCGCTTTTTGTGCCCTCAGCACAAGGCATGGA
The DNA here is from genome assembly GCF_011800145.1 of Mirounga leonina. Taxonomy (NCBI): domain Eukaryota; kingdom Metazoa; phylum Chordata; class Mammalia; order Carnivora; family Phocidae; genus Mirounga; species Mirounga leonina. The sequence goes on from NW_023270175.1 coordinate 23,376,662, forward strand.
AATCAGAAATACACGGACGTAATCAGAAAGCACTTAGCACCCTGCCCGGTACAAAGCACTCATTTGCTCTCCATGCACTCATTCCTTCACTCAACAAGTATTTACTGGGATCAACACTCTTTAAGGCTTTGGGAGCATACTTATGAATAAAACAGTATCCCTTCTCTTGTGGGGCCTAAAAGTTGGGGCTCAATAGAGTAAATATTAGCTAATACTCTCGTTATGGTTATTATACATTCCATCCACTTCACAATTTGCTCAGAACCAGCCTTGCCAGCATTGAAATGCTATTTAGTATGATAGCATATTGGTCTAATAATTTTTTTTTAGATTTATTTATTTGAGAGAGAGAGCGCATGCGAGCACACAGAGGGAGAGGGCAAAGCAGGCTCCCCGCTCAGCAGGGACCCTGACATGGGGCTCCATCCCAGGACCCCAGGATCATGACCTGAGCAGAAGGCAGATGCTTAACCGACTGAGCCACCCAGGCTCCCCTAGTCTAATGATTTTGAAGATTTATTTATTTGAGGGGCGCCTGGGTGGCTCAGTCTTAAAAAAAAAAAAAGATTTATTTATTTGAGAGAGAGAGAGTGGGAGGGTGAGGGGCAGAGGGAGAGAGAGGGAGAGAGAAACTTAAGCAGAATCCCCGCTGAGCGTGGAGCCTAATGCGGGGCTCAGGCTCACAGCCCTGAGATTATGACCTGAGCTGAAACCAAGAATCAGATGCTTAATGGACTGCACCACCCAGGCGCCCCTTGTTCTAATAATTTTGTATTGGAACATATGAATTATATCCGTATTGGTCTCCATAGTTAGCGTTGAATTATACAACTTGTTGAACACAGGGAGATCAGAGTTATTTTTATCCACTAGGGTTCTCTCACTCCAGTAAAGGTGTTCTTGTGCCCATTTTCCCAGCGAGATAACTGAGGCCCAGAGAGTAAAATGGACATTCTCATGTCACTGGTACTGATATGTTCTCATACTTTACTAATGGGGCAAAGGTTTCACGAAGTATGTAGCTTCTGTAAAAAATGACAACTCACATCTCACGCTCATCGGAGAACAAAGACCAAAATCTGTATGGAAAGCTGGTTAGCCTTCTCTATCCCGAAGCTGTTATCTATAGTCTGATTTATAAAGAGCATTTGTAATTACTGAAAAAAAGAGCCCACTTTTCAGTGGGTGTACTTCCCGGTGATGGCAGAACAGTTGCCATAGATATTCATTACCCTAGTTTGTGGCCTATGATTTGACCTACAGCTTTGGATGTAAAACACGCATTTCAATATAATTGGGAGAGTTCCTTCTCTAATTTGCCCACTGGACATAAATGGAGCATTCATGGAAAGAAAATTATTTCTTCCTATCCTTTTGATTCAATACAACTACCGATACATGCGAAGGTACTTCTGAAACACTCATTTTTCAAAATGGTTTGTACGACTCTCCCACATGGCACGCAGCCGCTGAGAAAATTGCACAAGCAAAAGGACAGGATAGAGGCAGGCAGCCCAGCATTGTCCAAGCAGAGGGTACTCGAATGTGAGATCTGGAAGGGACCTTGACCTTTGTCTAGCCCATCCACCTCAAACTTGACCTTTCCTTTTGCATTTGAAATTTCAAGCCCGTGAAAGACTGTCAGAGGCAAAATATAGGTTCTGACTAGAACGGTGGCAAGAGGGAACAAGGGTTTCAGAGGGAACAAGGGTTTCGAGGTTTCAGGCACGTTGTGCCTCGGGATTGCAAAGGACACGTAGTTACATGTGGTAGCGTAGGGTGCATTTTATATTCATTCTCTACCTTGTTTGGAAAAACAGACAAGCTATCTGGTGGCAGCCCCCCCCCCCCGCCCAGGCCCCCCACCCCCCGACCTCGCGGGGCTCCAAGTATCTGAAGGGTGCCCTCCCCAACTCCGGCCCTGAACATCATGAAACCTTGTCTCCCCCGCCACCCCACACCCTCGCCCCACCGTGAGGATCAGGAAACCCAGCCACAAAACCAAGGCCCAGTTAGAAAGGGACAGAATGTTTTAAGCGACACAAGAAGGTCCTTAATGAAATGCCAAGGGAACCCTACAAGTAGTGAGACTTGCACTTTAAACCTGAAAAGTCAGATGGAATTCCTTTTCCTTTTTCTCCTTCTCCTCCTCCTCCTCTTCTTTTTCTTCTTCTTTTTCCATAGCACCATCATCCCTGCCTTTATGTGAAGAGACAATGTGCATTTTTAAGAAGACCCAGCAGGGAGTAGGCATTTTTATTCCAAAGAGATACCACAGATAAAAAGAGCTAAAGAGAGTCAGGGTCAGACATAGTTTGACATTTGTCATTTTCTAACCACTGATGGGTGATGTCTACAGAACTGTTGCTATAACAATAATGAATTCAAATGAGCAAGGAAACTAGGAACCTGCACAGACATTCATAGCATCTAGCTGAATCCAGGCTGCACACACAGCACAGGGCGCGGGGAGGGGGGGTGTTGGCTTTTCCCATGTCCCTCCCTGCTCATGCTCACATATACATGCTTCTCTTACCCAGCATGACTTTGGATAATTCAAACTGACATTTTCTTAATTCTCAGAGTACCCAGTGCCGTATTCCAGCATGCAGGCTTGGGGGGAGGGGGGCAGGGGAAGGGGAAGGACGCACAAAAGTGGGCAGAACCCAGGAAGGGGCTTACACTCACTCATTTCCACCACCTCCAAGAGAACCCTGCCTTTCTTCCCTTGACTTCTCAGGGTCAAGGGAAGGAGGCAGCTAAAAAGAAAAATGTATCAAGAAAAACCTGTAGGTGCGCCTGGCTGGCTCAGTGGCGAAGCATGTGACTCTTGATCTCAGGGTCATGAGTTCAAGCCCCACGTTGGGTGCAGACCTTACATTAAAAAAAAAAAAAAAAAAAAAAAGCTGGGGCACCTGGATGGCTCAGTCAGTCGAGCATCTGACTCTTGATCTCAGCTCAAGTCTTGATCTCAGGGTCGTGAGTTCAAGCCCCGCACTGGGGTCTGTGCTGGGTGTGGAGCCTACTTAAAAAAAAAAAGTAAAAAAAAAAAAGAAAAATTTGTTTTCAGAAGTCCAATTTCTGATTTTAAATAATCAAATCTAATTTCTATGACTCCTAACTTTATTTCCTTTAAAGTATGGATTCATATTAATGTGTCTACCTTTAATAAGTGTATACAAATGATATGATCTTGAAAATTTGCTGGTTTTAGTCACTATTTTAGGTACTGTGAATAAAGGCATTCAAGGTTGCCCAACTACCACCTCTACTTAGGTCCAAACAGTCTTCATCACCAAAAAAGAAACTCTATAACCCATTAAGCAATAACTCCCCACTTATCCCCCCCAACCAGCAGCCCCTCACAACCTCTAACCTACTTCCGGTCTCTATAAATTTGTCTATTCTGGACATTTCATACAGTGGAATCATACAATATTGGTCCCTGTGTGGCTCATTTCATTTAGCACAATGCCTTTGAGGTTTATCCATGTTGTAGCATGCATCAATAGTTCATTCCTTTTTATGGCTGAATAATATTCCATCGTGTGGATACACACGTTTTATTTATCCATTTATTGCTTGGTGGACATTTGTGTTGTTTCCATTTTTTGCATGCCCAGGAATTTATCCTAAGGAAATAACCAAGGAGATGCATAAATCATTAGTTATAAGGATATTCACTGTATGTGTATATATACTATAATTTGTTAATCCATTCATCCTCTGATGGACAATCAGGCTTTTTCCACCTGTTAGCTATGTGAATAATGCTGCTATGGATACGCATGCACATGTATGTGAGCACTGGTCTCCGATTTTTTGGGTATTGACACACTATTGTTTTAAAGATTTATTTATTTTAGAGAGAGCTCGCACGCACACAAGTGGGAGGGGCAGAGGGAGAGGGAGAGAGAATCTCAGACAGACTCCATGCTGAGTGTGGAACCCGATGCAAGGATCAATCTCACGACGCTGAGATCACCACCCGAGCCGAAACCAAGAATCAGACACTTAACTGACTGTGCCACCCAGGCGCCCCTTGACATACTATTTTTTATCACGGACTGTGGCTCGGTATTGTTAAGAGAAGGTTCTATCCTGTTGCCTTTTGTGGGCCAGTAGCTGAGTAGTCTGTCTTTGGCAGAGCTTGGAGAATGGCATGGTGAGAAGTCACTGGGCTGTGAATCAGAGTCCTCCGACGGAGTCCTAACTTTGCCACTATTCTTGACTCCAATTTTCTCATCTGTGCGATTGGGGCGCTGGAGTTTCCTCCAGCTCTGACACTTGATTTTTGCCTTAGACAAGATCCTGGCCCTCGAGAAACTTACAATTTTATCTAAAAAAAAAATTTTTAAGTAAACACTACCCGCCAATGTGTTGGGACTCGAACTCATGACCCCAAGATCAAGAGTCATGTGCTCTACTGAATGAGCCAGCCGGGCACCCTGAAACTTACAATTTTAGTGGGCAGGCAAGACATATCCCCCAACAGACAACTCATGACCCACAACAGCATGTGCGAAACACCAGTGATTTGCCTCACAGGTGTTTGGAGAAAGTTTTTCTTTGAGCCTACTCTCCCCATTCAACACGAGGAAGCCTTTTCAATGATGTTCCAATTTCTGGCTGCAACAGCTGCAGCCGCCGCCAGTCATTTGGCCGTCTTGGGTTCTGCTCAGTTGGGATATTAGCCGCAGGGACCAAGGGCAGCAGTGAAAACAGCGATGTCATAAAGATGGAGGCACTGAATTGTCAGCAATGCCCAAAGCCGGCTGCACAAAGCTAGAACTTTACTAGGAAATGAGGGGCAGCTGGCCATGGTGTCCCGCCCCGATCCCCCTCCCTGCTTCCCCACCAACCCCCCTCCGCCCGCCCCCGCCCTGGGGAAGGGCTGCTTCCTTAAGCAGGAGGAAAAGGAGCAAAAACCCCAACCCTACCCCCCCCCCCGACCCTTGAAGAAACCCTGCTCCACCACCTGCCTTGCAGCCTCTCAGCTCGTTCTGTGAAGAAACACAGCTACAAACCGCACCGCACCCTCTCCATTCACTGCCACATCCCTTCTTTGAATTCCATTGTAAATGTTACTTGACAATTGGGTAAAATCATGTTTCAAAGAATGCACTGGACAACATGCAGCAGGGACCCATTAAAATACTGCTTTGCTATATACAAAAATATACTCATTTTCACAGATTTAAATACTTCTCAGCTCTCTGCAAAGGACTGCGTGACAGATGGTTTCAAAGCGAGTCACATTTACAAACAGCAGACAAAAATATTATTTAGCAGATTCTCTAAGAGTTCTTCTGAGCTGTTCAGACCCAATCTTTTCCCAAGGGCTCTTTTATTTCTAATTTGCGGAGGCCAACAAAAAAGTCTCTCTCCTTCCTAGCAACCTCTGTGTGTGCGTTTCTTGAGTTTGTAGAATCTAAGAACCGAAAGCAGTTCTAGAGCTATGAATGTTATTCTAGAAAACACTACCTTGGCCTGCAAAATATGAATTACTAGCCCATCACAAACACTAAGCCAAAAATGGGGGGTGGGGTGGGGAGAGAAAGGACCAAGAGGAGAATGAGTGATAGAGGAATTGTCACAGGAGTTATGAATCATGTACACAGTCATCTAGTGAATTATGCTTCTTCAATTAAAGCCATCAAAACAAGGACCGCCTCCTGGACAACTCTGCTTTTAAAGTTTTGAAAAAGGTCACGTGTCAAGCACATATTATGAACAGGGAATAAGCCACAGAGCTGGCCTGTAATCCGGGAGCATCCACTGTCGGGAGGGACCGCACCACTAACTCACAAGGCAGGCAGGGTGTGTTAGCTCCAGATAGCCGGTGGTCCTCATGATCAGCGGAGGGGTGAGGTCACTGGGCCTTCTGTGGGTGGGTCCAGGCGAGGGGAGATAGCCACACCAAAGATCTCAAAGGGATAGGAGGACCTGTTAGATAAACAGAATGCCTTGAACAAAGGTCTAGAGGATGAGAATTCGGAAATGGGCAGAGGGAGGAGAATGGGGGACGGTCAGCTTGGGGAAGAGTGGAACCAGAGGGAGGGAAGAGCCAGTGAGCCACACCTACGTGGTTGGCAGCTCGGAGCCCTGTCTGGCTGGATGGAAAGAATGCTTGGCAACGTAAGTGTGACCATCGGGGTATGCGCTCTTACCGTCCTCATGAAGACCATCTTCCTTCTCTTCCTGCTAGCCTTACCCCGAAAACCAACAGGCTTTACACCGTCTCTAACATGTATTGACAAGGAAAGGAAAAAACCCGAGCAGAGCAACGGCATATCTAGCCTGGGTTCTGATTAATAGCACAGTTGTGGGTTGGCTGAGTGATGCCATTCTGCAAGAAGTTAGCGCATTTTCATCTTTTACAGTGAAATTTTCCTGTTTATTCCTCCCACTCATGTTCTAGAATTTTATTTATAACACTTTTTGGCCTGCTCTTTAAAGTGTGTGTGCATGCCTCTGTGTGTGAGAGACCGACTGAGAAGCTAAAGTACTCTTATTGGGCTTTGAGCTTCTGGAAAGCAGGCCTCACATACATTCCAAGTATAATTATGATCCGTTCTGCATAAGGAGAAGCAAGATAGACGGTGCCCCTCTGTTCTGGCGGCACCAGCTTGCATAGCCGCCTCCTGGGCTAATATCCATCCAGCCTCGGCTTCCCGCGTGGTCCCAGCAAGGCGGCCTGCCTGTCGCCCGGGGCCCTGGGGCCCTCGGGGAGTCTGACTCACGGTGCTAGAAGGGTCGGTCACCAGGGCCGGTCCCCTGCTGTCAGGCAGGTCCGGGACCAGACCACCCACCCAGGCGGGTGGCTGAAGATGTCAAGGGAAAGGCCACCGGCCCAGCGGGGCACCCGGCACAGAGCTCAAGCAGCCTGACAGGCACAGAGTGCTGCCCCAGATGCACCAGGGAGGGCAGCAGGGAGGAGGGGGCCTCCTTGCCCTTGTTTGTGGCCTGGTGGCAGTGGCAGCAGGCTGCGGAGGGGTCAGGGGAGCCGGCCTGGCCCACGTGGAGGCCAAAGTGAGCCTGGGCATCTCTCCCGGGACAGGGCTGCCTTTTCAGCCCCAACTGCAGCCTGGACAGCCACTTGCCCTTTTACTGGGACGAGGCTCGGAGAAGGGAGGTCCCTCCCTCTTGCAGCTCAGGGCTGGGGGCTCTTCCTCTGGCCCACAGGGAGATGAAGAGCAGCTCAGCACTCTGCCTGAAGCTGGATGAACACACCTGGGGTTTGTCCTCTGCTGTCCCATGGTCTGGCTTAACTCATCCATTGCTAGAGGGCAATATGATGTAGTGGAGAGAATCCTAGATTTGGAATTGGGTAAACTTGTGTTTGCATCTTCTGCCACTTGGTTCATATACGATCTTGGGAAAATTATTTCATTTTTCCAGGCTTGTTTCCTAATCTGGAAAATGGGAATAAAAATAGTGTCTTCCTCAAAGGGTGGTTGTGAAGATTAAAGTATCTTTTAAAAAAAATTTTTTTTAATTTACTTATTTTAGAAAGAGAGAGAGAGAGAGCAGGAGCAGGAGGGGCAAAGGCAGAAGGAGAGTGAGAAACTCAAGCAGACTCCATGCTGAGCGCAGAGCCTGATGCGGGGCTCAACCTCACGCCCCTGAGATCATGATCTGAGCCGAAACCGAGTCAGATGCTCAACTGTCTGCACCACCCAGGTGCTCCAAGATTAAAAGTATCTTGAACACAAAATACAGATGACAAATATTAGCGCCCTTCCATTTGCAGGGGGGGAGATTTATTTATTTATTTTAAGTAAACTCTACCCCCAACGTGGGGCTTGAACTCACAACCCCTGAGGTCAAGAGTCCCATGCTCCACCGGCGGAGCCAGCCGGGCGCCCCAGCTCCCTTCCTTCTCTACCTTGATGTGCCATACCGACTTTCAAGAATCCATTTCAAAACATGTGAAGGATTGAGCTCATTTTCTCAATTGCTCTAAATACTGCTTTCAGTAAATGTACCAGTGCCCAGCATTTTCGCCAGTATTTTGCTATAGGGAGATGTGGCTGGGATGCCATGATTTATATAACAGGATCTCACCTGTCTGTTCAAAACTTTTTATTCCTTCGGTGGTTTTTTTTTTTTTTTTTTTTTTTTCTTCCTGTGTTGTCTTCAGATTCATTTTTCACCTTCCTGCAAAACCTCAGGCTGGACCCGGGCCTCTGGGTCAGTTTTCATCAGTGCTAAGCGGAGTGGATGAATGCCTTCTTGTTTCTGCAGACGGATGTTTCTGAATGAATAAAATAAAAGACAGATAGTACAAAATAACATATGTAAAGTGCCCAGCATAGACTAGGGCTTGGATAATGAGCAGCTGCTGTTATGATTATTATTACTTCTATTATTATTACAAAGCAGGAAACGATAGGGGAAGACCCTCAAGAGGAAAGCTTTATCATTCCTATGCCGCCGGAATGCTGAGTTCCAAATGGAGGTACCTCAAAGGCCTATTCAGTCATCTCAGCAAGATATTGAAATACCCCCATCTAAAGTCAATGAAGTCCCCACAGTTGTCAACTTGATCCTCGAGCCTGAGACCAGAGAGAAAGAGGAGGCTGGCCAGCCTAAAGTTCCTTTTAAAGGTTCCAGACAAAAGGTTAATAAGGAAGTGGAGAGGCCCTTCCTGGAGGGACACAAAGGCAGGGCCCTCCCCTCAAGGAACTTAGACTCTCCCCTTGGCTCACTTCTCTCCCTATTATACCCCACTTGTATGTTGTTTTGTAAGTGTCCTTAAATCTTTTCTCAAGAGAGTCACTTGGAGATCACTAATTAGGCCTGTAAACCCGTCGGGGACAAGGGCCCCTGGCTTTTTACTTCTTTTGTTCCCTGTGGCTCACAGCGGCTAGAACAGTCCTCAACACAGGGCATAGCCTCCATCGAAGTAGCAGACTGTCTGACCTTGGGGACCTGGTCAACAGGCTAGTTAGAAGCTTCAGCTTAGGTTGTGTTGAGTGGCATTCACTGGTGACTGGGGCTGGCTGGCTGGCTGGCTGGTGGTGGGCTGCTTGGCCCAGACAGAGCAAAATGAACCACCAAGTACAAGCATGCCAAGGGCAGTTCAGTGGAGGAAGCCAGGCTGGGAGCAGATGGGGGTGGGGGAGGTGGCCGAGGGGGGGTGGCTCAGTCATCTCCTGCAGTAGATTGGAGATAATTACCTCTACAACACGTGCCCAGATTACCTTCTGCGGCACTGAGTCTTTGACAGCAAAATGCCTGTTAAGAGTGATAGAAGCCAAAGGGAGGGGGCAGGAGAAGGGGGAGGGGGACGGGTGTGTGCGGGCGGGCTTGTGCAGATTCTTTAAAAGCCTGACCTTTTCAGATGTGTTTAAGGCTGTAGCCATCTAATATCTTCTGCGTGCTACCACCACCACAGTAAAGTCACTCACTCTGGGATTTTGGGCGACATCTGCTTCTAGTGGCTAAGGATTCATCGACCGGATTAGCCAAAGCACAACATTCTGGTTGACACTGGAAATTCAGGGCCGCCTTTTTGTCTTGGGGTGGAGGAGAGCTCACCTGGGGTCAGGAAGGATTCCCAGTGGAACCCCTGAGATAGCATGTCATTTAGGGAGGTCGCGTCTTCTCTCCGGGGCAGGGGAACAATGCTCCTCAGGCCTGTGGGGGGAAACCACAGATTTCATCCCCGTGGTTCCTGAAGGAGGGACTGGAAAAGCTACAAGGAGGCAGATTTCCACTCTATATAAGGAAGAGCTTTCTAACCCACTAGAGCTGTTCAAATCTAAATGGGTTGCCTGCTAAGGTAATGAGTTCTCCATGTGGGTGAGTGTTTAAGTTTCTGATTTTGTCTTCCTAACCACATATCCTGCTTCTTTGCCCAAATTTGCAAAACCAAAGCCCTAACCGCCCATGATTCAAAGTGACTAAACATGAGATCCTGGCATCCTCACCTCGGGGGCTGTTGGGTCCGCTGCCAGTCCTGGCCCAGAGGATGGCGATTTCTTCCCCTAGAAACTGAAGCTGGCTCTCCTAAGCGGTTGTCCCGGGGGAGGCGTGGCTCAGACCGAGCACTTCCTGGGGTGCATTAGGACGTTCCTGCTTTGACCCTGGGGGAGCTGGGCGCTCCAGGTGTGGGGCCTTCCTTCTGATGTTGGACTTTCTGGGTGCCAGGCGGGCCCTCTGGGGCTGGGCCAGCTGGGCCAGGCACAGCTGTTAGGCCCCTCTCCGAGGCAAGTCCATTCTTCGACTCCAAGGTAGAGCTGCCACCAAGCAAGCTTGGCAAGTAAATACAAGACATTTATAAACTCCAAACCATTTTTCACTAGCTTGCCGGTCCCCTAAAGGTACTCGAGGAGTAAAGGACGTGAAATTAGCATTCTTGACCTTTGACCCTACACAAATCATCATTCCCTGAAAGAGTGGCTATTCACAAAGCAGAATTCAGCCACTGGGGCCAGATAGACTCAATCTAGAGACATGGGCTTTGAGAGGCAGATTTGGAGCGCTAGTTGTAAGTGTATTCGGCCCTTAAATGAATATTTATTTTCAAGAAAACATTCGAGATTATTGAGTGCTACTTTCAATAATAATACTTTACGCTCGGGAGGGGGTATCCGTCTCCATTTACAATTTACAAAGAATTTTCAAGAACCTGGACTCATTAAATGAAAGGAGCAAAGACTCAGCCCACCACTGGAACATATGTGCTCCGTGAATGTGAAGATCTCAACCGAAAACTCACCGAGGCCCCTTGATTGTTTATATCCTCCCTTGCTGGCTCAGGACCCGTTTCAATGCACTTCCGTGAGTGGGTACAAAGGCCCTGTGGGTCCCCTCCCAGCCACCCCCCCGCCTTTGGCCCGTTGAAGACATCAAGAGCTCCCTTTCCGTGAGATCGTCTGAGAGTAGCAGGGCTAAGGCGGTGGGCCAGGACTGAGCCCTTTGCAAGGGGAGCTGGGAGGGACCCCACCCACCCCTACTCGCCCCAGATGCTAATGGGCAAGGAGGGGGGACAGAAGTGGGACAACTGTCTCGGGGGCGTAGCTGGAAACAGAGTCAGCTGCCCCAGCACCACCTGACAGGGAAGAAGGAGGAGACAGGTGAGGGAGGGAGATGATTCCCCTTCGGGAGTGTCGAGGTTTCCACGCACGACACTGAGCCAGGGACGGTCTGGAGCTCTTCTACTCCCCCGGTACCTGTTGGCCTCTTCCCGCATTGACCTTCTCCCCCCCAGGTACCCCAGGAACACACAGTCTTCCCCCTCCCCCATCTCGGACAAGCTGGAGCTCTTATCCTCGAATTCAACCCTCCCCGGAAGCAGGAATCTATGTGCTAATGTGTTAATCCTCCTATTCAAAAGGTCGCTACTTCCCTACTGTGGGGCCCAGCAGCGGTCTATAACCCGCCCCATACAGTATTTCTGTCCTGGGGTGAGCCTTGTTCCAGCCTAATTATAGCACAAAGGGGAGTTTAGACCCACTCATGCAGTTGTTTAAATTTACTGGGAGCAAACAGGGCTGGGGGATTTGGAAGGTAGCAACAGGGTCCCGACTTCCAGGTTACTGGAGACCACGAGATGGCCAGGGCCCTCAGGGAAACTACGAGGACTCGGGAGAGTCGTGCCTGTGTGGCCTAGCCAGAAAGATCCCCTTAAGGGGCAGGGGAGTGTGGGCAAATTACCCTACCGCCTAGCTGGGGCCACAACTGGCCTCCCGGAGGAATGTGGCCCCCCCTCTGGTGTGCCATGGGAGCCTTTAAAAAGGTTGCCTCCACTGTGGGAACCTTTCCTTCCCGTGTGGGAAAGAACTGGGCTCGGGTTTCAAGCAGGCCATTCTGAGAAGGCCTGGGAGAAAGAAGGGAATGGTGGGAGCAGGCAAGCAGGCCTTTCGTAGTGATGGCGGGCACCGGGGAGAGGCGATGGTGACCTCCCTCACTCTCTGCCTGGGGCTTCCAAGTGACACAGTGCCGGGCACTTGCTCCTACTTTGCTGAACAAACAAAACAGAGGAGACTATCTGGGAGAGGGTAAGTACATGGCCTTCTGCCCCCGTCCTGCCTCTCCTCTGCGGCAGGGCTATGGTGGCGGGGGTGGGGGGAGGAAGTGGCCCTGGTCACTGGACCTGGAAAGCTTCTGAAAGGACCAGTGATTGAGGGGAAGGAGCCCTGGCCCTCTGCTAGGGAACTTCACAGCTCTGCTATTCCAGCGTTTACCTCTTGAAGAGAGTTTTTGGGTTTTTTTTGGTTTTTTTGGGTTTTTTTACAGATTTTATTTATTTTTTAGAGAGCGAGAGAGAAACAGCATGAGAGGGGCAAGGGTCAGAGGGAGAAGCAGGCTCCCCGCTGAGCCGGGAGCCCGATGTGGGACTCGATCCCAGGACCCTGGGATCATGACCTGAGCCAAAGGCAGACGCTTAACCATCTGAGCCACCCAGGCGCCCCAAGAGAGTTTTTAAGAAGTTAAAAAACAGGACAGGACTTGAAACTCGAGCACACAGAGGACTCTTCCCCGCACCCCCTTGTTAGTCAAAACTGGGAGCGCCATGGTGGTTGGGCGCGCCAAGGTGAGCAGCCTCACCCCCCCTGAGGCCCTTGTGTCAGGCCACAGATGACCAGCCCTGGCTGCTCCTGAGAGTCCCTGCGGGCCACTGAGGAACACAAGTCTATTGTTGCCCTGTAGGGACCTTCTGACTTAACAAGAGACAAGCGCCTTTGAAATCTTAACTCTGGGGCTGCCTGGCTGGCTCAGTCGGTAGAGCGTTGGACTCCTGATCTTGGGGTCGTGGGTTTGAGCCCTATGTTGGGTGTAGAGATTATTTCAAAAAAGGGGGGTCTTGGGGTGCCTGGGTGGCTCAGTCAGTTAAGCATCTGCCTTTGGCTCAGGTCATGATCCCAGGGTCCTGGGATCCAGCCCCGCATCGGGCTCCCTGCTCAGCTGGGAGCCTGCTTCTCCCTCTGCCTGCCGCTCCCCATGCTTGTGCTTTCTGTCTCTCTCTGTCAAATAAATAAATAAAATCTTAAAAAAAAAAAAAAAAAAGAGGGGGGTCCAGATCCTCATGAGCAAGCTGGGCAGAGTAAGAAAAAAAATGTGCCAAAATGCGTCAGTGGTCGTAACAATCTTGAGACTGGGGATAATGAAGTTTTCCATTTTCCCTTGTTTTTCCAACTTTATCAGGAAAGGGCCTGTGTCAATTTTTCTAAAAACTGCTTCGCTCAAAGAAAACTGGCCAGAGGCCGTGATCTATGTGGCAAGGTGACTGGGGCCTTGACTGGGCTGACCTTTCATCTGGAATTGTACTGTCTAATATGCTAACCACGAGCCACGCATAGCTGGTTAAATGCAAATTAATTGAAGTTAAGTAAAATTTAAAATTCAGCTTGTCCATTGCACTAGGCACCATGCAGATGCTTATAGCAGCCACTTGTGTGCGCCCAGACTGGACGGCACAAATATAAAATATTTCCAGCGTCTCAGAAAGTTCTGTTGGATAGTGCTGCCTTGGAACATCTATGAGAATGGGTTTGAAAGTCAAAGTAATCTCAAATGTGTGCTAACAACTACAGGGACCAAAGGTCTTTAAAGCATCTACTTAAGGGGCGTCTGGCTGGCTCAGTCACTGGAGCATGTGTTTCTAGATCTTGGGTGGTGGGTCTGGGCCCCATGTTGGGTGTGGAGATTACTTAAAAAAATCTTAGGAAAAATAAAGCACTTGGAATCCTTTGCTTCTAGTAATGGATTGTTCCACTTTATTTTCCTGTATTTATTCAAAGAGGTGAACTCAACCTCTTTGGGCAACACTTTGTTAGTTGTTATTGTTATTGTATGATTGAAAGTAGTAAAATTATAATTCCTGAAAGCATGCTCTTACTGCTTTTCAGATAGTAGCTGGCCTTGGCACATCCTTCTGGATCCCAGCTTTTGCTCTCATTCTAGAAGACGATCAGTCCGTTCCAGAGGCTGCTATTTTGCAGGACGGGTGAGATCTCCTGAGAGATCTTGTAATGCCTGATAGGATTCCAAAGCTAACTGTTGCCCCCACACGTTACTCACAGAAAACTAGGCTTTACCGTGGGGGTGGAGGTGGGGGCAGAATGGAGGTGGACTGGAGGGGTGCGACGTGGGGAGAAACCCAGGCAATGGTGACATTTGACTATTATCCGAATGTTTCTAGAAAATGGGAAAAAAATCCTCCTTCTATGGAGATCGGGAGCCCCCAAATATCCTAGTCTTTCCCTCTGACCCTTCCCCCAACTAAGAAAAACACCCTTACTGGATGGACGCTTGCTGTGGTCTCACCTGTGAAAAACTCCTCCTCGGGGTATAGGTTAAACTTCAGTAGCTGGGCTAGGCTACTCTGGCCAGGCGCTGTGCCAGGCACCAGGGACTCAGAAATGACCAAAACTCAGTCCTTGCCCTCAAGGAGATCACGCTTGAGCAGGGGACACAGACTTCTAAGCAGTGTATTGCAGGCACCCCTTCACTGCTGTTTAAATGGACACCTACAGGGTGCCCAGGGGGAGCGGAGAAAAGGGAATGCTGCACTCTGCACGCCCAAATGAGAGACGGTTCCTGGAAGAGATGCTTTGAGGACTAGGTAAAAAATGAGTAGAAGGAGGTGCCTGGGTGGTGCAGTTGGTTAAGCGTCTCACTCTGGGTTCCGGGTCAGGTCATGATCTTAGGGTTGTGGGACGGAGCCCCGTGTCAGGCTCCAAGCTCAGCGTGGAGTCCGCTTGAGACTCTCCCTCTCTATCTAGCCCCCTCCCATATGTGTGTGCTCTCTCTCTCTCTCCTTCTAAAATAAATAAATAAATCCTTAAAAAAACAGATGAGTAGAAATTCACTAGCCAAGAAGGGGTGAGAGGTGGGTGTTCAAGGGAGAAGCATGGAGCCATCTAACATCTAACATCTGGCCTTGGGGGTTGGGGAGCAAAGACTGAAAACCTCCAGCACAGGGCAGAGGGGGTTAGGAGTGGGGGGACACCTGGCTGATGGGGTTGGCATGGCAGGCCACAGAGGACCCTATATGAAGGCTGGACTTGATCCTGATGAGAATGAGAACCTACTGAAAGACATACTGGCAAGAATGGACTGGAGGGGAGTAAGTCTGCACAGAAAAAGCCAGTGGAGTGTTAGGCTCTGCTTCTACTCCCAAGACACTTACTGGAATCACTCACTCAAGGTCAGTCAGCTTCCAACCCAGTTCTATCTGTCTCTACAGTACATTCCATTGTCTCTGAGCATGTACCGCAGGAAATAGCCTAGGAATTAGCCAATAGGCTCATTTCCATTTATTTAACTGGTTTATACAATTGACACAAGGTGCCAGGCACAGAAATATAAAGACGAATAAGGCATGGCCACTGCCCTTAACTCTCCTGCTTTTTAAATAATCCAGAGGGGCACCTGGGTGGCTCAGCTGGTTAAGCGTCTGACTCTTGATTTCAGCTCCGGTCATGATCTCTGGATTGTGAGATCGAGCAGGCATTGGGTGTGGAGGCTGCTTAAGATTCTCCCTCTCTCCCCCTCTGCCCCTCCCCTCCTCCGCACGCATCTCTCTCTAAAAAAAAAAACAAAAAACAAAAACATTATTTAAATAATTAGAAATATATCAGAGGGTTTGACTGTCATTTAAACAGCAGTGAAGGGGTGCCTGGGTGGCTCGGTCGTTAAGCGTCTGCCTTCGGCTCAGGTCATGATCTCAGGGTCCTGGGATCGAGCCCCGCATCGGGCTCCCTGCTCAGCGGGAAGCCTGCTCCTCCCTCTCCCACTCCCCCTGCTTGTGTTCCCTTTCTCGCTGTGTCTCTGTCAAATAAATAAAATCTTTTGAAAAAATAAATAAATAAACAGCAGTGAATGTGACACTACTCTAAGACCTCTACACATGTTTAGAATTATAATGACTTTTAACAATAACTTTGGTAATACAAACACCTTTAGGTATTTAGATTTTCTGATTTGCCCAAAGAAGTGAGCACATAACCAGAAATCCAAGTTAGCCAGTTCCTTCTATGGCCTTGGGCATATTCCTTCCTCTGAAAAACGAGGACAGATCTAACAGCACTTCTATATCTGACAAGGCTAAGCTAGAAAGCTTACTATCGAGTCCCATTAACTATTTCCATATACACTCATATATGTAAGGCATTTCGCCTTTATGTTCTTTTTGTCTTTAACAAAAAAATTCCCCTTACTCTATTTCTCAGGAGGATTTGGTTCTCTTTCCCCCTATGATTTCCAGAACATTTCAAAACTTTTCAAATGAAAATATGCGAGTCATGACTTGTGGGTAGCAAGTTAGGACTTGTGGGGACAGTTAGGGGGAGGGCAAACTCTGAGATCTGCCAGCAATTGTTTTCTCTCTTGATTCGAACGAAGGAAAAGATCATGTTATTTATACAGCATAAGGTTCCAGATTTTCAGGAATGAAATCTGAGCCCAGCATGTCAACATATTGGTCTGTTCTGTCTTGGAATCTACAGTAGATGGATTTCTTTGTGCTGGGAAACATTAGGAAGGTCAATATTCTTTTCTGATTTTTTTCTTTTAAGAAAAGAGTTCATTCTCACACTCTGAAGTGGCGGTATTAGATATCATCCAGATAATACGCTCAATGGTCGAGCCGACTTCAGTTTCAAACATAAAGCCTCAGGGCAAACAGCTTTTATGTATTCAGTTACATGTTCTTTACTTTACAGATAATGTTTTTCCACAAATACTCCCAGCCTGGGAGGAGATACAGAAGTGAACAATCCAATGAAATAAAAATAATAGTGACGTTAGTAACAGAGTCCCAAATCGCAAAGGACCCAGAGAGACACGGACCTGGGCTTCGGGATCAGGGGAACCTGCTAGAAGCAGGTAAGTCAGAGGCCTCCGGGGGGGGAGGGGGTTGGGGTGGGGCGGAAAGAGCGCTGGGCCGGGGATCACAGGACAGGACTTCAAGTCCTGGCCTCTTTCTGATGAGCTCTGCAACAACGCGTAATCACTTACCCTCGATGGCTTTCAGCTTTCTCATCTTCACAAGAAAGGGGTTGGCCTGGACCTAAGAGGAAAGGGTCCTGGAGCCCAGGACAGCTGGAGGCCTGACCCTGGTTCTGCCACTGGCCGGTGTGGAACCCTGGACCGACGGCCAGTCTCTGAGCCTCAGTTTCCCCCTCCCCCCCCCACCCCCGTAAAATCAAGGACAGTAATACTTTCCGGACTGAGGTACGCTGAGGATTAAAGGGATAGTGTTTTTAAAGCGTCTGGCACATAGTAGGCAGCACTCTGGCTTCCCCTGGAAGTCCCTTCCCGCACTAAGACACCCTGGCCCCCATCCGGTTCCTTTGTCTCCAAACTCCAGTCCGTGGCTTAGCAACAGCCCGCATTCCCAATCACGGCAGGGGCACACACACCTGAATTGCTGCTTTCAGTTTTCCCAATTGCCACGAAAACTTCTTCCCGCGAAGTATTTGCCCCAACTGGGCATCTCCTGAAGTGCGTCGCCACACTTTCTGGCTTCCCGGGCTCCGCGGCCACTCCCCCCCCCCCCCCGATGGGGAGGAAGGGACCGGGCAGTGGGGGATGAGTTTGGGAGGGAGGCGACCGGGACGGGGCCCGGGGACCGCGCTCGGCCTCCCACTTCCGCCGCTCCAGGTGTTTCGGGGCCGGCCGGCGATGGAGCGAGGGTTTCCCACGTCGGGAGGGCGCAGAGCCGGCCCATCTTCCGGGCGCGGGCCTTGGGATTAGCAGAGCCCAAAATAGGGTCCCTTGGGGGGGATGGTCTGCTGGCGGTTTGACTGACGTGGCCCGGGGAGAGGGCTGCTGGTGGTCCTTCCTTGGGAAGGCAACTCCTTGTTCGGAATTCCTTAATTCCAGGGAGGCTTCAGATACCTATTTATAAAAGTAACATATATAATTTACATATATTTATAACAGTATTATAACCACATTAGAGAACCTTTGAAAAGCAGAGCAAAAGAAAAACCCTTCCCCATTTATAATTACAACTCCCAAATGCAGAGGCTGGTAGTATTTTGCTGTGTGTTAGTTGTGTTGTGTTCTTTGAGTCCTTTCCCAAAGCTTTCATTTCGTTAGTTAGTTGTATATTCACACACACACACACACACACACACACACACACTCACACTTTTTGTACCTTGCTTTTCACACTGTAAACTTTTCTAGGTAGATGCTTCATGGTCATTATTTTAGTGACAGCAAACTACACTTAGGGGATTCAGTAGGATGTATGTTACAATTGTGCTGTTATTAGCCCTTTGGGTGGTCTCCAATGTTCTTCTGTTGTAACTAACACTACCACCGGGAATGTGTATTAGCATAACGTCTTGTCTTTTCACCCAAATTTCTTTACTTTTGAGATTTTATTTATTTATTTGTCAGAGAGAGAGAGAGAGAGAGAGCGCGCGCCCGCGCACAAGTAGGGGGAGGGGCAGAGGGAGAGAGAGAAGCAAGCTCCCCGCTGAACAAGGAGCCCAATGCAGGACTCGATCCCAGGACCCTGGGATCATGACCCGAGCTGAAAGCAGACACTTAACTGACTGAGCCACCCAGGTGTCCCTTCACCCAAATTTCTTACCATTTCCTTAAAGTCACCTCCTAGAAATTGATTACATCACCTCTAAAAATGTTGGTTGTTTTTTTCTTCCAGGGTAACTATGCTGTGATTTACAGCGAGAGGAGCACCTTTATCCCCCTTGAGTTCGATTACTAGTTTTGTCTGTTTTTTAAGCAAGCCTTTTGAAGTGAGTGGGATTTGAATGAAGAAAGATGGCTTAGTGAATAAAGCCTGGGAGGTTGTCCCAGGGACAACCCCATGATCCCATGATCAGGGAGACGTGGTGAGTGGAAAAAATGGATGAAAGTGCTTCGTGGGGAGGAAGGGACAGGGCAGTGGGGGATGAGTTTGGGAGGGAAAAATGGTGGGGCCAACCCCCTTGATGTGACCCAAGTTGCAGGTGCAAGAAAGATGGATTTAGAAACAGCAGTTTGGACCAGTTAAAAGCAAAAGAGCCTGGGCTCCAGGCATGAAATCAGCCTCAAGGATTTGGTGAAGGGATGGAAGAGAAGTGAATTTTGGATTACAGGGTCTATCATGTACAATGGGGAAGGAATCCTACACTCTCTAATTTATTGAATACTTCCCCTGTGCCCACGGTTTGGAGGCTATCCTAATGAATAATAACCCAAGGAGAGAAGTAATATCATTATCCTCATTTTACAGATGTAGAAACTGAAGGTCTGAGGGCTTCCTTGTCGTAGCCAAGGCCGCACTACAGGTGGCAGAAAGGAAGATTCGAAACCATGCCTTCCTACTTCAAACCTAGGGCCTTCAGGATCAAGAACAAGATTTGGACAGAGGACAGAAGAGACACAGCATTTATCCGGGCCATGAGAGCCTGGGGTCAGGCCTGGGTGGAGAAAGACCAATGATCGAGAGACATGCTTTCCTCTCCCCTAGATCAATGAAAGAATGTGTCTCCTGCTCAATTTCAAGTACCTCCTCTTTCTGTCCCAGTTAAAGTAGAAACAGTGTGTGCTTAGAGGGTTTGTACTAGACAAAGCCAGAGTTAAGTTTTCTTTCTTTTCAGAAATTATATTTTATTATTATTTTTTTAGTATATGTGCTGCCGAAGCGAACACTTATTATTTTTTTAAAGCAAGCTCTCCACCCAACATGGGGCTCGAACTCACGATCCTGAGATCAAGAGTCACACGCTCCACCGGCTGAGCCAGCCAGGCGCCCCCAGAGTTAAGTTTTCAAAGGCACTTTTCTCCTACCCCCTTATTTCAACTTCTCATTATTTTGCTAGAAAATGCCATTGGGTTGGAAACATGGATTGTGTTGGACTGGTCACCAATTCAGATGTGTTCTTATTCCCCCACTTTCTATTCGGCATATTCTCTTCGAAAGCATGGTTATATAACACACATCGTGTGGAGATCTGAGGTGAGCCACCTCTCAACCAGGGAAACGTCTTAGTGTGGCTGGTTTCAAAGCCTGGGTTTCCAGAGCATTCAGTGCTCAGCGAGGGAGGAAACCCAGCTGGCCCATTGTCTTCTGAGACCAACAAACTTTTGTATAAAACAACAGTAACAACAGGTAATTATTTTGATCTTCAGATTCAGATTCAGATTCTCTCTTTTTTTTTATTTTAAGATTTTATTTATTTATTTGACAGAGAGAGACACAGCGAGAGAGGGAACACAAGCAGGGGGAGTAGGACAGGGAGAAGCAGGCTTCCCGCTGAGCAGGGAGCCCAATGCGGGGCTCCATCCCAAGACCCTGGGATCATGACCTGAGCCGAAGGCAGATGCTTAACCATCTGAGCCACCCAGGCGCCCCTTCTCTCTCTCTTTTTTAAAAAATATTTTATTTTTAATTTTAATTAATCTCTACACCCAAGGTGGGGCTCGAACTCACAACCCTGAGATTGAGAATCGCACCCTCTACCAACTGAGCCAGCCAGGTGCCCTGCGCCCCCACCCCCGTCTCTCTTTATTTAAATTATATAAATATAAAAGAGATAATAATATTTATATTATATAAATATAAGAGAGAGAGAAATAATGGAAGGAAATACTCCAAAACGTTCGCATCGACATGATATGTGGCTGGCTGGTGGTATTATAGCAAATTTTAGATTTTTTTTTCTTTGAGGAACAAGAGCTAACTCTTTAATTTGTTCGTTTCTTGCATTTGAAGTACGCCTCAATGACATCCCTGGCCTGAGACTCTTTGCCGTCGTCCTTCACTATAACACAGCTGCAAGCAAGCCCTTGGCCCGGCGGGGGGTGGGGGGGCTCTCCCCCTGTGTCCGTTCCACAGAGGCCTCCTCTCTCCCCTCGTTTCTTGTTGTCATCAACCTTAATTAGGTTGATTTGGTGCTCAGCACAAAGGGCCTCCACCAACTTGACATACACAGGCTCGTCACAGTTGGATGCAAGCACACAAAGGTGGGCTTGGCCTTGTCGAAGGCTCTGGCAGCTTTTGTGAATTCCCGGTGCTAGGCCATCCTGGATGAGGGCGGTCTTCCGCACCTCTTGTAAAGCAGTATTAATGTCCACGACACCTCCAGCCGCAGGGCCTCCCTCGGCCGGGGCCAGGGATGGAGCTGAATCTTGAACGCACCCCAGCCTCTGCCTCGGAACTGCAAGGAAAGAGCTAGCTTTTTATTATACTTTCCAGTGTTTTCCAAAAATGTCCGTAGCAAGGATGATTTGCGTTGCTATTTGGAAAAACAGGAAAACAGTAAGTTATTTATTTTTTTCAAGATTTTATTCATTGACTTGAGAGAGGGAGCGCAAGCTAGAGAGAGCACGAGGTGGGGGGAGGGCAGAGGGAGAGGGAGAAGCAGATTCCCCGCTCCCCGCTGAGCTGGGGGCCCCATGTGGGGCTGGAACCAGGACCCTCGGATCATGATCTGAGCCCAAGGCAGCAGCTCAACCGACTGAGCCACCCAGGCGCTCCATAAGTTGTTTTGTTTTTTTTTTTTTTGCAGATTTTCAACATGTTTCATTTTATCAATAAACAGATTAATAATAAAAATAAATTTACTGACTACTGTGTCTTTAATTTTGAGCAGAAATTTAAAGAACTTTCTATATTAACCTTAGGATATAACCTTTTTATTTGCATGGTTTTTTTTCTAGTCTTTTATAGTTGTCTATCATCTTGATACCCAAAATATGAGGAAACTTTTACATCCATTTTCTAATTTAATGTACATAAGAATGTTAATATGCCATATCATGGCTATCTTGAAAATATATTCTGAAATCAGTCATTTCTCTACACCTCCTGTCATGACCTTAGTACAAGCAGTCGTAACCTCTCACCTAGACCACCTTCAGAACCCTGTAAGTGTCTCTTGCTAAAACTAGCTCAACTCCCTTGAGTCCTAATCTCCTCGGTGCCTAAAGGCACTTTCCTTGTTTTGTTTTGTTTTTTTCATTTAAATTGTATTAGACCAAAATTCTGCTCAAAAGATTTTTTTTTAACAGTAAGAGTTGTTTATTTAAAATGCAGTTTGTTAAGGACCATCTAGGAGATCCATCACCTAGCCTATTTTCATTTACCTAGCATCTTTTTATTTACCTGGAGTATTTTTATTTAGCGTTTAAAATGTGCTGGCCTGGAGCTAGGCACAGGGGTTAGGAGATTCCTAGGGAACGGTGTAACTGTTTCATTGAGTGCCTGTTATTTATCAGGTACATTTTTTACTTATTTATTTTATTATTTTTTTAAGATTTTATTTATTTATTTGACAGAGAGAGCATGAGTTGGGGGAGGGACAGGGAGAGGGAGAAGCAGACTCCCCACTGAGCAGGGAGCTCGATGCAGGGCTTGATCCCAGGACCCTGAGATCACGACCTGAGCCAAAGGCAAATGCTTAACCCACTGAGCCACCCAGGTGCCCTACCAGGTGCATGTTTTTAAAAAAGTAATCTCTATGCCCAATATGGGGCTCAAACTCACGACCCTGATAGCAAGAGTCACAGACCATACTGACTGAGCCAGCCCGGAGCCCCTCCCTACAAGGCACATTTTTGATGCTTACTCATTTCATCCTCCAACAATCCTGGGAAGTAGGGTTTTACAACTACTAGTGATACAGATGACCACACTGAGGCTCCCAAAGACCCTGTGCCATGACTGAGACCATATGCAGTAAGTTAGTGGAAATTCTGGGCCCAGAAGGCAGGTCCGCCTACTTCAAAGCTTGTGCTAATTATATGCTATTTTTCTCCCAAAATATATACACTCATACAGTATGATTCCTGGCCTTTTAAACCTTACAGTCTAGTTGATGATAAGATAAACACATACAGCAATACCCAGCAGTCGCTGGTTATGGACACTCATCACAGAAGTCCCTTGTGTATCCCAGCTGGAAATTCCACCTCTTGAGTGTTTGGGGAGGCTGTGCTGGCCTGCAGTGAATTTGGCTTTGATTGACCCCAACCAGGCCTCGGAAGTTTTTATGCTTTGACCATGGCCGGAACCACCATTGCTGTCCCAGATCATCAAATTGCAAATGGAAGTTTTATTCCAGTCGGCCTTTAACAATTAGGGCGGGGCTTCTCCAACTTGAATGCACATACCAATCACCTGAGGATCTTATTAAAATGCAGATTATGAATGAGTAGGTGTGGGGGTGGGGGCTGGGAGTCTGCATTTCTTTTTTTTTCCCCCCCTTTTTTGAATAGCGAGACTTTGTTTTGTTTTTGCAAGATTTTTTTATTTTTATTTATTTATTTTGAAAGTAAGCTGGATGCCCAATGTGGGGCTTGAACTGAAGAGCCCTAGGTCAAGAGTCACATGCTCTATCGGACTGAGCCAGCCAGGTGCTCCCGGAAGTCTGCATTTCTAATAAGTTCCCAGGTGATGCTGATAATGCTAGTTTGAGGGTTGGGGAGCAGACGCTAAATGGAGTTAAATGGACTAACCCAGACCCAGACCCAGACCTCCATCCTGTCTCTGAGCCCCAGGCAGAGTGCTGAGCTGCTCTTCATCTCCCTGTGGGCCAGAGGAAGAGCCCCCAGCCCTGAGCTGCAAGAGGGAGGGACCTCCCTTCTCCGAGCCTCGTCCCAGTAAAAGGGCAAGTGGCTGTCCAGGCTGCAGTTGGGGCTGAAAAGGCAGCCGTGTCCCGGGAGAGATGCCCAGGCTCACTTTGGCCTCCACGTGGGCCAGGCCAGCTCCCCTGGCCCCTCCGCAGCCTGCTGCCACTGCCACCAGGCCACAAACAAGGGCAAGGAGGCCCCCTCCTCCCTGCTGCCCTCCCTGGTGCATCTGGGGCAGCACTCTGTGCCCGTCAGGCTGCTTGAGCTCTGTGCCGGGTGCCCCGCTGGGCCGGTGGCCTTTCCCTTGACATCTTCAGCCACCCGCCTGGGTGGGTGGTCTGGTCCTGGACCTGCCTGACAGCAGGGGACCGGCCCTGGTGACCGACCCTTCTAGCACCGTGAGTCAGACTCCCCGAGGGCCCCAGGGCCCCGGGCGACAGGCAGGCCGCCTTGCTGGGACCACGCGGGGAGCCGAGGCTGGATGGATATTAGCCCAGGAGGCGGCTATGCAAGCTGGTGCCGCCAGAACAGAGGGGCACCGTCTATCTTGCTTCTCCTTATGCAGAACGGATCATAATTATACTTGGAATGTATGTGAGGCCTGCTTTCCAGAAGCTCAAAGCCCAATCGAGTATTGAGTACTCTTTTCGCTAGTCTGACAATCATCCATCACATTGTTTCTATGGGAAATGGTTTCCAGTTCCCAAACTGCCTGACTGCATGCTGGGAACTGGCTGCACAGACAGGAAGGGAAGGAGCAAAAGGTAGAAGCTCCTAAGAGCCAGAGGAGCTGTTTAGGGAATGCGTTCTAGGGGTTCAGAAGAGGGAGGGAGGACCCTGGCCTGGGCATTGCAAGACCTCCTGGGGCAGGGGAGTGGGAGCTGTGCTCTCAGGAGGAATAGGATTTTGGTGGGGGGTGGGGTGGGGTAAAGGGGTACCTTCTCCTGAGACAAGAACAGGGTGCTCACTACACAAGCTGGGAGAAATGGTTCAGGCATTCCGGCTGGAGTCAGGGATGTCAGGCCAGATGGGATTGCCTGTGGAGCTCACACAGAAGAGAAGGAGGGGTTGGGGGGAGAAGAAGAGGCACAATTTATCATTAGTACTGTGGGCCAGGCACGTGACCTACATGACGTCTATTCCTCATAGGACGCTTCATTGCTTAGTTGCGGAAATAGCTTCACGGGGGTTAAGTGAGGCTCTTACACTCCCCCCCACCCCGGCTCCTGACAGGTGGTGAGTGCTAGAGTCAGGATTTGAATCCAGGTCTGCGTGGGTGTTTCCATGACGTTGTGCCTTCTTACTCTTGCACATGTCCCTGACTCCTGTGTTGGACGTAAAAATGCCCATGGAAGGGGCCCCTGGGTGGCTCAGTCGTTAAGCGTCTGCCTTCAGCTCAGGTCATGATCTCAGGGTCCTGGGATCAAGCCCCGCATTGGGCTCCCTGCTCAGCTGGGAGCCTGCTTCTCCCTCTCCCTTTGTCCCTTACCACCAAGTGGAAGGCTCAAGACCATTTGAACACATTCTCTCAGTTCTGGAAGCCAGAAGTCTGAATCAAGGTGTCAACAGAGTTTTCTTCCTCTTGTTGCCTTTAGAAGACTATCCTTAGGTGTTAGGCTTCTCCAGAGAAACAGAACCAATAGGTTATATATATTCTATGGAGAGAGAGAGAGATTCATCATAAGGAATATGAAGGCTTGCAAGTCCAAAATCTGCAGAGTGAGCTGGCAAGGGAGAGACCCAGGAGAACTAATGTTCCAATTTGAGGCTGAAGGCCTGAGTTAATGTCTCCTATCAAGTCGAAAGTCAGGCTGCTGAAGAATTCTCTTTTGCTGGGGGTGGGGGTGGGGTCGTCTTTTTGTTTTATTCTGGCTTTCAACTGCTTGGATGAAGCCTGCCTGCCTTAGGGAGGGCAATCTGCTTTACCCAAAGTGCGCTGATTTGATGTTAATGTCATCAGAAACGCACCCTCAAAGAAACACTCAGAGTAACCATGTTTGAGCAAGTATCTCAGTAACCTGTGGTCCAGCCAAGTTGACACTTAGAATTAACCATCATAGCTTCCTTGCCTCTTCCAGCTCCTGGTGGCTTTAGGCGTTCCTCATCTGCGGGCTGCATGATTCCAGTCTCTGATTCCAACTTCACACAGCTTTCTTCCTGTGTCCCAGCCCAAATCTTCCTCTGCCTTTCTCTTAGAAGGCCCATCCTAAATCTCGGATGATCTCATTTCAAGATCCTTAGCTTAGTTATGTCTGCCAAGACCCTTTTTCCAAGTCAGGTCGTAATCACAGTTTCTAGAGGTTAGGACACAGACACATCTTTTTGTGGGGCAACCATTCAATCCACGAAACTGGTATTGCCTCCTGGAAATCTAAGGAGTTCTGCTGGCATGGCCACTTCCTAGCTTCAGGTACAAAACAAAAACCCCAAACTGAGGGGCTCCAGACTATTAATAATCCTAGTGAAGGAGGTAAGTCCGCCACCATTTGGGGTAGACATTGTAAGTGAAGTGTCATGTGGCAGGGGATGGGGGCAGGAAATGTCACTGCCCACTCAGGAGAGCTGCCTGGCCCATCCCTATGTGAAGTGAGGAGGAGGAAGATGCCCAGAAACCGTCTACATTTTCTTTCAAAATGTATTTTCTTAATTTTTACCATATATTTGTGGTTTATTTCACATACAGCTTTCCCACAGTGGCCAGATATAAAAGGTTTTATTTTTACAGCTTCCATTTTTTTTATTATGAAAGCATTTAACATTATAAAGATTTTGAAAGTGGAAAGGTAAGTGACTCCTAATCTTTCCACCTTGCTACAACGGATTTCTGTTCTTTATATTCCCTTTCATTATTGTCCACCTATGTCTTAGCTCCTTTGTGAAGTCTTCCCTTATTTTTCAGCAGGCTTTTAATGTTCCTTCTGCCATCCAAAAGCAGTTTGTGGATTATAACATTTCTCACATTTGTTTAAGATTTTATTTGGAAGGAATCTCTACACCCAACATGGGGCTTGAACCCACATCCCCGACGTAGAGTCGCATGCTCCGCTGACTGAGCCAGCCAGGAGCCCCACACTTTTCACTTTGATTGTATGACTTGCACTTAGACTGAATCTCCTGCAGAGCAGGGACCATGTTTTTTTCACCTTTGTGTCTCCTACACATAGTACAATGCCTGGTACAAAGTAAATGGTCAATAAAATTTTTCAAATGAATTAATACATATATGTGTACTGTCATGATCGTGATAAGCATGTAATTTTGTAATTTGCTTTTGTTACTGAGTATCAGAGTACACACATTTTTATATGCTTTCATTTTTCACATAATGTATTTCAATAGTTTCCTAATAAGTTTTTTAAGAGAGGGAGAGAAAGAGAGGGAGGGGGAAGAGCAGAGGGAGAGGGAGAGAGAGAATCTTAAGCAGGCTCCACGCCCAGCACAGAGCTTGACGCAGGGCTTGATCCCACAACGCTGAGATCATGACCTGAGCCCAAATCAAGAGTCTGACACTTAACTGACTGAGCCACCTAAGTGCCCCAATAGTTCCCTGACATTCTATCCTATGAATGGACAGTTGTTTACTTAGTCATCTCCCTCCTCTTGGGAATGGTTGTTTTCAGCTTCACACTACTTGCCATTATACTGAATTGAACACTTTCATAGGCAGGGCTTCTACTTCTTCTTTTTTTTTTTTTTGAAGTGGGCGCCATGCCCAGCATGGAGCCCAAAATGGGGTTTGAACCCACAACCCTGAGATCAAGATCTGAGCTGAGCTCAAGAGTCAGACGCTTAACCGACTGAGCCAGCCAGGTGCCCCCTTCTTGGTTTTTTTAATGAATGAAATTTCCAAAAGTGGGATGAACATTTTTAAGTTCTTGTTAACATTTTGCTTCTCAAGAAGGTCATACCAATTTGCATTAACAAGTAACAGTATAACCACAATTCTTTGAATATTGTGTTTGAACATCATTTTTATAATTGTTTTCAAATACTATTTCATCATAATTTTTATTTTGAATTCAATAAAACTTAACAAACACGTTTCATTGGAGTTTTATATGGTCGTGATAAGCATGTAATTTTGTAACTTGCTTCTAGATATAACTGGAAGTGTCCAGGTATCCAGCAGTGCACGTGTATCCCCTGTGGACAAGTAGAAAAGCAACGGGTTTTGTTAAAAATGGCGAAGAGAGGAGCCCCTGGGTGGCTGAGTTGGTTAAGCGGCTACCTTCGGCTCAGGTCATGATCCTAGGGTCCTGGGATCGAGCCCCGTATCGGGCTCCCTGCTCCGCGGGAAGCCTGCTTCTCCCTCTCCCACTCCCCCTGCTTGTGTTCCCTCTCTCGTTGTGTCTCTCTCTATCAAATAAATAAAATCTTAAAAAAAAAAAAAAAGGCGAAGAGAGAAGAGAGAAGTCACCATCCCAGTACAGACCAGCCGTCGTGAAACCAAGACCTCTTGGCTAAATAAATAGTTTGATTACTGAGTTTATATTTGGGTGCTATTGCTTATGTCCTCCATTCTTTTCTGAGTTTCTGAGTTTCCCTCTGGTATGATTTCCCATCTGTCTGAAGAACTTATTTCCTATAGTCCAGGTCTCCTGACAACTAGTTTCTCTTAGTTTTCTTTCATCGAAAATGTCTTTGTTTCATCTTTACTTTGGTTTTTTTTTTTTTTTTTAAGATTTTATTTGTTTATTTGAGAGAGAGAAAGAGCACAAGCAGGGGGAGCAGCAGAGGGAGAGGGAGAAGCAGGCTCCCCGCTGAGCAGGGAGCCCAATGCGGGACTTGATCCCAGGACCCTGGGATCATGATCTGAGCCAAAGGCAGCCGCTTAACCAACTGAGCTACCCAGGCGCCCCATCTTTATTTGTTTTTTAAAAGATTTTTTTTATTTTAAGTCATCTCCGCACCCATGGTGGGGCTCGAACTCATGACCTTGAGATCAAGTGTCACATACTCTACCGACTGAGCCAGCCAGGTGCCCTTCATCTGTCCTCTTGAAGGATTCTTCCACTGGTTATGGAATTCTGGGTTGACAGCTTTTCTTTTAGCACTTTAAAGATGTTCCAACTGTCTTCGTCCTTCCTGGTTTCTGGGAAGAAGACCATGGTCATTTGAGTGCTCATTCCCCTATATACATAATATTTTGTTTCTCCCTGGCGATATGCAAGATTTACTTTTTTCCTTGGCTTTCATCCACTTGATTATGATGTATTAGGCATGGTTTTCTTCATATTTATCCGGTCTGGTGTTCACCAAATTCT
The DNA here is from genome assembly GCF_011800145.1 of Mirounga leonina. Lineage (NCBI taxonomy): Eukaryota > Metazoa > Chordata > Mammalia > Carnivora > Phocidae > Mirounga > Mirounga leonina. Next base: position 23,405,470 of record NW_023270175.1, read on the forward strand.
GGGATGTTTTTGCCATTATTAAATTTTTTTTTCGTCCCTCTTCTCTCCTTCTGGGACAATTCCTTATATGTTAGATCTTTTGATACTTTCTTACAGATCCCTGTGGCTCTGGTCATTTTATTTTCTGATCTTCGTTCTCTCTCTTCTTTAGACTGGAGAATTTCTAGTGATCTCTTCACATTTGTTCACTTTTTCTCTGTCTTTTCCATGCTGTTCTTGAGTCCATTCAAGGTTTTTTCCCCAAATACTATATTTTTTGGTTTTAGAATTTCATTCATTTTTTATAGTTTCTATTTCCTTTTTTTTTTTTTGAGATTTCCTTCTTTCTTACATTCACTACAAGCATATTTTTCTTCAACTCATTGACTGTAGTTATAATACCTCCTTCAAAGTCTTTGTCTGATCATTCCAACTTCTGGGTCATCTTTGTGTTGAGCTCAACTGATAGTCTTTTGTCTTGAGAATGGATGGGTCACATTTCCCTATTTTTTTGTTTTGTTTTTTGAAGATTTATTTATTTATTTGAAAGAGAGAGAGCACAAGCAGGGGTAGTGGGAGAGGGAAAAGCAGGTTTCTCACTGAGCAGGGAGCCCGATGTGGGGCTCAATTCCACAACCCTGTGAACACGACCTGAGACGAAGGCAGACGCCCAACTAACTGATCCACCCAGGCACCCCTGTTTTTGTTTTTTGTTAGTTGGTTTTGGTTTTGTATATTTGGTAATTCTAATCATATACTGGGCATTGTAATTGTTAGGTTGTAGAGACTCTGGATTTTCATATATTCCTCCAAAAGTGTTGATGTTTTTGTTTTAGCAAGCAATTAACTTGGTTAGGCTCAGACAGCAAAGTCTATCTCACCAGCTCAGCTCGATTATCGGCTCAAATCTTTTAGCCCTAGCTGTAATGTGATTTGATTCTGCCCTAGGCATGTGTGGTTCAAGGGTCCTGGGGTCAGCCAGAGGCCTTGGCTAAGTATAAGTTTATTCATAGAATATGGAGCTTTTCTGTTCCACTTCCCTCCTTTCCTGGATTCTCCTGGCATTTTCAAGTGGCTGTAGTTACCCTGAGTTCTGACATCTGGTTCTTCAGGCCAGAAAGGTTTTCTATTGGAGTTTTAGCTGTCTTATGCCATGTTGCAACAGTAGTCTGGGATCAGGCTATAAGCTGTAAAAATGGAAACTCACCCCATGCCAGTCCTTTCTTCCCCATTTCAGCTCCCATCCAAAATCTGCCTGCTTTTTTTTTTTAAGATTTTATTTATTTATTTTTTTAAGTAATCTCTACACCCAACATGGGGCTCACACTCACAACCCCAAGATCAAGAGTCACACACTCCACCGACTGAGCTGACCAGGCGCCCCTTGTTTCTTACTCTCCAGAATCTCCAGGTTTCTTTCTTTTTTCTTTTAGTTTTTTTCCCTTAGAGTCTGTAGTTGCTATCTTCAGGGAGGTTGTGCTGTTAACGGGAAATGCTTTTTAATTTTTGAGTAAAAGAAGACATTGGGAGATTTTCTCCTTGTTAAAAAAATAATGTATGTGCATTTAAAAATGATATGACAAAGAGAAACACAAAGAAGAAAATAAAACTACCCACAATTTCATTTCTAAAAGACACTTACTATTAACATTTTGGTATATTTCCTTCCATTTTTTTAATATATAATATATATATGTATATATTTAAGTAGGGGCACCTTGGTGGCTCAGTCAGTTAAGCGTCTGCCTTCTGCTCGGGTCAGATCCCAGGGTCCTGGGATCCATCCCCGCGTCGGGCTCCCTGCTCAGCGGGGAACCTGCTTCTCCCTCTCCCTCTGCCCGCTGCTCTGCTTGCTTCTGCTCTGTCTCTCTGTCAAATAAATAAATAAAATCTTTAATATATATATATATATATATTTTTAAGTAGGCTCCATACCCAACGTGGGGCTTGAACTCACAACTCTGAAATCAAGAGTTGCATGCTCTACCAGGTAAGCCAGCCAGGTGCCCCATTTTTTCATATATATATATATTTTTTTTTCATGTGTATATATCCAAATGTGTTTATATAACCATATATATATATATTTCTTATAACTAAAACAGGAACATACTATAGATGTATGATAACCTGCTTCTCCCCCAACCCAATTTGGGCACTATATAATAAACACCAAAAAAGAGTTATTGTGGGCTGAAGAATAAAGGGTTGGCCAACTTACTAAAGGCAGATTGAAAAACGAGAGTTTTGATCTAAAAGGGGTTGGTGGGAGGTGGTACCTTTGAGGGTAAGGTCCACAGAAGGGCCTCAGCACCGTGCCCTTGCTGCCATAATAGAGTAGAGGGAACAGTGTCTCTTTCTCAGCCCTATTGTCCTTGGGGAGGAGCTGAGGATTTGGGATAGGGCTATGGTTTCTTCTGCGGACTCCTGGCTATTAGCGACTCTGATGGAAGGAAGTCCCAGCCCTGGAGGCTGCAGGCCACTGGGAGTCACTGGAGCTTTGGGGTGGCCCTTCCAGCTGTACGTCCTGAGGAATGGGCACTGAGTTAGTAGAACATAGCTATTATTTGCTGCACTGATTTGAGTTTTCAGGTGTGATCAACTCCAGCGGAGGGGATAACTTCTTTCAGAGTCAAATTACCCGATGAGAAGTCACCCCTTGCTCTTTAGAATCGGTCTCCCCTTGTGTAGGTTTGACCTGACGTGCTGATTCACTACTCTCCCCTATGTACCCAACTTGTTCCCACATGTTGAATCTTGGATTAGATCTTTAGACCTGGATCCTCCACCCAATTTTGTCAGCCACTAACTTCGAACTCAGTATGGCCTGATCTGAGCCCATCACTCCCCTCCGGGGCTTACTCACCTTCTTGCCTTTCATATTTTTGTTCAGGACACCTCCCTTGTGTCACCCAGCTGCCAAGTGTCCTCACTGACACCTCTTTCTCCTAGACCTTCGTCTTCCAATCCGTGGCTATGTTTCCGTGCCTTTTGTTCCCTGAAGAGGATCCACTAAAGGATTTTGAGTAGAGGAGGAGGGTGTGAACAGATGTGGGTGTTAGTGGAGAGGACGAAGTGAGGGTGGAGACAGATGAAGAGTGGAGAGCCCCATCTGGAGAACAGCAACAGACCACGCAAGAGATGAAAACAGTCCTCGAAATGGAGGAGAGGATTTCAAGAGACAACTCGTATGTGAAATACCTTAAAAGCTTCAGAGACAGAAGAACTCTTAAAAAGTTGCAAAGATGGCTACTATTGTTCAAGACACGCATTTTTTTTTTTAAAGATTTTATTTATTTGAGAGAGAGAGAGAAACAGCATGAGAGGGGAGAGGGTCAGAGGGAGAAGCAGGCTCCCCACTGAGCCGGGAGCCCGATGTGGGACTCGATCCCAGGACTCCGGGACCATGACCTGAGCCAAAGGCAGTCGCTTAACCGACTGAGCCACCCAGGCGCCCCAAGACACGCATTTTCAACAAAGTAGAATATATGCATAAAACCACACACGAATCCTAAGTGGCAGCTTGATGAATTTTCACAGTCCGAACACAGCTAGGGGGCCATTACCCAGATCAGAACCGGAGCATTACCAGCATCGTAGAAGCCCCTCGGGTCCCTGCCCAGTCACGTAGCCCCCTCCAGGGGTAGGCACTAACCTGACAACTAATGCCATAGAGGAATTGTACCTGTCTTCTAACTTTGTATGAATAGAATTCTGCCGTATATATTCCTTTGTTTGGCTTCTTTCGCATAACATTGTGAGATTGCTCCATGCGTTTTTAATAGAAATCGCTCTTTCCTTCTCAATGCCGTATCGTATTCTTTTGTGAACAGACATTTGTGTCGTGTCCATCTGGGAGTTACTATGAATAGTGCCATGTGAATGCCCTGTGGTTATCAACTGAGAGAGGGAAAACAGGTAAAGGACCCAGTTGAGAGTGGGAGGTAGGAAAGATGTCTTCAATTTGGACAGGCAAAGTTTGAAAGGCCTACGGGATATCTAGGTGGAGCTGTCTGTCATCGGAAGACATTTGGAATTACGGGCCTGGAGCTCATAAGAAAATGAGGGGAGAAAGCAGTGGATATTATCAGAGGGAAATCTGGTGTTTGGGAGGTATTTGAACAATGGGAGTACATGAGATCAATAGGGAGATTGTGAGCAAGCCTAGGACAGAGCCCTGTTTCGGAACCCCCATTTAAAGGGCAAGTGAAAGAAGATGACTCCCCCAAATTGGGACGTAATTATGGGGTATGGGGGGTAGAAGTAAGCAGAGAGGGAGAGTTTGAAGACATAGAAAGTAGACATGATGAGCCATGTATCAAGGGCTCAGAGCGGGGAGGGACTGACATCAAGACACTGGAGATGAGGTAGGACACCCCTTGCTGACACTGGAGGGAAATGAAGAAAGGACAGTTTTGGAAACACATACCTACAGATAAATTTGAAGACAGGGGAAGGAAGAAGAAAGTTCATACTCCATAGCATGTATCTCTGTAAGGACATCTGCAAGGCATCCTATTAAGAGTGAAGGAAGCAGAGGCGGGGCTGGAGATTTGCAGAGTGATAAGTCTCGGATTCGTCATCATTGTGGTGAACAGGAGGGGCAGATGACTAAGGACAAAAATAAGATTGCAGATAGCATTGAAGGCTCTACCAAGGTCAGCTGCCAAGTAAGTCAAGCTTCCCCAAGGGATGGAGAGCCATGGTAAAAACAAACAAGCAAGCAAATCACTCCCCGGGGGCCAACACCCTAGAAATCCACTTCATGTTGAACTTCTTGAGCCTTGCCTTTCTATAGAAGGGGTGTCGGGGAAAGTGCCTTTGGGGGGGGGTGGAATAAGGCGGACTGGAAGAATTCTTTTTTTTTTAAAGATTTTATTTATTTATTTGACAGAGAGAGACACAGTGAGAAAGGGAACACAAGCAGGGGGAGTGGGAGAGGGAGAGGCAGGCTTCCTGCAGAGCAGGGAGCTCGATGCGGGGCTGGATCCCAGGACCGTGGGATCATGACCTGAGCTGAAGTCAAATGCTTAATGACTGAGCCACCCAGGCGCTCCGGACTGGAAGAATTCTTAATGTACCATAAATTGAATGATGAAAAGAGGAAATGAGGCCACCCCCACCCCCCACCGTGGTCACATCTTCCTCACATCTTCCTTCTCTCTTTTTCTAAATTAAGTAATCTCTGCTCCCAACGTGGGGCTCGAACTAATGACCCTGAGATCAAGAGGCGCATGTTCTACTGACTGAGCTGGCCGCGCGTCCCACAGCTTCCTTCTTATACCAAGTGGCTGGATTCCCTTACCAGCCACATCACTTTTGCCCAGGCCCGTGGCAGCAGCGGGAGAGTAGGACTCCCAGTTCTGTTAGTTAACATCTGGGGAATTTTTAGCAGTCGAGCCGGAATGAATTTGGCTGGCCTTTGCCTCCACCTCCCATTTGCTTTTTGCTCTGGCTAGGATCTTCACCCAACCATCAGCACATCCTGTTCTTGCATTTTAAGCCAGCCACTGGAAAAGGGAAGGCACCTTACAGACCATAGGTTACACTTGAGAAACACAGGCCTAGAAGCATCATCTTTCCAATTAGATGGGGCCGGGGGGGAGATCTTGATCCAATGGGACCTCCAATGAAGATCTCATTACAGCGTTAGCAACTTTTTGGATGTTGACCAAAAACTGTCCATCAACTTGCAACTCCAGCAATTACAGCTTCCGCACAGGGATTTTACCCTAGATGGGACTACATTTCATCCAGGGAGAACTATCTGGATGGCTTGGATTCAGGATGCAGGTGTGGGGGGAGATTTAAGTAGTTAACATTCGTGAAACACGCTGTGCTCTTTCAACGAAAGGTGTTTTGAGAAGAGTATACTATTGTTAACTCGTCTTCTTTTTGAGACACTCCAGGAGTCAAAGTGCTTGTTTTCACACTAGTTTCAGGAAACAAAGGTGTTGGACTATACGGAGTTAATCCATCTCTGCAATATGCCCAAGGAGCCAGAGTGAATTGGAAAGTGAGTGACAAAAGGGACCATCTGAAGATTCAAAGACCTCTCAGCACCAATTATGCCAAGAAATGCTAAGCAAATTAGCACTTTGGCTAATTAAAAAATAAATACTCAGTGAAAATGGCCCATCACCCTGATAAACAGTCAATCTATTTGAGTAGCTTTTCCAGTGTTAATTGAGATCTGGGTGACTCAGTGCCCCGGTGGCCAAAAATCAATCCTGGGTGGGGGGGGCGGGGAATAAAGAGAAGGTACTCAGAGGCCAGGCCCCAGAGCCTGTGGCTTCTCACATCTGTGCACAGCCCCCAGGCCAGGCTTTTAGAACACCAGATGCTTACGCTCCACTTCCTGACCTCCTTTCCAAATGGCAGTTCTTGGAGTCCCACTGAAGGGCTTTGCAGGCTGTTTGTTATTTGTGTGGAGTGCTGTGGATTTGATTTTTGCCTGAAATGATTTCCTGACAGACTTGTTTCCCAAAATGACGAAATTTCACTAGGAAATGGTTTTGAAAACAAGGACCAAGATGTGGACGTGGACTCCACCGTTATCCGCAGGCCCGAGACCCGGAGGGCGCGGTGGGCAGGTTGGGGGGAGGGGAGGGGGTAGAGATTCCTACAGACCAAAGAAGACCTGGAGTTTAAGGCAAGGTATTTTTTGGAGTCCCTAGGGAGCCATGAGCCTGGGAGAATTCTGCCTTCCCCAGCGCCGGAACCATGCCAAGGGTAACAAGAGCAGTAAACGAAAATGTTGAGCCTGGCAGCGTGAGAGACTGAGTAAACCCATAATTCAGGCATTTGCAAAGTGGCTGGAGAACTCATCTTGTCGGCAGAGCAGCCCCATGTAGGCGATGACATGTCGGTAATAAAGTGCCTGTCACTCACACTTGTGCCAGGACTTTGGTTCTGGATGCCACAAGGAAGAAAGGGGCTGCTTGACTTCAGGACGCGAACAGGCCCGATCGCTTGGTGGAAAGGCCTGACCCAGGGCTTTTCAGCTCCCGGAAAGGCCTGACCCAGGGCTTTTCAGCTCCCGGGACGGCCCGCTGGGGGGTCGAGGTGCTGGCATCGCTGTGAACTAGGTGGTGGCTTCCCCATGAGTCACATCCCTCACCGGCAGCCCTCTGCTTTGGGGAAACCCCATTAGCCCGGGACTTTGTAGCATCAGGTCAAAAGGGGCCAGAAACCACGGGGCACCTGCTCTGTGCCCGGATATGGTGCCAGGCCAGACCCCAGAGGAGGAGGAGAAGGGGGAGGAGGAGGGCCGTGTGCCGTGGGCAGAAGAGAGCCCCGCGAGACCACTGGAAGATGTCTTAGCTGAGCGTAGACTCGAGCAGTGGACCCTACCGTGGGAGAGGGCTCGCCCCTCTGGAGTCCTGGGCGAAGGCTTCAGCAGGGGCTGAAGGGGCGGGGTGGGGGGGTGGGGGGGAAGGGGTTTGGGGTGGAGGAGGACAGCGCCAGCAGAGACGCCAAGGCAGAAATGAGCAGGGCCAGCGCGGGTGTCCGGGAGGAGGACGTGAGGGAGGGTAACTGGTGGAGAGAAGCGGGGGAGAAAGGGGGGGGGGCTCAGGCAGGGTGTTCGGGGCCCGGGTGAGGCTTCTGGAATACGATTCCCAGGGAGTTCCCAGGACCGTAGGAAGGCGGGGAGGTGGAGAAAGAAGCATCTGTGGCCTGGGCTGTGGCTCGGGCGCCAGCGTCGGGGCGGCTGGGCAGCGAGGCGGCCCCCGCGGTGGGTAGCGCCTCGCCCAGGCTGGCGGCCGGCACGATGGAGCCACAGCACGGCCTATGGCGTGGGCAAGGGCTTCGGAGCCACGCACCGGGGTTCGAATCCCCCATCCACCACCTACAGGCCCCCTAACCCGGAGCAAGAACCCCCCCCCCACCCCGTCTCGTCCGTAAACTGGGCTGATCCCCGTGCTTGCCTCGTGGGGAAGTGGAGGAGATGAAAGGAAATGTGTCCACAGCACACAGGCGGCCGCACTAAGCTGTAGCCCCTCGTTTGTTCTCAGCGGAAGGGGCGTCTGGGGAAAGAGCCGACAGGACTTGGTACCGGGTGGGACCAGAGGAGCCGGGGCAGGAGCGGGGCCCGGGTGGGGGCGGGGCCCGGGTGGGGGCGGGGCCGAGCCAAGGTCTAGTGCGCGCGGGGGGGGCGCGGGGGGGGGGCGCGCACGCGCTGCTGCGGCCCAGGGGAGCTAGTCGTTCGTTTCCCACGTATATTCATCTTCGCCTGTGCTCGGGCTCCAAGAGGGCCTTGTTTAGAGAAAGGCTGCCGCGAAGCAGACGAAGGTATATTTTAAAGTGACAGGTCTAAAAATACGGCTCTCTCCCGGCCCTGTCACAGCTGCAGCTTCTCAATCCCCATCCTCACTGGGAGAAATAATAAAATGCATATGTTTATAATAAAAATCATATTTCCCCCTTCCTGTGCTGTCTCCCAGTTGTAGGTTCCCATCCGTTTGCTGTTTTACCTATCATTTAACAAATGTATTTTGAGAAAAGTAATCTTTTCCACTGACATGTCCTATAAACCTCACATCTTCGGCTTTGGTTCTCATTGAGGAACAGAGATGCATGTTTTGAATATTTCCCAAAATGCTTCTCACTCCATTCCCAGGCAAAGATTTTTAAGTCTTTGGTTAGAACAAAACATCCAGGGAACGTGCTACCCAGTGATGCGGGTCGCTTGGGCTGGACTGCCAGAGGACAAGATGCCAACGGGGGCTCTGGGAGAATTCGCTACCATTGGCAGCTGAAATCCGGGCCTCAGTCCTCCTGTGGGTCATCCCTGGGGTGGGCTCAGGCCGAGGCGTCCTGGAGACTCAGAACTTGGGCCTTACAATGAATGGGGTGAGTCAGACTCTGGGAGGTTTCTCAGGAAGGCACTTGAATGGGACCGTGGGAGGCAAAGCCAAGGAAGGACAGTTGGGTGGGTCAACAGTCGGGGCGCAAAGGGCAGAGAAAGCACCCCTTTCCTTGGCCTGAGGGAGGAGGCCTGATCTGAGGGCACGTGGAGGGTAGCCGGCTTTGTTTGGAGATGCCATCCACGTAGCGTTCTCGGGCTTAAGTAAAATGTGTCTAATGCACCGAGTATGACACGTGCCCCACAGTGGGCTCTCCAGCGAGCAGGATAGGACAGCTGTTCTCGAAGTCCCTGCCAGCTGCGCTGGCAGTCCAGGCAGCAAACGGGCTGTGGACTGGGAATGGGGAGGAGACATGGAAAAGGTACAGGAGGAGGCGCAACACGAAGAACTGAGAAAGTCAAGCCAGGGAGAACCAACAGGTTGGGAGAGAAGAATGTAGAAAGAGCGGAGCTTCAGATGCAGGCAGGAGGCAAGGTCACCCTGGTATACTGGGTCATTTCGTGGGTTCATTCATTCATTCATCCTACAAAGACTTATTGAGCATTACTATGTCCTAAGCACTGATAGAGGTGCTAGGAAAATAGCGGGGAACAAAACAGAGAAGGACCCTTTTCCAGTAGAATTTACAGACTCATGGGGATAGGCAACAGAGGAGATTGGGGGTGGCCCCGTAGTACTGGAGCCCAGAGCTGGCCCACCCGAACCACAGAACCCACCGAATGGGAGCCCAGCAGTTGTTCAGCTCAGTTGCCTCAGGTGTGATCTGTCCCAAATAGTAGGGCCAACCCCTACCCCACCCCAAACTTCTCGACAGATCTGGCTTTGCAAGGAGGCAAAGGAGACATCGGACTACTGAGGAATATTTCTGGAGAAAAGGGTTGGTTTCCCTGCCCCGACCTCCTGCAGAGAAGGAAGTCTAACTTTTCCCATCTCAAGACCCAAATATACTAGAGGCTCTGGGGTGGGGGAGAGAATTCCAGAAAGAGGGAGCGGTCTGAGCAAAGGCTCTGAAATAAGAGTGTGTTTGGCATTTTCAAGGAACAATGTGGAAGTTGTGGCTGGGGTGGGATGCATGAGGGGGAAGCAGTATAAGAAGGCACAATGGAAGGCCAGATCTCGTACCGCCTCGTGGACCATGATTAAGACTTCGGCTTTGGGGCGCCTGGGTGGCTCAGTTGGTTGGGCAACTGCCTTCGGCTCAGGTCATGATCTTGGAGTCCCTGGATCGAGTCCTGCATCGGGCTCCCTGCTCGGCAGGGAGTCTGCTTCTCCCTCTGACCCTCTCCCCTCTCGTGTGCTCTCTTTCTCATTCTCTCTCTCTCAAATAAATAAATAAAATCTTTAAAAAAAAAATAAAAATAAAAAAATAAAAAATAAAAAAAAGACTTCAGCTTTGACTGCGAATGGAACGGGGAGTCATGGCAGGGTGCTGAGCAGGAGTGACATGGTCTGAGTACAGTTTAAGTGGATTAGTCTGGCCGCCATGTTTAGAATAGGGTATAGGAGAATAAAAGTAGAAGCATGGAGGGGGCCACTGCCATCATCCAGGACCGAGACAATGGTGGCTCCGGGCAGGGTAGTGGAAATGGTAGAGATGAGAAGTGACTGGATTCTGGATATAGTTTGAAGGTGGAGCCAACAGTGTTTGCTGATGGGCTGGATGTAGGGTTTGAGAGAAAATGAGGAGTCAAGAAGGATGCCAAGGTCTTTGATCTACGCAACTGGAAGAACAGAGTTGCATTCAGAGAGATTGAGAGGACCGTGGGTGGGTTTGAAGAAGGAGGTAGACAAAAATCAGGAGTTTGGGGTTTGGCATGGTAAGTTGGAGAAACTTATCCAACATCTACATGGAGGAGCTGAGCAGACAGTTGGATATGTGAGCTTGGAATTTATAGAGAGGCCTGAGTGGACCTTTGATTGGCCAAGGGAAGGTGCCCAGACAGCTATGTGGAGGCAGGGCTCTCTTCCTTCACGTCTGTTCTCAGGGCCGGAGCTGGACCTAGAGGATAGGATCCATCCTTCCTGGGTGAAATGGTGCCTCTTCCTCCCTTTGCTGTCCCCTTGGCCTGTCTTGGCCTGTCTGTCTTCCTTAGGTCCTGGTCTCCCTGTGCCGCTCTGGCTCCTCAGAGGTCCCCAACTCTAGGCCCCCTTCACGTGCACTTTTCCTTTAGGAGGCCCTCGGGGACAAGGAGCAGGCTGGGCTCCAAAGTTGGGTGGAGGGTGGCTGCAGTCAACCTAGAGCTTCCTCGGGGTCACCGGCTATTGGCATCTCACTTTCAGAAACAATTTGTAAGAATAAGCTGCCGGGGATATTGCAGTGAGGATGTTCTTTGAACCTTTATGTGCAACTGACATCTTCTTTGGAGTACCATTTCTCATGTTTGCAGAAAGGATTTTTTTCCTGTGATGTTGGGGTACCATGTAGAAGTCAAGTACGATAGTGTGTAAATATTAGAGTCTTTCTTGGACATTTGCCTGAGTCTTCTTTTCTGATCTTATATTTTCTATCTTAGTGCTGTGAGGTCCCAGAGGGTACTCCCTGTTCTCAGCTATTCCTGATGCAGAGGGTCACTGGCTTTTTCACACCTGGGAACCCCCCCCCCCAGATGACTTACCTCCATAATTTCTTAGCAGCTCAACTAGGTACCTACCTAGGGGTTGGAGAATGAGCTTCTGTTTCTCACATATGTTCTTGCCACGTGGCTAGCAGCCAATCACGGACAAAGTCAAGTTTGGGTGCCCTGGTGCACACGGAGATGCTCTCGTTATTAACCAGAGTGAGCCCCCTTCTTTCCTTGACAAGCAACACCATTCCTTAACCCTGCTCTCATGAAGTGCATACCGTGTTCACAGATACACTCGTAGGAAGCATGGGATTATTGATTTTCTCATCAAGTCAGTCTGACATAATTGCATAGAAACCTTATGGAGCTTTGGAGATCTTTTGTTCATGAGTCACAGAAATTAACTTTCTTTTCATAAGAGCTCTTTATAATCTTTATAAAAAGAAAAAAAAAAAAAGAGCCAAATGCCTCTTCTTTGAACTTAAGCTGCCTTTCTGTGACTCGCTGAAACCTGAACCTGGACGTCTGTTAGTCTTAGCCTTGCTTTAGCTTTGAATTTCGATTGTGCAGCCTCTGCACCCAAGAGATGGCCTGAAGCAAATGTCCCAACCTGGACCTCACCCATTTCTCAACTCCATCTTTTTTCTCCCTTGTCCCCGCTGCCTAGATAACTCCCAACGGGACTACGGGGAATCCACATATCTCTGTCACAAAGTGGCCATCCAGGGTTTTATAAAAAACCTTTAGAGACCCTAGGTGTGGAGAAATTCTGATGCCTGCCAATATATGTAAATCAACTAAAAACGATACTGAATGAAAAATAAGTATAAGGAAACCCAACAAAGTTCTGGGTTTTCCACAATGACCCCTTCAATTCTATTTTTTAAACACCAAATCTCAAGTGATTTCACCTATTGGGAGGGGGTGCCTCACTTCATAGGAGCGCTAAGCATGGGTTGAATTTGTCTATTGGGTAAACTATTGTTGCCAGTGAATGTTTTGTGACCGTGTTTAGCTCCCAAAGTAACTGGGGGTACAATGTGTTCTTGGGATGTTCGTCATTACTTTATAATTTGAAGCTTCTTGGAACAACCTTTAAGAGATCTATTTTCTATTTAAAAGGGCTGGGCTTACGGCTTGGTTTCATTGCCACCGGAGTAAGAAGCCTGTTACCCATCAGAGCTAAGACTCTAGGCAACTGTGATCATTGAGTGGGTCGGGAGAGAGAAAACTTTCAGTCAAATTAGAGCTGGTGTTCCGAAGCAGGTGGGTGGACTAGAGTAAAGACCCCTGGGGCAACATGTACACATAAAGCAGGGGGGCAAAGCCCGGGGAGCCCAGATCAGGGACCACACGAGCCTGGTGGCAAGGGTAAGCAGTGAGACTGAGAGCAGGTGGGCAGAGAGGGACCCTTCTGGAAACTGAAAAGGAGAAGGGGAGGGGGGGGGGGGGGGGGGGGCACGGGGAGCTAGTTCCAGGGGACCACAGGGCGGGACAGGGGAGAAGGTAAGAAGCCAGGCAAGCATTTGGCTCCACAAACAGAAGACTCAAACTAGAAGACCTAGAGAATATAGACCAAATTCCAGTTTTGTGCACAAGTGCGTTCCATTCCGCGGTATTGCAAGCACCAGTCCCGGGATGGGGGCCGCCCCGAACAGGCAGGTGCGAGTAGTTGAGTGGGGGAGTCGCCAACAGTGGAACTGAGGGGCCGGGAGATGAGCAGATGAGGACGCGGACTCCCTTGGTCTCATGAACCGAATGAAAACAGACACGTTTCGTCTGAGACGCAGATGAGAAGGAATACGGGAGCTCACGTTTGTCCACGCCACCTTAGACCACGGGACCGGCCAGGGTAACCAGGTGCTGGACACAGTCACGGGACACCGGCCGCCAGTGGTGCTGGGTCCTCTGGGACACAGACTCGGTTTGTGGCCTCGGACGGGTCTGGCCTCACACGTCTTGTTGGGGCTGAATGGTAGCTGTGACTGCGAAGATTTGCAGGGTCCCTCTGTCAAAAGAACGGAGGGCAGGGTCCCTGGACACTGGGCTGGAAGCCGGTGAGGAACCTCCGCTGTGTTTGGTGGACCCCCACTACCTCCTCCTGACTGATGGTCGGCAGGGGTCCCCGACTCGCCAGGAGTCTTCTGTTCTCTGCTTCTGGCTGGGATTCTTGTTTGCCTGATGTATACTCCTCATTGTTAGGGTCACCTTCCTCTTTTTTTTTTTTTTTAAGATTTTATTTATTTATTTGACAGAGAGATAGAGAGCACAAGTAGGCAGACAGGCAGGCAGAGGGAGAGGGAGAAGCAGGCTCCCCGCTGAGCAAGAAGCCCGGTATGGGGCTCGATCCCAGGACCCCGGGACCATGAGCTGAGCCGAAGGCAGCCGCCTAACCGACTGAGCCACCCAGGCACCCCCTCTTTTTGTTTTGTTTAGATATTCTTAATCCAGTTGACCCAGGGATTTGCTCCTTTGCCCCTCAGACCCTCTTCACCCTTACAATTCACTACATGGGGGTTAAAAAGAATACCTCTTTCTACTGTTTTTTATTGTGATAAAAAAAGCAACCATTTGAGCCATTTTAAGTATACAATTTGGCAGCATTAATTAATTACACAGTGTAAAACTAACACCACTATTATTTCCAAAATATTTTATCACCCCCAACAGAAGCGCTGTACCCATGAAGCAATAACTCCCCATCCGCCCTGCTCCTGCCAGGCCCTGGTCACTTGAATCTACTTTCTGTCTTTATGTGTTTGTCCATCCTAGATATTTCATATGAGTGGAATCATCCAAGCCTTTTCTGTCTGCCTTATATCATTTAGCACAATGTTTTTTTTCTAAAGATTATATTTATTTATTCGAGATAGAGAGAGCGAGCGAGCGAGCACAAGCAGGGGGGGAAGGCAGAGGCAGAGGGAGAAGCAGGCTCCCCGCTGAGCAGGGAGCCCCACACGGGGCTCGATCCCAGGATCCCGGGCTCATGACCTGAGCCGAAGGCAGCCGCTTCACCAATTGAGCCACCCAGGCGCCCCATAGCACAATGTTTTCAAAGTTCATCCAAAGTTGTGGCATATGTAGGAATTTCATTTCTTTTTAAGGCTGAACAATGCCCCGTTGCATGGGTTCTGTTTAGGCACTTGCCTGTGGATGGACACTTGGGTTGTTTCCACCTTCATAAATAGTGATGCCGTGGGTAGGGGTGTACAGATGCCTGCTTGAGTCTCTGTGTTCAATTCTTTGGGTATATACCCAGCCGTGGCATCGTTGGATCAGATGGTCATGCTCTGTTTCACATTTGAGGAGCCACCAAACTGTTCTCCACAGAGGTTGTACCACCTGATCTTCCCACGGACAATATGTGAGGATTCCAGTTTCTCCACATCCCTGCCAACACTTCTCCCCCCCCTTTTTATTGTAGCCACCCTGCGGGGTGTTGAGCACGTTTCAGGTACTCATAAGCCACTTGTGTATCCTCTTTGGAGAAATGTCTCTTCAAGTCCTTTGCCCATTTTAACTGGGAGGTTTGTCTTTTTGCTTTTGAGGTACAGGAGTTCTTAGATCCTTCTAGAGGTTTAGATTTTATCAGATACATGACTTACAAATCTTTTCTCCCATCTCTGGGTTGTTTTTTCACTCTCTGGATAGTGTTGTTTGATGCACAAGTTTTCAATTTTGATGAAGTTCAATTTATTTATTTTTTTCTTTTGCTGCCTGTGATTTTGGTGCCATTTAAAAGAACCCTCTGGGATTTCTTCTAAGAGTTTTGTAGTTTTAGCTCTTAAATTTGGGTCTCTGATCTATTTAATTTTTTTTTTTTTTTGTATGTGAAGTAAGGTAAGGGTCCAACTTTATTCTTTTGCATGTGCAAACCCAGTTTTCCCAGCACCATTTGTTCAATAGACTATTCTTTCTCCATTCAATGGTCTTGGCATCCTCATCAAAAATCAATTGACTGTATGGGTCACCTGGGTGGCTCAGTTGGTTAAGCATCTGGCTCTTGATTTTGGCTCAAGTCATGATCCCGGGGCTGTGGGATCGAGCCCCACTCAGCAAGGAGTCTGCTTGTCCCTCTCCCCTCTGCTCCTGGCCCTGCACGTACACACACTCTCTCTCTCTCTCGCAAATAAATAAATAAATCTTTAAAAAGATCAATTGACTATAGATGTGAGGGTTTATTTCTGGGCAAACATGATACTTCTATGGAATGATCAGTAGAGAGAAAGCTAAACTCAAGGTATAGTTTGGAGGTTTTTTCCCCCCCATTAACAAGGACTATTTTGGATTGCTTACCTTTCCCTTTATTTCTCTCTAAAGAAAAGTCCTTGGGGCACCTGGGTGGCTCAGTCGTTAAGCATCTGCCTTCGGCTCAGGTCATGATCTGAGAGTCCTGGGATCAAGCCCCGCATCAGGCTCCCTGCTCAGTGGGGAGTCTGCTTCTCCCTCTGCCTGCCGCTCCCCCTGTTCATGCTTTCTCTCTCTCTCTCTCTCTCTCTCTCTCTCTCTCTCAAATAAATGAATAAAAATCTTTAAAAAAAGAAAAATCCTTAGCTCATACTCTTATCTACTTACTTTTTTTTTTTTAAATAGGCTCCATGCCCAGTGTGGGGCTTGAACTCATGACCCTGAGATCAAGCATCGCATGCTCCACGGACTGAGCCAGCCAGGCGCCTTGAATAGTTTTTATGTTTATTTATTTTTAAAGATGTATTTATTTATTTCAGAGAGAGAGAATGCAGGAGCGTGTGGCAGGGAGGAACAAAGGGAGAGGGAGAGAGAAACTCCAGCAGACTCTATGCTGAGCACAGATCCCGATGCGGGGCTGGATCCCACAACCCTGAGATCACGACCTGAGCAGAAACCAAGAGTTGGACGCTCAACCAACTGCGCCACCCAGGCACCCCGGTTTTTACATTAAAAAATTTTTTTAAACCCAAAGAATGGGATAAAATATTTGCAAATCATTGTCTGAGAAGGGATTTGTATCTAGAACATATATTAAAAGAACCTACTTACAACTCAACAATAAAAAAACAAGTAACCCAATTTAAAAATGGACAAAGGATTTGAATAGACATTTCTCCAAAGAAGGTATACAAATGGCCGTTAAGCACGTGAAAAAATGCTCACCACCATGAGTCATTAGGGAAATGCAAATCAAAACCACAGAGAGAGAGATCACTTCATACCCACTAGGTTGGCTAGAATCAAAAAGACAAATAATTAAGTGTCAGTGAGAACATGGAGAAATTGGAACTCATAGGTTGCCTGTGGGATGGGCAAATGGTGCTGTCAATTTGTAATACGTTCTGGCAGTTCCTCAAAAGATTAAACATACAGTTACCATTTGGCCCAGCAATTCCATTCCTAGGTGTATCCTCAAGAGAACTGAGCACACAGGTCTACACAAACCTTGTGCGTGGATGTTCACAGCAGCATTATTCAGAATAGTTCAAAGGCGGAAACAACCCGTATGTCCATCAGTGGAGAAAAGGATAACAAAGTATGGTCTATCCATACAATAGAGTATCATGTGGTCAGTAAAAGGAACGAAGTACTAATACATCCCGCCCCATGATGAACCTGGAAACACGATGCTAAGTGAAAGAAGCCATTTACCAAACACCACATATTTTGTGATTCCATTTATATGAAATGAACAGATTAGGCAAACATATAGTGGCAGAAAGTAGATTAGTGGTTGCCTAGAGCTGGGGAAGGGGGGGGCGGAAATGGGAGTGACTACTAATGGGTTACAGGTTTGTTATGTTTTGTAGTGATAAAACTCTCTCTGTCAAATAAATGAATAAAATCTTTTTTTTTAAAAGATTTTATTTATTTATTTGAGAGAGAGAGAATGAGAGACAGAGAGCATGAGAGGGAGGAGGGTCAGAGGGAGAAGCAGACCCCCCGCCGAGCAGGGAGCCCGATGCGGGACTCGATGCCGGGTCTCCAGGATCATGACCTGAGCCGAAGGCAGTCGCCCAACCAACTGAGCCACCCAGGCGCCCGTAAATGAATAAAATCTTAAAAAAAAAAAAAAAAAAAAGCACAATTGTTTTGCTTTGCTAAAGCCTATACTTCTAACATTTACAAATTGCTTCAGTAGAAGAAATCCTTAGAAAGTGTGCTAAATAAGACTTTGTAGCCTTTATCATAAAACATTTAAAGTAAATTTTAAGCACAGATTTGGAGCAGAGATTGAAGGATATTTCATCTTGCTCCTTTGGGATTAAAGGTGCATATGAGCTTCTTGCCATGGAAAGAGCCCCCCGGTGATGCTTCACTTTGCTCTCAGGAATGCTGGTGAGCAGTCCCTGTGTACCTGCCCCTCCCTTTCTAGTCTTGCATTAGCTGCTTTGGGGGTTTTGCTCCCCCACATTAAACTGTGATCTCTTCCTGGGGGGCGGGAGTACGTACTTCAGTCTGTACCACACATAATAATGTGCTGGTGATGTTATTGTCCTAACCAGCAGGGCATCCTTCACGGCACACGTTTATCCACAGACTGGAGGCGCCAGTGTCTTTGGGGTCTCTTCATTTTTTGTCTCATACACCTTCTGGCCTCTACTCTGGCTCGCAGTGGGGGGGTCCAGATCTGCCCTTGTTCCTGGACCCACTTCTTTGTCCCCCTCTTTGTGCCAGCCCCGGGCCATTCTGTGTGCTCCGCTCAGCCTTGGCTCACAGCACCTGGGTCCCTGGGTCCTGGAAGGACACTCCCATAGCCATGGGGTGACCCCAGGGCAAAACAAGAAGTGCTCTTGACAGTTTTTCTAGCTTTGGGGTAAATTCGGTCTAATGGGATGCTGACTATACTGGTCCCTCTCCCCCTTTCCTCGTGAGGTTTCTGTTGGAAAATCGGTCAAACACCACTTGCGTTAATTTGGGTAGGTTTTTGGTTTTTTTGGTTTTTGTTTTTGTTTTTGAGGCAAAGGAGATTGCCGGCTCAAATATACTCCCTCACCAAGACAGAGGCTGGGAGAGAAGATTAGGTCCAGGTGGGACTGGGGAAAACCACTCCTGGGATGTCGCCGGGCACTTGGTGTGACCTTGAAGATTAGGGCAAATGGGGTTGGAGGTGCCCTAAACCGCAGTAGAAAGCCCCAGACACCAAACTTGAAATAGTCATTCCACAACTTTCAGTCCCGTTTTCCAGCCCATTTCTGGAGACAGTTGAGCTATTTGTTTGGAGATTCTTCAGTGAAGTTGATGAGCCGCTCTCTTTCCAGGAGTGCTGGAAAATGCCAAGAAACTTCATGGATCATTTCACTGCTCCCCATTCTCTCTCGGGTCATTGTTGGCCTTCGTCCCAGGCCTCCTCTGGTAGCCAACTCCCTCATTCCAGCAATCATTTCTTTGCAGGAGTTTGCTTCTAACCTTTCAGCGTGTGTCCCAAATATTTAGTGATGGACTCAATCCAGTAGGATGATTTTTTTTTTCTCTTTAACTCATTTAGATGCCTTGGGAAAAATGAACGCTGTAAGCTGAATAAACACTGCAGTTGTCTCCCTCAGTCCCTCCTGGCTGGAAGCTCTCGGGGCCCCCTCTGTTCTCCCGCTCACCTTCCTTGCCCATCCAAGGACACTTGGGATTTAACCATCCAGTCCCCCACACAGGGCTGCTTATAGCGCGCCAGCCAACGTTGCCCTTTGGGCAGTCAAGCCTTGAGTGTTCTGTAAGCTCCTCTTTGTTTCCTTCGGGTTTATTCTGGGGTGTGACACCTGCCGTTGATTATCTGACCCCGTCGCCTGGCTTAGCCGTCCGGGGCTGGAAAGAGCTGGCTTCCCCCTGGACAGGAGCAGGGCTGAGGGCTGGCACAGGGCAAAGCTGCATCCGGCTCTCTGGCGCTGTTTACTACTTGCTATTTTGAGACTTTCCTCCCATCGAAATGTCGCATGGCTCCAGTGTTAGAAAGAAGTGTGAGGGGAGATCCATGCGAGGGAAATATTTTGAATGTGTTGACACGTTGTGTTTATCTTCCAAGTCTCTCTTGGGGGTGTCTGCCCAGGCAAACGGGAGAAACGGAGGTCTGCGGCGGTGACATTACCTGACTCCTTCAGGGCCACAGACAAAGATAGAAAGAAAAACAACAGAAGGAGGGAGGGAAGGAAGAAAGAGAAAAAAGAAAACCACTTGGTACTCCCCCCCTGCTTTTTTAAAAGATTTTTTTTTATTTTTTTATTTTATTTTTTTAAAGATTTTATTTATTTATTTGAGAGAGAGAATGAGATAGAGCATGAGAGGGTCGGAGGGAGAAGCAGACTCCCTGCCGAGCAGGGAGCCCGATGCGGGATTTTATTTTATTTAAAGATTTATTTATTTATTTGAGAGAGAGAGAGAGCTTTCACACACACAGAGGCAGAGGGAGAAGAAGTTTCCCCGCGGAGCGGGGAGCCCGATGCGGGGCTTGATCCCAGGACCCCGAGATCATGACCTGAGCCGAAGGCAGACGTTTCACCTACTGAGCCACCCAGGCACCCCTAAGATTTTATTTTTTTTTAAGTAACATCCACACCCAGCGTGGGGCTCGAACTCACAACCCGGACATCAAGATTCGCACGCTCTACGGACTGAGCCAACCAGGCGCCCCGTGGTCCCCTTTTCTCCACAGTCTAAGGGAACATGTGTATTTCGCCTAAATCAGACAGGGAACCAACTCTGGGATCACATTCCGGTTTCTGAGAGATATATGGTTTATTCCCACGGCCCCAACTACTGTCAAGGGGGAAACCCACATGCAGGATTTGCTGACAAAAGAACCGCTCGGGCCAGCACCGGAGGCCGGACGGGGAGCAAGTCACCCCGCGTGCCCACGCGACCTCCAGGAAAAACAGAAGGCGCAGTAAGAGCAGGAAGAAGACGGTTAGCCTAACTCTCCCCTCTTTGGAGGAATTACTCCAACCACGCTCCTCCGGCTCTCTCGGATTCCCAGGGCTTCCTGGCTTCTCCCTGAACGGATCTAGGTGTCTCTCTGGAGCCCGCGCTGTTCCCACGCGGGCTCCCCTGCCCTGCCTCCCATAAGCTATTCCATATGGTTGCGCCCTTTGTTCTCACGGTGCTGGGTTTTACAACTTCCCATTGACTCGGAATGTCTTATTATTATTTTTTTTCCAATGGGCTCTTTGGGGATTTGCACCTCCTGCTAATATACAAATTATTTTCTTAGTTGCATCATGTCCATTCCTAATTTTGAAAACCCTTGATCAGGAGCTCTCCCCTGGAAGGAGAGAGGACAGGAAGGACCCCACACAGTCTCCGTTCCTACAGGCCGACCTCCCAGAAGGAACCCAAATCCCAGGACTTTGGTTCTGATCCATCAAAGAAACACAGAAGAACGTCGAGGACCCACCTGTAGGCTGGTCACGCAGGAGATGGGCCGGGCCTGTCTTTTGGAACTGAAGACGGTCAGGAGAAGGCCCATGGCTCGGAGGTTATGAACTGCAGAAGCTTCGAGAGGTCGAAGTTAGAATGGAGCTTCCGTGGTTACCCTCACCTCCTCCGTCAGATCAGGGAGCCCCAGGCTCAGGTTCTCCGTTGCCATGTGTTGGATGCTAGCGCCTTAAACGACTTCAGTCTTGCTTTTCGAAGCAGCCAGTGCTAAAAATGTGGAGAGCCTCGCCCTTGCACTCCCATCCACGCCGGACTAATGTACGTCGGTCGAAAGCAGCGGTTTTACTATTCCATTAGAATCACCTGGGGAGCTTTTTTTTTTTAAGATTTTATTTATTTGACAGAGAAGAGCAGGGGGAGAGGGAGAAGCAGGCTCCCTGCAAAGCAGAGAGCCCGATGCGGGACTTGATCCCAGGACCCCAGGATCATGACCTGAGCCGAAGGCAGACGCTTAACTGACTGAGCCACCCAGGCACCCCAACCTGGGGAGCTTTTAAAACCTACTCAGGCCCAGACTCTGCCTCTGCGGACACAGCTTTAATTGGCCCGGGGTGGGGCCTGGGTGTTGGGAGGCTCTAGAGCTCCCCAGGTGATTCTAATGTGCAGCCAAGGTTAAGAACCCCTAGTGTAAATGAAAAAACATGGCCTTTGGAGTTCATCAGGACTACGTTCCAATCCCGGCTCTTCCCCTTGGTAACAGTGGACTCTCTTGAGCCTCATTTTCCTTGTCTATAAACCAGAGATAACGATCCCGCCTCTATCGGAAGGAATGAGGCAATATGTATAAAGCACTTAACAATGCCTGGCACACAGCAGTCGCTTAATAAACGCCACTCTTCCCAACATATGCATGCTATCTGTTAAACCATTAAGTGCCATCCGTTTGCAGAAATTATCCCGATTTAATTTTCTTTTTTTTTTAAAGATTTTATTTATTTATTTGAGAGAGAGAGAATGAGAGAGAGCACATGAGAGGGGGGAGGGTCAGAGGGAGAAGCAGACCCCCTGCCGAGCAGGGAACCCGATGCGGGACTCGATCCGGGGACTCCAGGATCATGACCTGAGCCGAAGGCAGTCGCTTAACCAACTGAGCCACCCAGGCGCCCTATCCCGATTTAAATTTCTTATAGATCGAAATACAGTAGGTAGAAAAAAAAAAAAAAGCCAGTGTGGAAGAACATTTTGCTCAAGGCTCCACATTTAGCCCTAGGCCTTCCGGCCCAGGAGAATCTAGTGGCATCTTCCCTCGGTGACCAGAACTTGGATCGTGGGGCACACAGAGAGTGCTGTGCCGAGTTTACAAAGATTCAGGTGTACAAAAACCACATGAGGGAGACACGGTTTGACAACAGTTCTATGAAAAAGACCTTCGGGGGAGGCGGGTTGAGCTGACCACACGTTAAATAAGGGTGGACAGTGCCATGTGCCGCTGAAACAGCCAACACGGTCGGATAACATCCGGAGGAAGGAGCCAAGGAGGGCATTATGCCCCTTTGCTGGCCAGGCAGTCCCCTTCAGAGAGTGGCGCCCGCCTCTGGGCATCACTGTCCGAGGGACGTCGATGAACCACAGGAGGGTGACAGGGATGGTGAGAGTGGAGAACAGATGAAGGATCCGGGGCTTTGGAGAGGTTGCGTTGACTGGCATCCAATCTTTTTCACGTAGAAGGATGTGGCTTCTTCTGTGTTGAGCCACAGGGCAGGACTAAAACCAGTGGACGGTAATCGTGAGCACTTTCAGTCTATCACTGGGTGCCAGGCCCAAGGAGATCGCTCTGGCAATCCTTGCAGACTGTGATTCTAGAAGGATCCTACTTTTTAAAAATTCCCCTTTCATATGAACAACCCATTGCCTGGTGGAAGCTGTGTCACCGACCAGCTGATTGATCCTGGACAAGTCACTTCATCTCTCCGGGCGTTAGCGAAATGACGTTAGGTCGACTGATAGCAAAGGACTCTTCCGACAGATGTTTCTTGAGCATCTATTAGGTGCTAGTCACTCTACTCAGCTTTTTCTGCCACCTAGGACATTTCAGTCCTTACTCTCAGCACTTACTCTTTGTCACATTCACCACGGCCTCCCCAGATCATATGACTCTAAGCCTGGGATTGAACTCAAGGCAGATTCCGTAGGGTTTTGAGAGCAGAACAATAGGCGGGTGAGGAACCTTGCCTGCACGGTTGGATGAGGCCAAGCGGGAATTAAACCCAGATTTACTCCTGAAAAAGATAAGTGCCACTTAGATGAGGGCTTTTTAAGCAACTTCACTGTAAGCAGCTTTTCTATATAAAATTTGGGGATCAAAAGCATTTTCTGCACATGCGAATGGGTATATATGTAGGCCTATGGCAGGCTTCAGGAACCTCTGGTTCCGTGCCTAATTATATCCAGCCGTGGGAAAGTTGAGTGAAAAGTTTGCGAAGCTGTGGGAGGGAGACAGGTTAGACTGGGTTTCCCCGTGAATTGCCGAGTACTTCGGGGCGACCACAAAGTACTTGCTGGAGCCGTCAGGCTTGAGGGGCCCTAACGGAAAGACAAACCTGGCGTTGGCCCAGATCTCTCTCTTGCCCTGGATCGGCAGAGCCGAGAGGCCAGCCCAGAGGGAGCCCAGGGGCAGCTTGCGGTCGGGGAGCCTTCACCCCTTCTGCGTCCGATTCCCCGGGAGCCGCCGTGCGGTCTCCGCGGCCGTGCTGGGGGCGGGCAGTGGGCGCGCAGCGGTGCTCCCAGCGGGCACCCGATATGCGGCCCGGGGCTTGAGCTTGCTCCTCCTGGCCAAGGCAGTCCATCCGCGGGCCCCCGTCGGCCCAGGGACCCCGGCAAGCCCCTGCCGGGCACCCCCTTGCTCGGCAGAGCCCGTGGGCCCGAGGCTTCCGGCTCTGACCACACCGTGGCTCTCGGTTGCCCGGACTTGGTCTGGTGGGACCTGGGGCTTCTGCTCTCCCCCCTAAATTCAGATTCGTCATGTAACGTCTTGCCCGGATAAATGATGTCGGGGCCCTCCAAGAAAGTCTGGAATGTAGGCTGCCTGTGCTGGGATGGACATGCTCCTGACCCGGGCGTCTGGAGGATGGACTTCTAGCCTCAGCTCAAGCATTAACCAGCAGCAGGTCTTTGGCCAAATCACTTCCCCTCTCTGGGCCTCAGTTTCCCCCTCAATAAAATTAAAGGGTCGGCCTGGCTGATACCCCGATCTTCTCTGTTTCGTTTTCTTTCCCTTGCTGTGTCTATCTCCAGTTTCCGCGTTACCCGTTTACCTTTCTATCTGCCAGTTTCTTTTTCTCAGTACCCCTGGTGCCAAGCCCTGCCTCCCTTCCCCCTTTATCTTTTACTTTTTTAAAAGTCATCTCTACGACCAACGTGGGGCTCAAACTCATGACCCCAAGATCAAGAGTCGCACTCTACCGACTGAGCCAGCCAGGCACCCCCCCCCAACCTTTACCTTTTTCAATAATTTTTTTAAAAAGATTTTCATTTATTTATTTTATTTTATTTTAGAGAGAGAGAAAGTGAGAGCATGGGAAGGGGCAGAGGGAGAGAGAGAATCTCTGCGCTGAGTGCGGAACCTGGCAAGGGGCTTTCTATCTCAAGACCCTGAGATCATGACCTGAGCCGTCACTAAGAGTCAGACGCTTAACCAACTGAGCCACCCAGGCGCCCCATGTTTCTAATCATTTTCTTCCTTTCTTTTTTTTTTAAAAGATTTTATTTATTTTGACAGAGAGAGAGAGCACAAGCAGGGGGAGCGGCGCAGGCTCCCTGCTCGATGCAGGACTCGATCCCAGGACCCTGAGATCATGACCTGAGCTGAAGGCAGACGCTTAACTGATGGAGCCACCCAGGGGCCCCTCCAATCATTTTCTACCTTCCTTTTCCCTCCTAGCCGTTTTCCTTTCTGCACTCTCTTCCATACCCTTCCTTGTTCCAGCCACCAGAAGGAATGAAACATATCCGTAAAACAGAAAGTGTGTGGAATCAAGTGTTAGGTCCACTTTCTTAATGACCTGGTGTAGGTCACTCGACGGTAGAAACAGGGCCCCAATACCTTCCCCTTCCCCTTAAGAAGCAGTCACTGCAAACAGAAGTTGCTTTTGATAATTGTGTGTGACCTACAACCGACATTTGTTTTGTGGGTCAGTAGCCACCATGGAGGAGAGGCTCCCTGCCCTTGGCTATGGCGTCTGACCCGCTTGGTTAGCTCGGGCTGTCAGCAGGGCACGGCTAAAGATAGTTGGCCTGGGTGGGGGCATCTTATGTGTAGCTCGAGACTTAAGTCTGTGAGGAGAGAAGAGAGGGCCTTGTCGGCTAGATAAAGCCCTGACCTTAACCACATTTCAGCCTTCAGTTTTCTCCAGGAAAGAACTCCTTCTGTAATGACCAAGGCATTAGGCCGCCCTGAATCACTGAAACTGGGAGGGAAGGGCACTTGGACTTGTCGAAAAATTCAACTTTCAGATGAGTTTTTAAAAGATCCTCATCAGTCCGAGCATGACGTGAGTGGTTGGGAGAGCACGGAGCACATCCTGGCTAAGCACAAAGTCCTGGGTGTCTCCAAGCCGGAGACCTGCCATCTGAGGCCCCTCCAGATATCTAGCCATTGCTTTACTGGTCCATCCCTGCTTTTTGCACACATTGTTTAAAGGTCAACCTCCACCCGTCTGGTTGAAACTACTGCAATTCTAGATTTAGTGAGGTGGGAGTGAATGAAGCTCGACTCTGTACACTTGAATGTCAACCTGATTATTCCTACACCCTTTTCTCTCCTCCTGTTCCCCAGCCTCTGAGGTTTGCTGCAGCGGGGTGTTCCTTCTACCCTAAAGGAATAATGCACTCTGGTTTTTAAAAATATTTTATTTATTTATGTATTTGAAAGAGAGAAAGAGCATGAGCGGGAGAGGGGCAGAGGGAGAAGCAGACTTCCCGCTGAGCAGGGCTGGATCCCGGGACCCTGGGGCCATGACCTGAGCTGAAATCAAGAGTTGGATGCTTAACCGACTGAGCCTGGGAATTTTGCCCTCTCTAGCATTTGTTGTAGTCAATAAAGCTCACCAGCTCTTTCCACTCCAGTATCCGTTACATCTACAAAAGTCACCTTAGCATCCGCTCCTCGGTCCGATGACCTCAGAATGCAGTCGGCCGTGGAGTCTGCCGAGGGGAGCACGAGTAACTCAGGTTTCCCGTTCTGAGAGGACCTTGTGAGGTACAGGTGTATAATCATCAAAATAAAACTCGTCAAATGTACACTGAAGCTTTGTGCAATTCTTGTGTGCAAATTTTACCTCGAAGAAAGAAAAACAAACACATCGTACACTCTAGTTAATTATGTGAATGCCAAGCGTTCGGGAGGACAGTGTACTTGTATCGGCAGCTTATGTGGAAATAAACCCCCCAAATAAGATGCACTGATGGCTGGATTGAGGGATGAGTCAGTGGATATGATGTGATATAAAGCAAATAGAGCAAAATGTTGACTGAAAATCAAGCTGTCACTTGGGCGGGTTAAGGCCTCAAGCCCACGGCACTTCGCATCACCAGTCCGCCCCGGCACTGAGTGATGAGTTCCCCAAACCTAGTGAGAAGATATTTGGTCCTCATTAGCCCTCCTCAGCCAGCCAGCAGAAGACCTCTGCTTCCCAGAGTCTGGATTTGTCAAATCCTGAATCGATTTTGTCCTGCTTTTCCCAAAACATGCTCTACCGTAGCCTTGATCCGATTGTGTCACAACTGATCCCAACATGAGGTGGGTGACGCAGGGGCGGTGTTGACCTTACTCGTTTGAAAGCTTTTTGAGGAGGACATCTACCTCTGTTTCTTGATGCTCTCTTCTCTCGGGCTGAGCCCTTTCCCTAACCTATTCTGGGTCCCATCCCAAAGGCTCTGAGATCCTTAATAGCATCACTGAAAACAACCGCGAACATTATGGTCTCTCACAGCTACAGTCCCTTGACATCCACCCCTCATCTCAGTGACTGCTGTTCAAGCAGGTATGGGGCGCCTACTGTATGCCAGGCAGTAGAGAAGATGCTAGGGGAGAAGGAGAAACGCTAACACGGGCAAGCCTCAACCTCCACCCCTGAGTTGTGCTCAAGCTCGTAATTGTGCCATGCAGAACGTGCGTGAGAGGTAAGAGTGCAGCAGCCCTTGGGAAAGGGGCCAGGTGCGCACCAGCCTCCCTCCCAGTCTTACCTCCCACCCCCCAGCCTCCCAAGGCTCCCACTACCACCAAGTGCTACCACCTCTCAAATATGCATCGGCATCTCGCTGGTGTGTTCTGAGCTCCAGACCCCTAGTGTTTCCACCCGCCTTCTCAGTGTCTTCTGGATGGTCCACAGGTGCCTCAGACTCAACCAAACTCAGGATTTTCTTTCTCAAGCTCGCTCTTTCTTCTGCATCCTCTAGCTCACCTCACAGCCTCTTTTGAGACACGGCTCACATTTCACCTCTTCACGGTACCTTTCCCTGACCCCTGCAGGTAGGTTTATTGACTGCCTCTTAGGTGTTTCCATTGCTTTTGTGGAACCCTCTCTCCACAGCATTTACCATGCTGTCTGGTCTTTTTTTTCTTAACATGCCCCTCCCCCCGGTACTATGAGCTCCTTCAGGGCAGGACCTATATACGTCATCATTATTGTACCCTTACGCCTAATATTGCATGACATGTAATAGGAGCTGAGTGTGTGCTAGCTGAACTAAGTGGAATTGAATGACTAACTCTGTCCGGGAAAGTTCAATAAAGCTTCACAGAGGAGATTATATTTATACTGGATCTTGGAGAATAAAAGTTGGCCAGTTGTTGTGGGAGTGGGACAAGAAGGGAACAAGGGAGACAGACAGAACAAGAACATGTGCAAAGGGGCAGAGGGCAATGAAGAATAGTGTGTTCTTGGCGTGGCAGGTAGTTTAGTGCCCCTGAAGGAACAATAAACGAGGCTGGAAGAATCAGTATGGGCCAAATCACAAAGAATCTTCAATACTTGCCAATGAGTTTACTTATTTATTTATGTTTGAAAACAGTTTATTTTTAAGTAATCTCTACACCCAACATGGGGCTCGAACTCACAACCCCGAGATCGAGTCACATGCTCTGCTGACTGAGCCAGCTGGGTGCCCTAATACTTGCCTATGAGTTTAGATTTTTAGCTTATATGTGTAGTCAAAGGAGAACCATTGAAGAGTTTTTTTAAATAGGTGCAACATAATCAGAGCTGTGCTTCTGGAAGTTTACCCCGCTGTCAGTGCAGAGAATAGATTTCAGAACTAGGGGAAACTGGAGGCAGGGAGACCAATTAGGAGACTCTTGTCGTAGTCTAGGTGAGAGATAATGAGGTCATGGACAAGGGAAGAGGTAGTAGGCAGGCAAAGAAGTGAAACTGAACCCAGAAATAGGGGCCCCACCTCTCATACCTAAACTAGGAAGTAGATTTCAGACAGGTCAAGCACTCATTCGAATTGAAAATATTTTATGAGCATGCTCTATTTGAATAGTTTATTACCTAGAGTGGTAGGCCAAAAAGTAATTCAATGTTCTAAGTCTTTGTTGGGCATATGGTCTATTTGGAAAGATCCACAAAGTAGAATATGTAGGCTGTTGTTACTGATTAGAAATTTGGAATGAGGAGCCAAAGAAGACTCCAGGGTTTTGGGCCCGTGTGACCGAGCAGAGGAGGAGTAGCTCTGGAATGGTGGGAGAGGGGTGAGTGCTGTCTGGGCACGTTGAGTGTGTGAGGTGCTGTGAGACACCCAAGTGAAGCCATCGGGGAGGCAGCTGGATATATGGGCTGGGAGCCCAGGAAAGAGATCTGGGCTGAAGAGGAAGATCCAGGAGTTGCCAACTTGGAGACAGAGGTGAAACCATGGGGCAGATGAGATCACCCAAAGACAGTGTGTGGAGTGAGAACAAACAAAGCACTTTGGATAGAACCCTAGGGAAGATCAAATCTGAGGGGTGGGCAGGCAGAACAGAAGGAGCCCACGAAGGAGTCTAAGAAGAAAGGGACTAAGATGCAGGGGGGAGGAGGTGCAAGAGACCCAAAGGAGAAACACCACAAAACAAGAGAGGAGACTCATGAAGACATTTGTATCTCCAAAAAAGATACAAATGGCCAACACGCACGTGTAAAGATGCTTGACATCATGTCATTAGGGAAATGCAAATCAAAACCACAATAAGGTACCCCTTCACACCCACTAGGATGGCTACAATTTTAAAAAGGCAAACTAAAGGGGCACCTGGCAGGCTCAGTTGGTAGAGAGCATGACTCTTGATCTTGGGGTTATGAGTTCGAGCCCCGTGTTGGGAGGTGGATGGCACTTAAAATTTAAAAAAAAAAAAAACCTTTATAAAAAAAGAAAATAACAAGTATGGGCAAAGATGTGGAGAAATTGGAACTCTCATATGTTGCTGGTAGGATGGAAAATGGCACAGCCACTATGGAAACCAGTTTGGTGGTTCCTCAGTAAGTTAAACATAGAATTACCATATAACCTACCAATTCCTCTCCTAGATGTATACCCAGGAGAATTGAAAATAAGTATGCGAAGAAACACTTGCATTCAAATGTTCATAGCAGCAGTGTTCACAATCACCAAAGGATGGAAACAAGCCAAATGCCCATCAACTGATGGATTGTTAAGCAAAATTTTATACCTATATGATGGATTATTATTCAGTCATAAATATGGATCCATGCTACCACATGGGTGAACTTTGAAAACATTATGGCTAAGTTAAAGAAGCCACATACCAAAGGCCACATGTCATAACTCCATGTACACGAAATACCCAGAATAGGCAAAATTAGAGAGACGGGAAGCAGACTACTACGTTGGCCAAGTGAGGGAGGTGGGGCCCAATGAGGAGTGACCACTCATAGGTACGTGGCTTCTTTTCAGGTAGATGAAAATGTTCTGGAATTAGATAATGGTGCTTGTTGCACAACATGGTCAATATGCTAAAACCACTGAGCTGTATGCTTGAAAGGTTTAAATTTCATGACATATGAATGATGCCTGTTATAAATACAGCTGTTAACCGAGAGAATGGTGCCTTGATTGGACCGTGTGAGTAGGTGGATGGTGGTGTTATTTACTGGGATGGAACAGATGGTGGGGCAGATGGAAGTAAATGTATCCATTCAACAGGTCAAGTTTGAGGTGCCTCTAAGACCTAAGTGAAGGAAAAAAGAAATAAGTCTAAGTTCTTTCCTCTGAGGCACTAGGGAGAAGCTGGTGGGGACCCTGACTGCTTAGCGTGGGACGGGGAGAAGAATGGGACCAGCTGGTGTTTGTCTGGAGTAGCTGGAGACCTAAGTGGTTAGGAGGGGCCACTGAGGTTATGAAGTAGGGGGCCTTGGCATGAGTCCTCTTGGACCCAAGTCCATTTTCACATGGGTCTACATACACACTCGGTCCTCTGGTCATTCTAGGGGCATTCAAAACAGTCTCTGGCTTTTGGTAAGGCTCGAGACAGGTCAGATGGGGAGGGCTGGGACTAGGATGTGTTGGTTTTCTTGTTGCCCACCACCAGTAAGTGATGACATTGCTCAGTCATGGATGCAGAGTCTTCCTTAACACAAGCACAATTACTCGTCTTGAATGATCATCCTCGCTCAGCACCGCAGACATCTCTCTTCCTTCTGCATAACCCAGACTAAAGGTCTCTGTCTGTAATGGCCAGGTGCATAGCACTAAGATGTAGTCAAGGTTTTGGATAGTGTCCCTCGTAACCTTTTCTGGAAGGACAGTGGTGGTGGCCCATCTCAGCAGGGCCTGTGACCTCAGCAAGAGCACCTCTCTCCCAATCACAGAGCTGGCGCAAATAGGGAAAGAACACCGTGCATATCGGTGTTAGAACCTGGATTGGGTTGGACCAACGAGGCACATGGTGTAACGGGGCTCACTCAAAGCAATGCAGAGACTGCTAGAACAGCAACATCCTTGGGAGAGTGAGGTCTGAATCAGGGTAAGAGACAGGAATTCGGGAAGGTTGGGGACCTTTGCGGAACCAGACTGGTGACAGGATAAAGTGGCAGCAGAAACTAGATCTGGGCTGAAGACAGTGGCGCAGGATGAGGGCAGGGTGGAGTAAGAGCAGCTTGGTGTGCTTACAAGTTCACAGCCAAGGGCAGAGTTTACTTAAAAAAATAATAATAAATAAGTAAATAAATAAAGGGGTGCCTGGTGGGCTCTATCGGTAGAGCATGTGACTCGATCTTGGGATCATGGCTCCGAGCCTCATGCTGGGGGTAGAGATGACTTAACATCAAAGTTCACGGCCAGGTGCAGGCCGGGGGCGCCTTACATGGGAAACTGAGAAGCACAAGGGTGTATGAAGCCTGGGTGCCTTTTCACATCCAGGTGGACATGGCCAGATGAGGTGTTTAGAAGGAGTCTGAGGCCTAAGGAAGGGACCTAAACGGGAGATAGAGTGTCGGCAAGCCCTGGCATGGAGCCGGTCACGGGAGCCATGGGAGAGGATGAGCTCACCAGGGAGAGGGGGCAGAGAAGATCAAGAGGCCCAGGTCTGACCGTGGGAGCCACGGATATGTTAAGGGCCAGCTGAGAAAAGGGAGCAAGAAAAGCAGGGGTCAGAGCGGCCGGAGGAGGGGGTGGAGGTAGTCAGCAGTGATGAAGTGGTCTAGGACGAGTGGAAAGAGCTTTATTCATGGACAAAATGGGAAATTGGCTGTGCTCTTGAGTCAGAGGGCAGGCAGCGGTCATGGAGGGAAGCCTGCGTGCCTGCCTTCCTTCGTTTCTTTTTCTTTTTCTTTCTCTTTTTCTTTTCCTTTTTCCTTCCTTCCTTCCATCTTTCCTTCCTTCCTTCCTTCCTCCGTTTCTTTCTTTTTCTTTTTCCTTCCTTCCTTCCTCCCTCCCTTCCTTCCTTCCTTCCTTTCTTTCTTTTTCTTTTTCTTTCCTTCCTTCCAAGACAAACAATTGTTGTCCTTTATTTACTGTAATCTTTTTATCAGGAAATAAAACACAGATACAGAACAACACTGAGAACAAACGCATGGCTCAGTGAGTTACTGCAGTATTAGCGCCCTCGTAACCAGCACGCAAGACATAGCACGGGACTCTGCCAGCCACCCCAGAAGTCCTTCCACATGCCCCATCCCAATCACGGCTCCTCCTGTCCCCTACATGCCACCCCTGGAATCTTCCTTCGTCCACAGAGGCAGAGTTTTCCCGGACTGAGCACTCACTTCCTGCCAGGACTGTGCTAACCTCGCTTCACGCCGATCATCTCCCGGAACCCTACACAAGCCTTTGCCTTACGTGCTATTAACCCCTTTTAGAGAGGCAGATAGTGAACTTCAGACAAGAGTGGGCACATGTCCAAGGTCACATGGTGCGGGAGCCGGGACCGTAAGCCCGGTGTATCTGACTTCCAGTCCGGTGCTTCCTTCCTCCACCCCTGCCCGGTGCTGCCCCTCCCAGCTGAGCACCCTGGGCCGCCGGCTTTGTGAGGTGGGCAGTCGTCCCAGAACCAAATCCAGTGACCACACGGGTAGGGAAGGAGGAAAGCTGGAGCAGCCCATCCTCCCTGGCAAAGAGGCTCTCTGATGTTGATTCTTGCCGTGGGGGCTGAGGCAAGCCTTTCCGGGCTCCCTTAGAGAGAGGGAAAGCAACTTGTCACACACACACACACACACACACACACACACCCGCGGGCTGGGGGGTGGATCATCCACACATTTGCAACTGTCTTTATTCTCTCCTTGTCACCTGATGCTAACATCCTTCCATTGGATGTTATTTTCCAGTGGGAAAATAAACAGTGAATGGCCACACCAGTTAAACTGTTTAATTACGTAGGTTGGGAAGAATGACATTTGTGTACATTCCCCAAAGACATGGATTAAAGAAATGACCTTTCCCTTGGTGTGAAACTAATTTGTTGTGTATTGGAACTCTGATTGCTTCAGTTGGGCCAGGCAGTTTGTTGCCCCACTGTTTATGTCTAAGACTGCAGATGAAGCTCGGCGAAGCTCCATCTTAGGCTGGACTGATTTGTATATTAGCGTTTTCTAAAACATCTCCATCTGAAATATATTTCCAAAGACGTGTGTCTTTCTGTAGCTGGTCCTCGTACTTTGTGGATTTGTTCGAATGCAAATGCATCTGTGAACATCAAGGGAATAAGAAAAATGACCTTTACTATGAGTCACAGAGAGAAAAAAAATGCCCACGGATCAACAACGGCTATTGGAAAGATGGAAGAGCGTCATTTATGAGGCCGGTGCTCTTCTTATAATTAAAAAACATCTGGAACCAGAAAAAGAAATCACAGAACTAAATGTCAGGTGTCACATTATGAGAGCTTTATTAATTACTAATTAGTAAACTTCATTAATTCTTAATTAACTTCATTAGAATGTTTCTCTCGGGTAGTGTTAGGGCTCTGTTAGTTAAAACACGAACAGATTGAGATTGTCCTCTTCTCCTTCAGTGTCATTTTGAAATGGACTGTGGATATTTCCGTAGGAGTTGAAATGCTTGAAACGTTTAAAAAATGCATGTACCAACTCAACTTCTATTTATTTAGGCTCTGGGCATCTTTGGGCTGATGGCGCTTTCTTGGGTCCAGAAAAATCAGTTAAAATTGGTTACGTCCACGAGGAAAAATGTATTGCCAGCCACATGCCCTTGACTTTCAAAGGAAACGTGGTATTAGGGGCTCTCCAATCCTCAAGTTGCAGGAGGAGAGCTGATGGTCATCAAACGCAATGTGCCTCTGAAGCTTCAGCGGGTCCCACCAGCTGCCACCAAAGACACGAAGGCCACGATTTTCAGTGCTCTGGCTTGGGGGCTGTAGTTTGGATTTTTTGTGGGTGGTGGGGTGGGGCAAGGGGTAAAAACCACCAAATACAATTTATCTAATGTGACATTTAAAGAGCGAAAAACTCTGATAGCGTCGGAATAGGCTGCAACAGTGGATTTCTAGTGAAATAAGATCAGATGTTTATTTTCAAAAGGATCCGACTCTGAACAAAATACACTCTATTTGATTAACGGCAACTTCCTTAGACAACAAACTCACTAGCTGCGTAAACATGCCAGGAGCTGTTCATCTGCTTCTAACAGGAACCCCCTTACCTCAGCTGAGGGGAATGCCATTAAGTTGTTACCAAAGGATTCTGACTGCTTCTTAGGCTTGGCTTACTTGCCTGCTGGCCCCTCCCCCCACTACGGGAGCCCTTCTCCCCACCCATCTCCCCCCAGGACACAGCAATGGCCCAAGGTGACTCCACTTGCCATGTCTAGTCGGGAGCTGGATGGAGCCAGGCCTCGTCCTATTTCTTCTCTCCATCCTCAAAGCTCCGACGCTCCCTCTTGGACAATGACTTCAGAGCAAATCTGTTGGCTTGCAATGAGTTCCTAGGGAGAGTCTCGAAACTCGACCTTCTTGACACTCTCTCTTCTCCCAAGCTGAGCTGGAGCGGCACAGAGTAGTTTTGTTTTCCCACACATTCCTGGCCAAGCCCTTTTTCTCTCTGAGGACTGCTTCAGCTTCATTATTTTTGGCTGGCTACAGCAAACACAAATCCACCTTTTCGTTATATTGGCTCCCAGGGGCTCTGCTGCATTTACAATTTCCACGATAAACCAGCACCGTTGGTACCGTGAATTTGGTAGCTATAAAAACACGCAAGGAAGGTGCAAATTTCGTCACGTTTTATTCCAACAGTCCTGCTCCAAGGCTCCCTTTTTTCATCTCTGAGGTCCGACTGGCATTTTTCAAAGTTACAAATGTCTCAGACACAGAACTCTGCTTTGAGCATTGGTGACTTAGCGGACGACATCCATTACTCAAGAGAGCCAAGGACCAGGAAGAAATGTTCCCTCTAATATTTGAAGATTGTGGACTTAGGACAGCACTATGAGAGCGAGCAGCAATTGAAGACTGCTAAACAGAGTTTCATGTTGAAATCCAACCTCACACACAGTTCATTAGACTTGCACGACGGTTTTTCCACTTGGTTCTACAGGGCACGATAACCGAGCATAAATGATCCATAGTTCATGGAAATGACAGTGACTAGTCAGATCTCTATACAGACATTATAATTGTTCTGGGAAGAAAACTCTGGAAGGGGAGGAGAAAAGAGAGTTTGTTGTCTTTATTCCTTTTCTGCCGGAGGAGGTCAGTCGTTGCTTTGATGACATCCCCTATGAGCTTTCTATCAGGATAACAGCATCCAGGGATGCCCCTGTCAGCTCGAGGACTTGTGCCATTTTAAACCAAGTAATCCCAGGACCCCAGGGTCATTCCTGATCCAAGGGGACCAGGAGCCTGTCAATCGGTGCTTCTGGAATGCCACTGGGGGGTGAGACTGTCTGGCGCACTGAACCCGCTGGGTTACTCATCTGGAGGTCCTCAGACGGGGCTCAGAAGAGCTTTTTGTTCCACCCACTGTTTGCTTTTCTTTCCCTCTCTCTAGCTAGGTTGAACGTGAGATCGCAAAAGATCCTTTTCCCTTGTCTTCCTCCATCCTGACCTCCCAGGGTTGCATTATGCAAGCAGGTGGATGAGGCTGAGGGTTACGACTTAAGGGGCAGTCCCCAACCTTGGCTGCACGTGGGGATCATCTGGGGCGCTTTGACACACACTGATATCTGGGTCCCATCCCCAGAGATTCTGCTTTTTTTTTTTTAAGGATTTTATTTATTTATTTGACAGAGAGATAGAGAGAGAGCACAAGTAGGCAGAGCGGCAAGCAGAGGGGGAGGGAGAAGCGGGCTTCCCGCCGAGCAGGGAGCCCAACGCAGGGCTCGATCCCAGGACCCTGGGATCATGACCTGAGCCAAAGGCAGACGCTTAACGACTGAGCCACCCAGGAGCCCCGCATCCCCAGAGATTCTGATCTAATTGGTCTAGGTTGCAACTTGTGTGTTGGGATTTTCAAAAGCTCCCCAGATGCTACCAGGATGCAACCGAGGCCAAGAGGGAGGGCTTGCATTCGATAAATAAGTTTATGCAAAATACTTTGAGGTTAGTGCTTTCTCACCCACCTGCCAGGAAGATTCTGGAAGCATCAGAACCAGGTCCTCCGGAGGGTCATGCCTGCCAACGAGTCTGCTTGGAGGACTTGGTCTTGTCATAAAGCACTTCACCAGTCTTGTGTTTCCTGCAGGTTCTAAATTTGTGTGACTCGAGATAAAGTAATCCACTTTCTTCAGTGGTGTTCCCTAAGGTTCCTGGACCCCAAAATCTCACCCTAAAGGACCGAGGCCTTTGTTGGCCCTGTTGGTCTCTCCTCTTTGGTACGTCCCTAGGGGCCAGGTGAGGTCCCTAACCCGGAAGGAGTCCTGCCCAAAGTTGAGATACAGCCCTCCTCTATTGTTTCCTGGCTGCTGTGACAAATGACTATAAACTTGGTGCCTTAAAAAAACAGAAATTTCGGGGCGCCTGGGTGGCTCAGTCATTAAGTATCTGCCTTCGGCTCAGGTCATGATCCCAGGGTCCTGGGATCGAGCCCCACGTCGGGCTCCCCGCTCAGTGGGAAGCCTGCTTCTCCCTCTCCCACTCCCCCTGCTTGTGTTCCCTCTCTCGCTGTCTCTCTCTCTGGCAAATAAATAAATAAGATCTTTAAAAAAACAAAAACAAAACAAAACAAAGCACAGAAATTTCTCCTCTCACAGTTCTGGAGGCCGGAAGTCCAAAATCAGGGTTACTTGTCCAAAATCACAGTGTTGTCAGGGCTGCGCTACCCCTGGAGGCTCTCGGGAAGAGTCTCTTCTTAGCCTCTTCCAGCTTCTGGTGGGGGCCAGCATTCCTTGGCTTGCGGCCACAGCCCTCCAATCTCTGTCCCCGTGGCAGGTCACATTGCCTCCTCCTCTTCTGCCTGTTAAATCTCAGTGAGCTCCCTCTTTTAAGGACACTTGTCATTGCATTTAGAGCCCACCCAGATAATCTGGGATAATCTCCCTATTAAAAAACCCTTCATTTAATCACACCTGCAAAGACCCTATTTCCATATGAGGAAATAGCCACGGGCTCTGGCAATTAGGATGTTCTATCTTTCCAGGGGCCTTATTTCATTCAGGCTCCGAAGAGCAAGAATGGGCATCATTGAGAGGGTGAGCTGGTGCAGTCAGAAGAGCAAATCCCGAGGCTGTTAAAGCCTGGGTAAGGAACTAGGGTACTCAGCTAGATGGAGGTCTGAGGACCAGAGAGTCTGGAGTGAAGACCAACAGGTTTTGTCTAGATGATTCTGCAAAGAGTTGGGAGAAGGGGATACAGGGCTTGTGGGGGGCAAGCAATGCCTACAACTGGGTTGGTGACTATTTCCGGCACATGAGCTTCCACAGGCCTCGGAGGAGGGCCCTGAGCAGAACCAGCCTCTCAGGAGCAGGCCTGTTACCCATGGCCTATGTCCCTGAGCATGTCCAGGCCTCTAGTACAGCCTCTCCAAGGTCAGTCAATGGCAGTGAGGTAGGAAAGATTGGCCATGACAATTCAGAGCCCTCGTGGACCCCAACCCTTTAGCTTTTACCGGAAGGTTTCTCTCTTTGTAGCAAAGAAGATGGAATCAGTATCCAACATTCTATGGAGGGGCACCTGGGTGGCTTAGTCGGTTAAGCATCTGCCTTTGGCTCAGGTCATGATCTCAGGGTCCTGGGATTGAGCCCCGTGTCGGCCTCTGTGCTCAGCAGGAAGCCTGCTTCTCCTTCTCCCTCTGCACCGCCCCCCCCCCCAGCTTGTACTCTCTCTCAAGTAAGTAAAATCTTAAAAAACAACATTCTGTGGAAACATTTTACATCTTTTGACTTAATAATGCTTCCAGGGACCACTCTAATGCACTGGGGAATTGTTGGCCAAAAAGAATTTTTCTTTCATTTTGGCTCTCCTGTAGCCATGAATGT
Source organism: Mirounga leonina (assembly GCF_011800145.1). Classification (NCBI taxonomy): domain Eukaryota; kingdom Metazoa; phylum Chordata; class Mammalia; order Carnivora; family Phocidae; genus Mirounga; species Mirounga leonina. The sequence goes on from NW_023270175.1 coordinate 23,443,136, forward strand.
ATGTTTTTAAAGGCCAAATATTAATTAATATCACATTTCTTTCCTTACCCCTTCCAAACCACCAGAAGGATAAGGTAGCACCTACTCCTTGATGAAATCACAAAATTCGTGGCACCATCCACGGCGAAAACCTAACAATTCAAGCAGCTCCGTGTACACATTCCTGGCTCTGGCCTACTCCCTGGAGAAAGCGACGACTGGGTTCAAAATGCCACCTTCTTACCGCACTGGGCGGGGCTTCGTAGGAGACGTTCAACCAAGGCCTCGGATTTCGAAAACTCGGGAGTCCCAGACACCACCTGCCATCCACGCAGGGTGCCGCTCACCCGAATTTCCCCCCCCTCCCCGCCCAAGAGGCCCGGGGAAGAGCTCGAGGAGAAGTCACGGCCACACTGGGGAGGAAAAGTGCCTTCCATACTCGGCCGCCGCCCCCGCAGACTAGGAGCCCGGGCCCAGGGAGGCTGTTCTCTGGGGTCTGATTTCCCACAGGGATGATGCCCCAGGGCATCCAGAAACCCAGTGCGGGAACCCTGCCTTCACCGGAGCCCGCAGGATCGGGTCTGGGGCGGAGAGACCCAGACCACGCGAAAGCCAGAGGGAGCAGAGATTAGCCAGTTCACACCCGCCAACTGGTGGGCCCTCGGCTGGAATCACCGGGCAAGTGCTGGCTTTGCCCCAGAGATGGCCTCTGGCTCGGTCGCCAGCGTTTAACATCCATAGGTTTGGCTTCTTGGGAAAAATCAGCATCTGGCCATCGCAGGTCCTCGGGACCCTTTGGCAACAGCGAGCCTTTCCCCGTAGACGAGCCGCACGGTCCCCAATTCGCCACAGCCGTTCCCGAGCCCGGCCCCCTTCGTGACCCGCCAAGGCCCAGTGGGCCTTTGAGTTTGCAGCCGCGGCCAGGGCTCAGAGCGCCCCCGACCCGCCCTGGCGCTGGGACGCGCGCAGCGCCCACCAGGCTGGCTAAGGCCACCGGTCCGTCGGCGCCTCGCGGATTTCCCAGGGAGCGCGGGAGAGCAGAAAGAACGCGACCTTGGAGTTGAACGCGACCTTGGAGTTGGCGAGCTTCCCGTTCAATCCTGGCTGCACCCCTCACCTCGTGGGATGGCTTTGACCCGGCGATTCCCCCGTGTGTGGAGTGAGCAAAACCAGAGCACAGGTGACGGGAGATGACGGTAGGCGACAGCACGTGGGCGGGCGCTGGGCGGGGGCTCCTAACTCACTGTCTTCGTCCCTCCCTGTCTCCGCCGCACCGGGCAGCCGCCAGATGGCCCTGAAGAAGAGCGGAGGCAATGCCGTGTCGCCAAGGATGCCTGAACGGCCACTGGAGCTTTGGTGATAGCTTCACTGCGATGCAGCTTCCGGACGGTAAAATGTACCCATTTCAGAGGTACAGTTGAGTAACTTTTAGCACGTTCAGTGCTGTGCAAACATAGCCACTGTCTAATTTTATAAAATTTGGGGGGGCCCCCCCGGGTGGCTCAGTCGGTTGAACATCTGACTCTTGGTTTTGGGTCAGGTCATGATCTTGGGGTCCTGGGATCGAGGCCCGCATCAGGCTCGGCGCTCAGCAGGAGTCTGCTTGGGGATTCTGTCTCCCTCTCCCTCTGTCCCTCCCTCTGCTCTCTCTCTCTCTCTCTAAGATAAAGCAAATAGGGGCGCCTGGGTGGCTCAGTCGTTAAGCGTCTGCCTTCGGCTCAGGTCATGATCCCGGGGTCCTGGGATCGAGCCCCGCATCGGGCTCCCTGCTCCGCGGGAAGCCTGCTTCTCCCTCTCCCACTCCCCCTGCCTTGGGTTCCCTCTCTCGCTGTGTCTCTCTCTGTCAAATAAATAAATAAAATCTTTAAAAAAAAAAGAAAGTAAATAAATCTTTAAATATTTTCAACATCCCCAAAAGAAACCTATAACCATCAGCCATCACTCCCCACTCTCTCCCCCCTCCCCCGGTGGGAAGTAAACACTGATTTGCTTTCAGTCTCTACTGATGTCCCTTGTTCTGGGCATTTCATTAAAATGGAATCATGTAATACGTGGCCTCCTGTGACTGGTTTCTTTCACTTAGCATCATGTTTTCAGGCTTCATCCAAGTTATAGTACATGTCACTACATCACCCTTTTATGGCTGAATACTAGTCCATTACATGGCTAAACCACTTTGGTTACCCACTTATCTGCTGCCATTTACCCACTAATGGGCCTTTAGGCTGTTTCCACCTTTTGGTTATTGTGAACAATGCTGCAGTGAGTATGGGTGTACAAGTATCTGTTTGAGTCCCTACTTGTAGTTATTCTCTATATATACACAGGAGTGGAGTTGTTGGGTTCTAGGTTACCTCTCCGTTTAACATTTTGAGGAACTGCCAGACTGTTTTCCAAAACAGCTGCATAGCTTTCCACTCCCATCAGCAACGTAGAGGAGTTTTCATTTCTTCACAGCCTTTCCACCACTTGCTATTTTCCTTTTTTAAAAAATTATAGTCATCCCAGTGCGTGTCAAGTGGTATCTCAGTGCGGTTTTGATGTGTATTTCCCTAATGGCTCATGGTCATGTTGGCACCTTGTTAAGCACTTATCGGCCATTTGTCTATCTTTGGAGAAATGTCTGTTAGATTCTTTGCCCAATTTTTAAATTGGGTTGCCTTTTTATTGAGTTGTAAGAATTCCTTTTTTTAAAAAAAGATTTTATTTATTTATTTGAGAGAGAGAGAGAGAAAATGACGGGTAAGGTAGAGGGAGACGGAGAAGCAGACTCCCTGATTGATCCCAGGACCCCAGGATCATGACCTGAGCCCAAGGCAAACTCTTAACCAACTGAGCCACCCAGGTGCCCCTAAGAATTCTTTATATATTTCAGATACATGTCCCTTATCAAACATATGGATTGAAAATACATTTTCCCATTCTGTGGGTTGTTTTTTCATTCTCTTGATGGTGTCCTTCAAAGCACAAACATTTAAATTCTGATGACATCCAGTATTTCTATTTCTTTCTTTCTTTTTTTTTTTTGGCACGTACTTTTGGTGTTGTATCTAAGTAACCATTGCCAAATCCGATGTCATAAAGATTTACCCTTACATTTTCTTCTAGGAACTTTATAGTTTTAGCTCTCACATTTAAGTCCTTGATCCATTTTGAGTTAATTCTTGTATATGGTATGAGGTAGGGGTTCAACTTCATTTTTTCGCATGTGAAGAGACTATTCTTTCCCCATTGAATGGTCTTGGTACCCTTGTCAAAAATCAACTGACCATTGGGGTGCCTGGATGACTCAGTTGGTTAAGTATCTGACTCTTGATTTTTTTTCAGCTCTTGATTTCAGGGTTGTGGGATTGGGTCCCACATTGGGCTCTGGGCTCAGCAGGGAGTCTGCTTGAGATTCTCTCATTTCCTCTGCCTCTGTCCCTCCCTCCCCCCGGCTCTTGCTCTCTCTCTTTCTCTCTCAAATAAATAAATAAAATCTTTAAAAAAATCAACCGACCATAGATATATAGGTTCATTTTGGACTCTAAATTTTGTCCCATTAATCTATATGTCAATCCAATTCCAGTACCACACTCTCTCTTTTTCTTTTAATTATTTCTTTTTTCTTTTTTTCTTTTTGCTTATAACACCCACCACACTCTCTTGATTACTGTTGCTTTGTAGTAAGTTTTGAAATGGGAAGTGTCATTCATCCAACTTTGTTCTTCTTTTTCAATATTGTTTTAGCAATTATGTGTCCTTTGCATTTCCATATGAATTTTAAGATCAGCTTGTCAATTTCTGCCAAAAAAAAAAAAACCTACTTAGGATTTTGATGGAAATTGTGTTGGATCTGTAGATCAATGTGGAGAGTATTATCATCTTTACCCCCTTGCGCTTTTTCAACAGTAATGGGCCCTGCTAGCCTCCCTATCAGGTAGCAGGTACTATGATAGTCAGAGTTTGTTGAAGTCAAAGTTTGTTCATTACTTGAATTTCATGTGAGTCCGGGGTTGCATTGTCCACCACAGAGGCCACTGGCCACCTGTGGCTCTTGAGCACTTGAAATATTGCTAGTCCCAATTGAGATGTGCTGTATATTGAAAGACATGACTGATTTCAAAGATTTATAGCAAAAATGGGAAATAGTTCATAAATATTACTAATATTGATTACACATTGAAATGGTGGTATTTTAGACATGTTAGTTTAATAAAATATGCTATCGAAATTATTTTTACCTGTTTCTTTCTACCTTTTTAATGTGGCTACTGGGAAATTTAAAATATCTGTGTGGTTTTTATTATATTTCTATTGGTCATCACTGGTCTAGGGAGGTTTTTAAAGTTTTTTTGTTTTGTTTTTAAAGTTTTTATTTATTTAAGTAGTCTCCACACCCAATGTGGGCCTCAAACTCACAACCCCAAGATCGAGAGTCTCACGGTCCTCCGACTGTGCCATCCAGGTGCCCCCAGTCTAGGGATTTTTTTTTTTAAAGATTTATTATTTATTTTGAGAGAGAGAGAGCGCACAAGCGGGGGAGGGGAGGAGCAGACTCCCCGCTGAGCAGGGAGCCCAACAGGGGGCTTGATCCCAGGACCCTGAGATCATGATCCGAGCCAAAGGCAGATGCTTAACTGACTGAGCCACCCAGGCACCTCCCAGTCTAGGGATTTTTAACATGGAGTTAATGTGGCAGAGCCATGGAGTGAGATTTAGGATATCCTGGAATCCCCTGAACCTCTGTGTAAAATCCTGTGTGCATGGATGTGCATTAGTTATTGCTGTGTAACAAATGATCCCCAAATTTAACAGCTTAAAAAACCAAATATTTATTATCACAAGGTTTGTGTGTCAGGAATCCAGGTGTGGCTTACCTGGTGCTGCGTTCATCTGAAGGCTTTCTTTCTTTCTTTTTTTAATTTTATTATATTATGTTAGTCACCATACAATACATCATTTGTTTTCGATGTGGTGATACACAATCCATTGTTTTCATATAACACCCAGTGCTCCATGCAGTACGTGCCCTCCTTAATACCCATCACCGGGCTAAGCCATCCCCCCTCCCCCCTCCCCTCTAAAACCCTGTTTGTTTCTCAGGTCCATAGTCTCTCATGGTTCATCTCTCCCTCCAATTCCCCCCCCATTTTTCCCTTCCTTCTCCTAATGTCCTCCGTGCTATTCCTTATGTTCCACAAATAAGTGAAACCATATGATAATTGACTTTCTCTGTATTTCACTTAGCATAATCTCCTCCAGTCCCATCCATGTTGATGGGAAAGCTGGGTATTCATCCTTTCTGATGGCTGAGTAATATTCCATTGTATATATGGACCACATCTTCTTTATCCATTCATCTGTTGAAGGGCATCTCGGCTCTTTCCACAGTTTGGCTATTGTGGACATTGCTGCTATGAACATTGGGGTGCATATGGCCCTTCTTTTCACTACATCTGTGTCTTTGGGGTAAATACCCAGGAGTGCAATTGCTGGGTCATAGGGTAACTCTATTTTTAATTTTCTGAGGCACCTCCACACTGTTTTCCAAAGTGGCTGTACCAACTTGCATTCCCACCAACAGTTTAAGAGGGTTCCCCTTTCTCTACAACCTCTCCAACATTTGTTGTTTCTTGCCCTGTCCATTTTTGCCATTCTAACTGGTGTAAGGTGGTATCTCAGTGTGGTTTTGATTTGGATTTCCCTGATGGCTAATGATGATGAACATTTTTTCATGTGTCTGTTAGCCATTTGTATGTCTTCTTCGGAGAAGTGTCTTTTCATGTCTTCTGCCCACTTTTTGACTTGATTATTTGTTTTTTGGGTGTTGAGTTTGAGAAGTTCTTTATAGATCTTGGATACCAGCCCTTTATCTGTAGTGTCATTTGCAAATATCTTCTCCCATTCTGTGGGTTGCCTCTTTGTTTTGTGGACTGTTTCCTTTGCTGTGCAGAAGCTTTTGATCTTGATGAAGTCCCAAAAGTTCATTTTTGCTTTTGTTTCACTAGCTTTTGGAGATGTATCTTGAAAGAAGTTGCTGTGGGCGATGTCAAAGAGGTTACTGCCTATGTTCTCCATCTGAGGGCTTTCTGAACGTGGATCTGCTTCTACTCACGTGGCTGTTGGCAGGTCTCAGTTCCTTGCTAGCGATTGCCCAGAGACATTAGTTTTTTGCAATGTGACTCTCTCCACAGTGTAGCTTACAAGATGGCAGTTGGCTTTCTCAGAGTGAGTGAGCAAGAGAGCAAGAGACCGAACAAGCAAGATGGAGGCCACAGTCTTTTATTATTGTTATTATTATTATTATTGTGGGAAAACATACATACGGAAGCCATAGTCTTTTTGTAACCTAATCCCACCACTTTTGCCACATCCAATTCATTTGAAACAAGTCACTAAGTCCAGCCTACAGTCAACGGGAAGGGGTTATTCAAGGGTGTGAATACCAAGAAAATGTTGGGAGCCATCACAGAGGTTGCTTATCACAGTGTATCTGTGTGGGTTGTTTTTTTTTTTTTTTCTGGAAAGACCTAAGCTTTTATATGATTCTCAAAGAAATCTCACACCACCCCTCAATGTCTCCTTCCCCCCTTCCCAAAAAGGTTTAAGAACTAGTTTGGAGGGAACTAAAATGGAGGTTTTGACTAAGGAAGAGATTTTCTTCCAAAATTTCAGTGCTAAATACAAGATATAACCACTCTGTCATGTTTTTAAAAAATGTAAGGAGAGGGGCCCATATAAGATAAAAACTCAATGTGCACTGAAGTGAAATGATCACAAGGGTTGTTTTCTCACCATTTATATAGTTTTCCCCCAGGCCCGTTAGAGTTTCCAAGCTACTAATGTTCTGTGTTCCCACCGATGGTATTCATATCTCAGGAAGGATAATTGGCTCCATGGCTTTCTGTGACAGTAGTGTTGAGATGCAAATATAGATTTCTCTAGACCAGATGGTTCTATAGTGTCTGGAGCCTTCTCTAGAGGAGCTCAGTTTCTCCCCATAATCTCTCAGGCAGTGTTCCCTATACTCAAAGAGATACCAGGGCCTCTGGAATGGTGCACTGAGGCCCAGGTTGAGCCAAGTCCTTGTGGCCCCTTCACTTAGCGTTGTTGGAATTATGGTTCCAATCTTATTAGCTCCTACTGTAGGGAGGGTATTAGTTTCTCCTCACTTATACCTTCTTGCCTTTGTCAACGTCTCCCCTTGGTTTTAAAAACCAAGTGTGTGAACCTTTCCTTAGAGCTGAGATTTCCAGAGAAGGGTCTTAGCCAAACCTCAGTGATGGGGGTGGATAAAAGGGAATGCCCAGCCTCTTTATTCTGCCAGCAAGTAGAAGTGAAAGCATTAAATTGGGCCAGATATGCTGTTATTCTTGGAAAACGGTTTCTGGAACCAGCAGTTAAATTCTCTCTCCTTATAATGAAGGACTGAGCAGACATGTGAGAAGCAGGTCTCCAGATATGTGCATTACTAAGCTCCCAGAGGCAGAGGCAAGAGCCTGTACTTGAAGCATTGAAGAAGAAGGAGACCATGTCATTTAAGTAAATGTGTTTTTTTTCCCCCTTGGCCCTTGAAATGAATCTCCATCTGTTTCTCTAAGGAAAATTCACGTCTTTTAGGACTCATAAGAAATGCCTCTTCTAATAGGTTCCCTGTCAACTGCTCTAGTACTTGTCTTCCAGTCTCCAGGCGATTTAAAGGTTCTGCAAGGTATTTATTGGTCTGATTTTTGTCACAAGCACTGGTGACAGGAGGGGTTAGAGATAAGAAACCAGGGACTCTGATATGGAGAAAGTTCCAAATTCTGGCCTGGCAGATGCTGTCTTGTTTCTGATCCTGCTCATGGGCTAGGACCAGATGAGTCTTGGACTGAGAGCCAGGAGGCCCTAGGCTCTAGAACCATCCCAGTGTCCCTCATTTACCCCGGGGGCCTTACTTTCTCCATCTATCGCTGAGGGGGACTGGACTTGTTGACCTCGAGGGCCTGTTTGCTCTGCCCCTGGATGATTTCCATCTCTTTCTGGATGCAGCATGCAGAATAGCACATGCCAAGAGTGAGAAAACCCACCCTCTGGGCCTTGGGCTAGCAGCTGTGGGTTCTGCCAGTGCCCTCGTGTGAGAGGCATACTACTCCCAGACCTGGCCAGCCTTACTGGATCCCAGCCCCTGGCAACCCCAAATCCTACACCTCCACCATCCGAAGCAGCCACCCCGATTAACAATAGAAAAGCTGTGTGGGGGCTCAGGCAGGAAATCAACACTCCCTGAGAGCTCAAACGGGGCCATCAAATTCATTTCCCTTTGAAAATCAGCACCTAGGAGTGAGTATGCCCTGCATCATCTAACCGATCCTTTTTTTCCACCCTCTCTCCCAAATCTCAGTTGTTATAAGAATGTTCGGTGGGTTTGGAATTATTACAAATAAAAAATGCCAGAAGATTTTTGGATAAGAAACACTAAGCTCTGCAGCTTCCGGAGAACTCAGAGAGGAAGAATGTGGACGGCACTGGAAACCAGTCCTGGCCGGCTGCCGGCTCAGAAGCTTCCAGTTGCATCTGGACTCCCGGGAACATTGCGGATGGCACCTCTGAGGAGCTCAGCAACGGAGGAAGTTGGGCTCAGCTGCTCTGACGTGCCATTTAGAGCCTAAGGCCGAAAAGTAAGATGGGACCCTCAGAAGACCTCGGGGCTGAGCCGCATCTGCTTGCTGGCTCCCTCGCGCTTGGGAATCCAGACTTCTGAAAGGGCTGGGGCCAGATCGTGCGCGAGAAGGCCTGTGACTCACCGTGTTTCAGAGCACAGACCAGGCTGAAAGGTGTTTACTCAAGCAACAGGAGCAAGGCCTGTGGCTTACCGATGAGGAGGGGGAGCCATGCATCAACACAGCCAAGCTGACACAAGGAGAAAAGAATCACTGCGAAGCTTCCCTGTGCAAGCCGTAGGCTCCTGCTGGGAAGGGGGTGTCGGATGTGGGTATGGGACCGGGTGGACTTCCTGCCTCACCGCTGGTAAGAGTCACTCTGTAACTCAAGCTCTCGTTAGGATTAATTGGGTGGACAGGCCTGGCAGGGCCTTGGAGAACATGAGTACCTTTTTCCTTAGGTCTGTGACCGGCTCAAAGCACAGGCTTTAGCTGTTCTGGTCAACTCTTGGGAAGCCTAACCCCCCCCTCACAGTTTGGCTATATATAACCTGATCTTCAGACGCTCCTCATTCCGCTCCCCGGCTCCGGCGGGGCTATAACCGATACTCATCTTTATAATGAGCACAGGCCCTCTCAGAAACCTAGTTTGTGACTAACAGTCGATTGGTGACTTCATTTGGATGTGGCTGTCTCCTGAGGGTGAATGTCATGGGTGGGATCCCATCGGGCCTCACCTCCTGCCTTAGCAAAGGGATGAAACAAAAGTGACCAATAAGAGAGGTGTTGGAAGACAACTGAAAATGAATCATGAGTCCCTAGGTGCAAAAGACGGAGCTGGGGGGACCGGATTCCTACCGCATTGACAAGGCTTCAAGAAGGCTATTTCAGAAGAAATAAGGGACGAGACAAAACAGATTAATAACCGTTTTTTTTTTCATAGTGGTCATGTGGGCTGTTGGCCTTGGCCGACAATTTTCAGTGATGCTCTGTTCCAAGGAACACTGATTCTTGGCTTCCACTGAAGGCAGTGTTCAACTCATAGCATCCATCTTCACCTCTTTCTTCAAGTTGACTTCCAGCTTCAAGCATGAAATGCTTGGAAGAGGGTGACGAGGGAGGAGGTTTGGAAGTCATAAGTCTTTTCTTGTGATGTCTCTGAGAGATTTTTTTGATGCGAGGACCACTGCCCATTTGAGGCTGAGGAGACTCCTCACGCAGACAGGAAGGGTCTTGGGTTACGTCAGGGGGTGCTGGGCAGGTACAAAGGCCCCAGAGAGCTGAGGCTTCCCACCCCGCAGGCCTACCTTTCATCACATCGAAAATTTGATACTTGTTCTTTCGAATCCTCTAGCAGATGTATCTAACCGTTCCAAATGCTGTCCTGTCCATCCCCTCATGTGAGCCTCAGGACAAGCCTTGAGTAGGCAGTACAGGACTTAAGAACATAATATATAATGTTTTCTCCCAGTTTTATTGAAATACAATTGGCCTCTGACATTGTATAAGTTTAAGGTGCACAACATGATGGTTTGATGTATGTGTAGATTGTGAAATGATTGTCACGAGAAGTTTAGTTAACGTTCATCATCTCATATAGTTACAAACATTTTTTTCCTTGCGATGAGAATCTATTATAATGTTCTTTTTAAAAAAGATCTATTTATTTATTTTAGAAAGAGAGAAAGCACAAGTGGGGTGAGGGGCAGAGGGAGAGAGAGAATCCTCAAGCAGGCTCCACACCCAGCGTGGAGCCCCGTGTGGGGCTCGATCCCAGGATTCTGGAATCATGACCTGAGCCAAAATCAAGAGTTGGACTCGTAACTGACTAAGCCACCCAGGTGCCCCTATAATGTTCTTATTGATACGCTGGCTGACCTGATGATGGGCAGTGAGAGGATACTGACTAAAACTTCTACACTTTTCTAAGGTTTTCTCAGCATTCACGTGAGGGGTCCATGCTGCGGATCCATAGATTTTATGTGGTCAGGGGCCATAGGACTAAATGGGTGTCTGAAATCACAGGAACTGAGACCATCGACACTAGAAAGAACCATTTTGATGACAGAGAAACTACCAACGTTTATCAGCACTTCAAGAGCTGAGTGGAGGCAAACCTACCCAAAACTGTGTTATAAATATTCATGATAATAGAAGGACAACCTTTAACCAAGAGCTTCTGGGCTGCAAAAACTGTAATGTGGCAAACTCTTTATAATCCAACAGATTTGGCAAAAAAAAACAAAAAACAAAAAACAATGCCCTTTGCTTTCTGTATGATACATACACAGTTTACTGATAGTCCCAGAATTAAAATCCAGCCAGATACACTGAACAAAACACTGGGAAAGCACTGAATCTTTCTTGGATGGTTTAGGACTCTGCTGTAAATAAGGAGTTAGAAAGGACATTCACTTAGAAGTTTAGACAGTCCGTGGCTGTTTGCGAACAGCTCTATTTTTGCTGTTGTTCCTAGACAATATTTTTGCCTTGTTGTGTTCTTGCAATTGTAGCCATACACAGGTTCTAGAAATCGTGAGGGAGTAACTTTTCTTGTTGGTAAAATGGCAGAAAACAATATGATACCAGTCCAAACGCAACAAGCCTAAGGTTACTAATGGGCGCTCTATCGGCAGTAGGCCCGACCTGAGGATTATGGTCAAATTTCTCGTTTGGCTGGTGCTTGGTGGCCACTGACATTCATTCCACGAGCTTCGGTGGCACTGCCTAGTGTAAGAGGTGGAGCTTGGTGCTGTGCGAGACCCTGGGCTGAATGGTCTCATTGACTGCAAGCTGAAGACACACCTTTTTTTATTTTTTATTTTATTTATTTATTTTTAAAGATTTTATTTATTTATTTGACAGAGAGAGACACAGCGAGAGAGGGAACACAAGCAGGGCGAGTGGGAGAGGGGGAAGCAGGCTTCCCGCCGAGCAGGGAGCCCGATGCGGGGCTCGATCCCAGGACCCCGGGATCATGACCTGAGCCGAAGGCAGACGCTTAACTGACTGAGCCACCCAGGCGCCCCTCACATTCTTTTTTTAGAATTAAAAAAAAATTTAAGACAATGTGGGCCTTGAACTCACGACCCTGAGATCAAGACCTAAGCTGAGATCAAGAGTTGGACGCTTAATGGGGCGCCTGGGTGGCTCAGTTGGTTGAGCGACTGCCTTCGGCTCAGGTCATGATCCTGGAGTCCCGGGATCGAGTCCCGCATCGGGCTCCCTGCTCGGCGGGGAGTCTGCTTCTCCCTCTGACCCTCCTCCCTCTCATGCTCTCTGTCTCTCATTCTCTCTCTCTCAAATAAAAAAAAAAAAAAAAAAAGAGTTGGACGCTTAAGCGACTGAGCCAACCCAGGGGCCCCATGAAGACACATTCTCATTTGGAATTGCCAGGGCTCCAGAAGCTTCTCCTGTCACAGAGATGGTGTCAGGGAGGTTCTGCAGGAAGGATGAACCTTTTTAGATTTTCCAGAAGGGTGAAACAACGTTACTATCCATTGACAATGAAGTAAATGTAATCAGCCCTGTGAATTGTGAAACATAAGTCAGACCTCTATATGTTCTGCGACAGGAAAAAAAAATCAAAAACAATTTGCATAAAGAGGGCAGAGGAAACCCACCTCTATTAAATCCAAGTCATCTGTGCCCTAGCCCCTCCCTGTTTGTTGTCTTGCTGTAGGTACCTTTGCTTACTCAGGGTAAAGTCAAGTCTACAAATCCTCAGCTGCGGAGGAGGCTCGGAGTAAGCAGTCTCTCTGACCCCTGCAGAGAGAGACTTTTCATTTGCAATGAGACAGCATTTAGACAACAATGTGGGCAGCAAATTCATCTCAGGGACAAAATGAAGATTACCGTGGGACTGGGAGTATTTTCGGAGACGGAACATGTCCTCCCTGCGTCATTAGCGAATTCAGTCCGTTCCGTGGTCGTTTTCCCGAACATTTTGGCTTGGGGGCTGGCTGAGGGGCGCTGCCGTCCTGCCTTCCCCGGAGAGAACAGCTCGGAGGGGGTTACCTCATTCCACTGTGGGAGTTTTATCTGCCTCCTGGATGGGTTGGTGTAGGCCCATGTCTAGACTGATTACAAAAGCACCAACAAAACAAAATAAATACCTAACATCTTACAGAAAAGGCACGAAACCAAACGGTACGGGTGAGAAGAACAATGCGTCTGTTGTGACAAGGGAGTCTTCACGAGGATGATGGAATTCCTGCACCCCGGGTTCCAATTTGTAAGGGCAACATTAAAGGGCTTGAAGCAGGCCCTGGCTTGAATGCATTCACTTGGAAAGGCAATGTGTTTTGTGAGATAAGAGATTTCTTTTTTTTAACTGCCACGAGAATCAAAATGAAGATCAGTATGACTAAGTCTGTCCGTATGCATGCAGGTTTCCGCAAACAGCCTTGACTCTAGCTCCCCAATGTCACCGTTTGTGAATTCTGCTCTGTCAAGGGGACGCCGTATATATAATGCGGCGCGTATATATAACGGCTCTGAGTCGATCCTGACTTGGCACCCACCTTGCTGTGTGACCTTAGGCATGTCTCTTAGCCTCTCTGGGCCTCCGTTTCTACATCTGTAAAATGAAGGTGTTGGAGTATCACGGTGAGTTCAGGACTCCAACGAAGCAGAATAAGTATAACAATTTCATTGCCTAATGGTGCTGGAAACTGGGGGTTTTCACCCCAAAAGAAAGCTATAATTATCATCTGTCCGAAAGAGCTCTTAAACACGCTGTCTCGAACTGAGGCTCCAGCTAAGTGACTCACTTCAGAATCACCTCCAAAATGCTAAGTCGAGACGTAATTCGGTGGCAGACATGCCACCTAACTGAAGGCCTCTTTGCTTGGCCAATAGTTCCATGTAGCCTGAGGTAGAACACTCGGCTCATTTGTTTATTTTCTCAACATGCATTTATTGAGCGCCTACTATATGCTAGGCCGTGGAGAGATGTTTCTCCTAGAATCCTGTGCCGCCTTCTTTCCTCCCTCTTCTTGTCCCTCTCTTCCGTCTTTGACTTGGGTTGTGTTTGCGGCCTCAGGTACAAAGGGTTGAGTTTCAGCTGCTGCTTAGTTCATGGTCTATCGTCAGAGCTCGTCTAGACGATCCCCCTCTCTCGCTCTGTCTGACTCATTCGTTATTCCTTTTTATGCCCAAAGCCCACTCGCATGCAAAGGCAACCATTTTACTGTGGTCAGTGTGTATCCCTCGGCGTGCATGTATTTTTGGGAAATGTGTGCTGTCCTCTGTGAATATGTTTTAATTCGTTTCAATGGTGAGATGCTATATGGTCCCTTCGGTTTCTTGCTTTTTTTTCCCTTTACTCATACTGTGTAGGATTTTAAGAAATATCCACACTGCTGGGTATATGTATTGTCCATTGCTTCTAAGCGCTAGGTAATGCCCCCATGCACCCCCCCACACACAGTATGCCTCCCCCCGCTCCGAGGACAGGCACCCTGGTGTCTTGCATGGCCCAAAACAAAGAGCCTTGGGTGTGGTCCACTACGGACCCGGGTCCTGCTCCTCTGCCTGAGACACTCTTCCCCCTTGGTAATGTGGACAATTTTGACACTTTCTTCAAGTCATCTTCTATGCTTTCTGCAAACACTGGACAATTTATATCCTTTCTTCCACACTTTCTTCAGGGGTTATATCCCTGACCAACTGACCTCTGCTCTCCCATGCATCCGACATACACCCTTATTATAACGTTTATATTGTACTGTGATTTCCTTTTTTTTTTTAAAGATTTTATTTTTAAGTCATCTCTACACCCAGTGTGGGGCTCAAACTCACAGCCCCGAGATGGAGAGTCGCATACTCCCCCGACCGAGCCAGACAGGCGCCCCCATACCATGATTTCTTGCCTGTTTCCTTCAACAGATGTGAATGAAACCCACGTGACACAGGGTCTGGCACAAAGCTTTGCTCAATAAATGCTTATATAATGAATATCGGGTTCATCAAACCCTTATTAAACACCAACTGTATGCCAGCCCTGTACTCTGTTTTTAACGTGAATCAAAGTCAATATATTTATTTCTTTTTTTAAAGATTTTATTTATTTATTTGACAGAGAGAGACACAGTGAGAGAGGGAACACAAGCAGGGGGAGTGAGAGAGAGAGAGAAGCAGGCTTCCCGTGGAGCAGGGAGCCCGATGTGGGGCTCGATCCCAGGACCCCGGGACCATGACCTGAGCCGAAGGCAGACGCCTAACGACTGAGCCACCCAGGTGCCTCAATATATTTATTTCTAAATATATAAAAGTGAGTGAAAAGCAATGAGCTTATTTTGTTGGTTCCTTAGCAGACCTGTATCCAGACTAGTGCTATGTCCTTCCAAGAGACAGTCTCTTCAAATTCTCTAGAACTTCTCTTTGGGAAAAAACCCTCCATAGCCCATAGCACATTCTTTGGAATCTTCTTAGGAAGGCCTTTGTTTCCTGAAGGGAGAGTTGCTTTTTGGAAACAGCTAAAAGCCACTTGGCAGCAAACCTTGTGAATGAGGTGGGTGATGAAGCTGAAGAACATTATTTTTGGTTCCAAACAAGGTGTGACTATAAAGAAATGAGGCTAATTTTTGTATATGGTACATAAACTGGCTCGAGAACAATTTCAAAAGAGGACTTTCTTTCTTTTTTTTTTTTTAAGATTTTATTTATTTATTTGAGAGAGAGAGAATGAGAGAGAGAGCACATGAGAGGGGGGAGGGTCAGAGGGAGAAGCAGACTCCCCGCCGAGCAGGGAGCCCAATGCGGGACTCGATCCCGGGACTCCAGGATCATGACCTGAGCCGAAGGCAGTCGCCCAACCAACTGAGCCACCCAGGCGCCCCTCAGAAGAGGACTTTCAAACGCGTGGCCTTGGCAAGAAAAAAGTCTCCACCCTAGTATACACACACACACATACACACACACACACTCACACGACACATGGTGTCTAGTGTCTGCCCCAATATACAGACAAGTAAAATCAAAAGCCCTTGGGATTCAGCTTTAAAAAATCAACTACAGAAGTCTGGGATAGAAGAGACCCGGCTTGGCCGCCATTCTTGCAAAAACCTCTGGGGGTTTCCGTTGGCCCCAAGCTCATTCTTCAGGCGGTGTGTATGGTGGCTTCTAAGCAAGCGTCCGAGTTCTAGGACTGCTCTGGTGGAGGCCTTGGGCTTCTGTGGAAACACAGCACCCAGGTTCCATCGTGCTAGGGCTCCAGTGGCCCCGTGGGCGCAGCGACCAGCAGGACAGCATACGAGGACCATGGACCCGCCGGAGCGCAGAGCAGGGCTGAAGGGGCTGAAGGAGCTGTTGGGAACAGCACCGAGAAGACAAATCCTCAAACGGGCAAGAGTCAGTGACTGAAAACTATTGTTGAAGAACAGCTGTGTGAAGAGTGGTGGTAGCTTCATTTCATGTTGGCCTTTCTGGATGAGCCAGGACCCGTGGGTGAAAATTCGAGGAAGGCCGACTTAGGTTTAACCTAATAAAGCCTGATTCATGTTATGGAATTGTATGTTTGGTATCATCTCATGGGTGTGAATATACATATATGGAGAAAGAAAGCCTAGAAGGATATAGATAAAATGTTTAATAGTAAATATCTATGGGGGATGGAATTACGGGATACATGTCGTTTCTAAAACTTTATATATTGCTCTATTAGTAGAATTTTTATTATCTATATGTATTTGTTTTTAATAAAATAAATCTGATAAAAATTGGAGGTGTCCAGCAACTGATGGGCTGCTCTGTGAGCCAGTGAGAGCCCTGCCTCTGGCAGTCATCAAACAAAGATGGCGGGATGAGCCCGCAGGTGTTTTCCAGCCTAGGGATTCCCCAGGTTATTCCCTGATTTAACCTTGTTCAAGTACCAGAGTGGAGCTGCTGGATGTTGACACATGCATTCGAATGAGAAGGAGGCCTAGAAACTTCCAACACAACGGGACGGCTTCCCAGCTGCCAGGCCTGTTCTAAGGACCAAATAGTCATCTTACCATAATTCGTGTGTAGGACGTTTAAATCAGAGGGTAGAATAAACAGTTCAAAAATGAAAAGCCACTAGCTGTGAAACTGGATTCTGAACTAGAGGAAGAAAAAATATAGAAGGGCAGGGAAAGGCATGGGTGGAAAGTGAAAAGAGACTGGCTATTGGGTAAAACAAAATGTCAATAAAAGATGGCGGAGTGTCCATGGTTTGTCATGGGGTATGGTTATTCATTTTCATCCCAACCACTTAGCTGAAGCCAGCAGGCTATGCATATCCCAGAAGAGGTGTCTTCCATCCCACCATTCAGCCTTGACAGACCCAAGCTGGTAGACAGTGTACCAAAGACAGCAGACACACTGGCTGGCTCGGGCCATGTTCTGGGCACTGAAGTATGTCAAATATGTCCTCAGGCTGGAGAAGTCCTAAGACGGGAACAGCACATACGTGACACCAGCACCAGGCAAGACAACGATGCTACGACATTGGAGCAACAGAAAGCCCAGGCATCTTGTCCTGACTCTCCCCTTTACCAGACGGAGCCCGCTTGAGATTCTTCCTCTCCCTCTCCTTCTGCCCCTCCCCCTTAAAAAATAAAATAATAAAATAAATCTAAAAAATAAATACATTAAAGGGCACCTGGGTGGCTCAGTCGTTAAGCGTCTGCCTTTGGCTCAGGTCATGATCCCGGGGTCCTGGGATCGAGCCCCGCGTCGGGCTCCCTGCTCAGCGGGAAGCCTGCTTCTCCCTCTCCCACTCCCACTCCCCCTGCTTGTGTTCCCTCTCTCGCTGTGTCTCTCTGTCAAATAAATAAAATCTTAAAAAAAATAAATACATTAAAACATAAAAGCTGATAATCCCTTTCGCCTCCCAGAGAGGAAGAACGGACGTTAGAACAGTCCTCGCCTGCCTGCAGGCATAAAACCTGGTCTCAGAACCACAAATTCTTTTTGCCACGTTAAATAAAAACCTTCCTGAAGAATGACAGGAACGATGATTAGGCGAGAAGTCGGCTCTAGTTCTTTCTTCTGGCCTCCGTGCTGTTGTAATACCACCCTCCGGGGCCCAGGAGCAAACCTGCCCAGTATTTAGGTTTCCTGAATCCAAGAACAAAGATTTGTACAAATCCCATCCAAAGACAGAAATAATGATGGTTTGAAAAACAAAGATAATTCCCTTTCCAGTCTTACCAACGGCTACAAATCACTGAAATTATATTAATAAATACAACTGATTATAGTCTTCAACAAAAGCAACGGAAGGAAACACTAAACCAAACATTTCCAATTTGTGTTTGTGAGCATTTCTGCAGAGAACGAAAATAAATGTTGGAGCCCTGTGGTCCACAGGACACCCTGCCAGAAGTGTGTTGGGGACAGCAGGAGCGGGGGACGATAAGTTGTGAGTAATGACACCTCTTGCGTCTCGCATGGTGACCTCTGGCCATCAGACAGAAATTGGAGATCCTGGCTGGAACCACCTTCTAGAATCAAAGGGGACTCTCCGGTCCCTTCCTTGACCTTTTTCGCGCTCCTTCACGGTGGCTCACCCTCTCTTTCTCATACTCATTCAGCTTCTCCTGTCGTTGCCCTCAGGTGGGAGTTGAGTTCCTGCTCATTGGAAAGAATCAATAATGTTTCTGTTGAAAAAAACCCAAATGTTTCTGTTGACCTCACCTGGCAAATGAGCCACATGCTAGGCATTGTGACAGTGGCAAGTTGGTTATTCCTGAGGTTCTTTGGCAGTAGCACGTCCAGATATCCGCATCGGCGCCATGATGGTTTGTGATGTTACACATGTAAGACCCAGATTTCAGTGGGAACACCGGCCTACAATCGGCAAAGAGCTGGTAAGGCGTGTTGGTGCCAGACCGTCCGCTCCAGGAGAACAGGGACTAAATATTTGTTTTCTCCTGCCTCCACGTCTGGTACAGTACCTGATGTGCAACAGGTACACAAAACCTCACTGTCAAGGATACAAGTGTTGAAGAAACCCACCTGTAGCCAAGAGTGGATGCGGTCGCTTGCTGTAAATCAAGGCTTTCCCGATGCCCACCTTTGCAGCTTGACCCAGGGTAACTGTTGGCCCCGCCATGGGCCTGTCCCTGGAGAAGAGTGACAGACGACAAGCCCAAGACAGTAGCAGAGAAGCTTGGGGAGTTAGTTCTTCACACAATTACTCTTTCTTGGGCCTACGTCTCTTGGGTTGGGGGAAAGGAAGGATGGTAATCGTGTGATTGAACGTGACCCAAAAGGAGGGTTTCTCTTTGGGCAAAGGACTTTCAGCAAAGGGAAATTTGTAAAGAGAGACAGGGGATCTTTTTGAGATACCTTCTGTTCTTTGGCAAGAACACTCTAACTCAAGATTTCCACGTGGAGATTAGGCATTGGGAGTGTGTTGGGAGGGGGGCTTTGACCGGGGTTTGGGGCCAGGATTGATCCCCCAACAACAGGTAGGCAGGGAGGTAGGGTTGAATGACCTCATTGACGCCCGATGGGATTTTTCCCACACTGAACAGAAAGCTAGGTGAGGGGGAGGAAAAGCACCGTGTGGTCACCATGTATGAGGGCTTACAAAAAAAGACCCAGTGCACTTTTATTTGAACATTTATTTATTTTTTTCCAAAGAAATCCATGCAAAGGGAAAGAGGAAGAGAGAGAAAGGGAGACATGGTAACCATGTTCTAGCAACCAAACATAGGAAAATAATTTGGCACAACTTGAGTTTTTTTCTTTGCAAAAAGATGATCTACACTACCACTAAAATTTACCTTCCTCAAAGACACCATTGATTTTCGAAAACACAACACGTGGTTGGTCTTCTACTTAATGGCTGGAGGAGGTATACAAGATAAAAAAAAAATAGAAAAAAAAATAAGAAGGTGGCTCCCTTTACAGAGGAAGGCCACGGGGTGCCGCCGGGCAGCATGGGCGCGAGCACTGGGAAGTCAGTGCACCAGTAGGAAGAAGCCCGCCACGTAGATGGCCAAGCTGGTGAGAACCTTCAGCGGGGAACAGCTGTTCCCCAGGTTGTGAGAGGCTGCTATCTCGTTGTCCTTCTGGTTCACGTGTTGCTTGCTTCCAGGTGTGTCATCCACGTCCAGATCGTAAGCCAGTTCTGCTGAAAGAAAAGAAGCATTTGAAATTCAGGATCCCCGACGGCATCAGGTATCCGCTAGTCATGGCTCAAGCGTTGGTCTGGACCGCCGGGGCACCCCAGCTTTCGTGGAAAGGAAGGTGGCCGCCTGAGAAGGAGCCAGGGCTGGGTGCGTGGGGGGTCCTCCCGAGGAAAGAGGTGGCCAGAGGGGCTCCTTCCCGAGGTCACACCAAGGGCGAGAGGCTGGCTGCTCCCCTCTGCCCTTTGGCTCCACCCACCCACACCTCAGGGTGCAGGTCGGGAGCTGCGCGTCATCTCCTCCCTAGGTAAGGCTGTGCTTGAAGATCTCTTTCACCAGATCTCACTGGTATTGCACTGTAAGGTGCTGGGTGGGTGACTCTGTGTGCCTTTGCGTATGTGTGTGTCAGTGGGGCAGGGATGTTGTAGACCCCCCGTGTGCCTCTCCTGGGCCCTGCGCCCCACAGATTTTCTCCTGGAAGCCTCGCTTGAATTAGAGTCGAGAATAGGGTAGTTTGCCATTGAAAGTTGTTTTATTTTTCCCAAATATTTCTTCTTTGATTTATGGTGTCTTTTCATTTATCCCTAACTTAAACACACACACACACACACACACACAGAGCATAATTGATCTAATGCATAGGATTTAAACTGATACCAAGCAAAGACCAAGGAGAGGCCGATGGGTAAGGGCTTTCCTTCTTTGACCACCTACCATTTATGGTATATGTTCATGATTCTGAAAAGAAATTGGGGTGTTGGCACTGGCCCAAGGTGAACGCCTCTCAGAAGGCACATCTGAGTAGATGGTGGTTTGTCAGGAAATTCAAGATGGCCAGCCCTGGCCCAGAGGTCAGCTTCCTTCCGCTTTGTTTTTCCAGATTTAGAACTCGGATCGACTCCCTTGGCTTTTCTAGACTCAGTTGCCAGTGTTTCTATTTCAATAGCTTGGGAAGGTGGGGTGATGTGAGTGCCCTCACCAGCCAACTGGCCTGTGGCCCCGGAGCCGGAAGGATCCCTCGGGGACACTGAGATACAGAGCAACAGGCACGGAGGAATGACTGGGATTCTACAGAGGGAAGGAAGGAAGGGGAAGGAAGGGCTCCTCTTACAAGGGATGAAACACTCAGCAAGTCACAGGAAGAAAGTGTGAGGACTCACTGGCCCAGGATGCGCGCAGAGCAGGGCCCGGGACCAGGGCTGCTTGGAGGCCAGCAACGGTTAGAGCAGGCAGCAAGGGCAAGGTGATCAAAGCCAGGGGGATCACACAGATCGCAATGCTCCTTTTCCAAAAGGGCTAAGGTAGTTTCTACTGCCCTCAGCAATGACGAGGGAACCAAATTTACGGGGCCTCAACTGGAAAAAGATATTGCAGTCAGCATAAGATAATATATCAAGGTTTCTTTAATTGCACGTATTTGATTACTACACAGATCAACTTTTTCCTCTGTCTTCGTTTACTAATTACATTTCTTAGTGCATGACAGTTCATATCCTTGGCCTTTGTATCTGATGGGTATTAAGGTTTTTCCTCTTAATTTGAACATAGGTTTTATTGACTCCTCTGTCATATTAAATACAAATAATGTTTCTCTTTTCTGGTTAACTATAACTAGTTTTCATTGCTGTACGAAGAAATCATGTCCTACCTTTTAATAGATACGAATCTGACTACTTTTTGCCTCTCTAAAGCTGAGAAAGTTGTTCTCCTGGAGTGCCAAGAAGAATTCAAATCAAATTTTCCGGAGAACCCTCTTACCCGGGGAAGAGCGACTCGGCTGACTCTCATCGGGATTCCCTCTTCCCATAAAATAAATACACACAAAGAAAAGAAAAAGAAGAGGAGAACAAAGAGCCGCGCTCTATTTGAAAGTCAGACCTCTTTCTCGGAAAGGTGAACTATGCGCAGCGCACAAGCAAAGGCCGAGGTCAGCACAAGCTCAGGTCACGATCGGATTTCACCAAGTTGAGAACACATATGGCTCTAGCTGTTGAAAGCCCAGCCTTGAGTCGCAGGGCAACTTCTCAACTTAAATGCAGAGGAGTATTTTTAGGGTTGACCTGAATGAGCGAACTCTTAGCCTTGCTTTCGGATTCCTTTTCTGGATATTCCCCTTGCCCAACGTCAAGATGTGCTATTTATCTTGCTCTTTAAATAATCCACGAACACTGGACAGTTTCACGTCCTAGAGCAGTTACGGTAAACCTAGCAGATGCTAAGCCCAGGAGTTTCGAATCTTCTTTGCCACCAAAGGCCTCGTTTGTTATTTCTATCTCTTGGACCCTATGTTTTGGAATTATAAAAATGACGACCAGTTACAGAGTCCTCGTTGCGGGCCAGGCACTGTGCTAAGCTATTTATATACATGATCTCATTTAACTTAACCTTCTCAACAATGTTGCAAGGTAGGCATTATAATTCCCATTTTACTGACAAGGAAGCTCCAACTCAGGTTCCTTTTTTGGCCCATATTTACCCAGCTGGTAAGTGACAGAGGGGCTGTTTAAATGCAGGTCCAACTCTGAACCTCATATGAAGCTATACCGTCCCTTGAACAATTTTGTACATCAAATCAACTGTAGTGATTAAGTAGTAATGGATTTTTTTCTTGAAAAAAAAAATGCCGCCTTGATTAGTAAAATATATATTGCCAAAGAGAACTCAAGAGCATGAGAAAAGTCAGTGTTTCCCCATGAAAGTGATCACATACTTGACTGAGTAGCCTTATTAAGCTTTGTGAAATCCTGAGAAGAGCTCTGGGTTTGGGGACTGAGAATGAAAATTATGTCGCTTCCATTGCCTGAAGAAATCAGCAATGGGCCACCATCATGGAGATTCGAGACGAAGGGGACAGCTTAGCATGACAGTGAAGCATTATGGGAGACAGAGGAAATAGGGTTTGGGTCAAAGATAAATGTGGATATATTCCTGGACAGGGGAAATATAACCCAGTTTAATTCAACAAACTTAATGGTAGCCTACAATGTCCCAAGCATTGAGCTAGAAGGCTGGAGAGAGACTTAGTGCCTGCCTTCAGGAATCCCACACTCATCGCTTCTCGGCCTTTTAGCTAAGATCAAGTGTAGGAATCCCACACTCTGACAAGGAAAACAGACCAAGAGACAAACCAACTAGATACTTGGCAGAAGGTAGTAAGGGCTCAGATAAAGGCACAAGCAAAACACTGTGGGGAGAGAAAAATTCCAAACAGAACGATCTGGGAAGACTTTACAGAACAAGTGGGATATAATCGACACCACCAAGGATGGGTGGGACCATGGCGGAGCAGAATGAGATGGTTGTTCATTTCAGGCAGAGGGTTCAGCTTGAGCAAAATCGTCAATATCAGAGAGTGGAGGCAGGGCATGCTCAGTAAGAGCAAGTAGCCTCTATGATGGGAGGGAACATAGGGTGTACACTGTTGGGGTGTGTGTGTGTTGCATGATGGGTGCTAAGAGGTAAGGCAGGAAGGACAAGTAAGGGCCAAATCACGGTGGATTGGGAATGCTAAGACTTTACTCTGTGGGAAACAGGGAGCCACTGAAGGTTTTTAAGTAAGAAACTCGCACAATCTGATTGGTGTTTTTTAGAAAGATCGTTGTTAACAGTTTGGAGGACAGCCCTAAGTGGGAGAGACTTGTCAGACATCTTGTCTTAGAAAAAAAGAAGAAGCCTGTGGGAACAGTATCTGGGGATCAGCCAGTAGCAAATATGCATTTTTTTTTAAAAACCTACAAAGGAGCTAAATCTACACCAAATCAAAACTTTCTCATTTTGCTACAAACCAGATCTATTATGGGAATCATCTTAAACCATTCCCTTTTAAGTCATTCATATTTTTATGTTTATCAGTGATTTTCCAGAGCATATCTATGCTGTATTAGGTACATACTGTAAAATGCACATAAATTGTTTCTACCTTACAGTTGATTGTCAGTGAGAACCAGCAAGGAGATTTTCACACAAAATCCAAAAATCGGTTTCTATTTGTAATCAGTTTGCCTATACCCAGAGGGTAGACCCAACAATCCATACTAATTAAACGCTCAGCCTGGACTCTCATTTTGACTTCCTTAGTGCTGCACATTAGATACTCTCTTTATATTTATTTATTTATTCACATTGGAACACTCATCATTGAAGTACTTTTATCTTATGTACAATGAGTTGGCATTAAAGTAGGTATCTTGGATATCTGCAGTTAAGGTAGGTATCTTGGAAGGATATCAAGGAAGTTCACATAATCCAACTTAATGAAGCCCATTTCCTTTGCGTACCGACGGACACACCGACGGACACATTGGCAGCACACTTCAAGGCCATATTTCTGGATCAGATGGTGCCAGTTCGAGCAGACATGGCGAGAACAAGAACCCTGGCCGAATTTCCCCAGGGGGCTCCAGCAGAGCTGCTGGTGACCCATCTTGCTCTCTCGGATGCGCAGAGGGAAAAAGGGCTATTTTTTAAAAAAACTTTTAAGTAAACTCTACACACGACGTGGGGCTCAAACTCACAGCCCAGAGATGGAGAGTTGCACGCTCCATGGACTGAGCCAGCCAGCCGCTCCTAGATAATCCCTTTAAAATAATCATCAGTCATCAAGGTCTGTACTTTGTGTTGAAAAGTTTTTCTGAGGGGTGCCTGGGTGGCTCAGCCAGTTAAGCGTCTGCCTTCGGCTCAGGTCATGATCCCAGGGTCCTGGGATCGAGTCCCGCATCGGGCTCCCTGCTCTGCAGGGAGTCTGCTTCTCCCTCTCCCTCTCCTTCTGTGTGTGCTCTCTCTCTCTAGCTCTCACTCTCTCTCAAATAAATAAAACCTTTGAAAAAAATTTAAAAAAAGAGAAGTTTTTCTGAGTTGGGCAAAACCCTCTGTGGGGAACCCTCCAGCCTTTAGTGGAGTTCCCAGGGAAGGCTGTCCCATCCTGATAGTCTGGGGCCCTGGGCTCCAGGCCCGGCTCAGCCACTGTCTGACACTTTCACCTTGGGCAAGTCATTTCCCTCTACTCTGGACTTCAGTGGCTCCGTCTGCCCAAATCAAGGCGTTGGTCTGGATGAACTCTACGTGTCCTTCTACTTTGAGTTCTCTCAGATTCCCAGGCTCTCGGGGCCCAGGGAGGGACAGAGTCTGCTGGGGGCTGCAATCTTCCTTCCACTCGCAGTAGCCCAGGGGCTGTCCCCAGCAGAACCTCCAGAAGCAAGTAGGGGGCAATCGGCTGCTTCTCTTGGACTCTTCATCAGCTACGGAATTCTGAATCCTCTTTCTTCTTGAGCTGATCTAGTCTCGGATAAGAGACGCTGGCAATAAATAAATCTGCGCTGCGCTGTTTGGCTTTTCTTGAAATCTTGGCAGAATAACCTGCGCCGAGGCCTGTGCACGCAGA
Source organism: Mirounga leonina (assembly GCF_011800145.1). Classification (NCBI taxonomy): domain Eukaryota; kingdom Metazoa; phylum Chordata; class Mammalia; order Carnivora; family Phocidae; genus Mirounga; species Mirounga leonina. The sequence continues at coordinate 23,468,221 of NW_023270175.1, forward strand.
GCTCTGGGGGAGAAGTTACCGGACCCGGGGCGCATCAAGCCGGCAGGCACAGCCAGCCAGGGAGGACCTGCCAGCCAGCGAGACGAGCCTGCGGGCCCTTCCAAAGCCGCTGGGGTCTTGGGCGCATGATAGGGTGCACATGCTCGCCCTCTGATGGCGGGGGCATCAAGGGGAGCCGTGCCTGGCCACGGGGGCCTCGCCCACACCAGCAGGCAGACCTCGCGGGCCAGCCTGAAAGGAGAGCTGGTATCAACATCCCAGGGGAGAGAACGCTGCTGTTGAGCCAAGCATGGGGGTTTCTTCCTTGCTAAGCCTGCGCCGGCAGATGGCTTCAATCCGGCCCTAATATAGCAACAGAGCAATACTGCTGGCCCCGGGTTTCGCGTTTGCTGGGTACAGTTGGCTCCCAAGACAGGAATATGTGAAGCCTTCAGTGCATTGCTTGGCAGACCCCGGAGGCTGAAAGCGGGGAAGGCTCTGGAGGAACCGTGTGCCTTGCGCCGCGGCTCACTCTGCGGCCCGCTCCCACAGGCACCCTCGGGCGCTGCCGTTCACTTCGGAGGCCCAAACAGATCTCGGCTCCCGTGCCCGGCCCGTCCCCACCACCCTCCGCCTGCCCCAGCAGCCCCCACTCCCTTGTGAACGTTCAGGTGTGAAATGACTCCTTGGACTTGAAAGCAGCAGAAAGTGACTTTGCTAATGACCCTGGGGCCTCTGGGAGTCTAGGTTTTCTTCTTCATAGATCGGATGAGAGGAAGCCGGCACCCTCGGGGCCTCTGGGTTTTAGCCGGTCTAGTGGGACTCCTTTCGGAACAGGCCCATTTCACAACGTGTCTTCTTGACAAACAAGGGAGCTGCCGATTTTGCAGACTGAAAATTCTGGGAAGAACCTGTTGGCCTCTCCCGGAAGAGGGCTGGGCAATGAGATGCCCACTTCATTTCCTACAGCCAGTTCCAGCCTGCAAACACCCTCTGGGCTGTTGAACAACCACGGTGGATTTCCCCAGTAGTGTGGGCACGGCCTCCCCTCTTAGAGGCCTCTGTTGTTGAGGCCAGGCTATGTGCCTCCTCAGGGCACACTACAGCGGGCTGTGGGTGCATAAAGCCATGGCATGCTTTTCCCTCGACATACAGGGGGGAGAGCACACCATTTTATACTAAAACATGCAAGGCTGTGTGATGGAGGAGAAATGCACTCTTTGCAAACTCATTTAAGACTTCATACAGTATTCTCATGTTTACGAGCACCTTCGGGTTCTGTCCCAGATCCTCGGGAGCAGGTGCTCACTCTCACTCCTCATTGATGTATGGGGTCCTTAGGTAGGAAGGTCTTAAAAGCACTGGTAGGATACTAGGGTCATCTGGGCTTTGTACGCTACTCAACGCTGGACACGCTGACTCACATGTTCCTCATTAATGACTTCCGGTAGGCTTTTCTATGACAACGGCCTTGTCGAGAGAACACCACAATAACTGCCCTTACCTGGGGCTCCGACTGCTTAGTTTATTAATACAAAATGGTGGGGCGCCTGGGTGGCTCAGCTGGTTAAACGTCTGACTTCAGCTCTGGTCATGATCCCAGGGTCCTGGGATTGAGCCCCACGTTGGGCTCTCTGCTCAGCAGGGAGTCTGTTTCTCCCTCTGCCTCTGCCCCATCCCCCTCCCCTGCTTGTGCGCGTGCTCTCTCTCTCTCTCTGAAATAAACCTTAAAAAAAAAAGAAGAAAAGAAAACTAATACAAAATGGTTTCCAGGGGATCTGACTACGACTAATGCTTCACTATTGCATTTAGCCATTAAGAAAGGAACAAGCAAAAATATCACTTAATCCCTTTGGAAATTAAATCATTTTACTATAGAATCTTATTTATAACATGGGCCACTACTATACTTATTTAGGTACATCATGAGTCAAGTCATGTTCCCAGAAACAGAGCAACTGTGTCCTAGAAACCCTGACAGCATGAGCGGGTGGCGTGGGTGCCGGCCCTCCTCCACCGGCCCCAGAATTATCACCACCTTCCGCAGGAGTGTCCCGACTCCTCCTCTCGTGTCTACAGATCCTTATCACCCAGGGCTGCCTGACAGCTCCACGGGAATCATGCTTCATCACAGCCTTCACTTCCCACAGGAGAAATTACCTCACCCCGTGGGACAGAGACACTGTTCCGCAAGCACCACGGGAGAAGATTCAGATGAGAACAGGCTTGGAGAAGGCAAGGGAAGAGGACATTGTAGAGAGGTGAGGGCTAGCATGGTCCAATGTTTATGGAGAGGTCGAACAACGTAAAGAACGGAGAAGCACCTATTGAAAGTGTCAACTAGATGGTTACAGGAGACTCTTGAGAGAAGTTCAGTAGGGCGGTTCGGCGAAAAAACAAACCATATTGAGTTGAGGAGAGAACAGGAGCTGATATGGGTTCACAGAGTCCTGATTGGCCTTTGGAGAAGCTTGAGAGTGAGTGAAACGAAGCACTGTCACCCTGTGCCCCAGGGACCGTGTCACAATACGTCACTAGTCTGTACAACCACGCCTCGTCGTTAGAAGGTGCCTCCAGAGTGCTGACTCAAGACAGCCTTTGGAAGTGCTGTTTCTTGTCATCCTTGATACACGGACAACCTCAACTAAACACTCAGAGACTTGTGTGTCAATGTTGATAGCCGATTACTCACAACGGCCAAAGCGTGGAAGCAACCCAAATGTTCATCGATGGATGAATGGATAAATACAGTGTGGTACATTTATACAATGGAATATTATTCGGCCAAAAAAGGAACACAGGACTGATACATGCCACAACATGGATAAAACTTGAAAACATGATGTTCAGGGGCACCTGGGTGGCTCAGTCGGTTAAGCGTCTGCCTTCAGCTCAGGTCATGATCCCAGGGTCCTGGGACTGAGTCCCACATCGGGCTCCCTGCTTAGTGGGGAGTCTGCTTCTCCCTCTACCCTTCCTCCCTGCTTGTGATCTCTCTCTCGCTCTCTAATAAATAAAATCTTAAAAAAAAAAACAAAAACCATGATGCTCAGTGAAAGAAGCCAGTCACAAAATACCACATAATATACAACTCCATTATACGAAATGGGCAGGGTAGGCAAATTTTGGAAATAGTGGTAATGGTTGCATCACATTTTGAATGTAATTGATGTCACTGAATTGTATACTTAATAGTTTAAATGGCAGGTTTTATGTTATATATATTTTACCGCGATTAAAAAAAACCTATAGAAACCAAACAATAATGGCATCTGGGGCAAATCCCAGTTCCTAAAGGGAGTGCACTGCTACTCCAGTATTTTACTTTGCAGAGGGGTGTGTGAACGTACCCCATACCAAAGCATCCACCCCCACATGGCACTCCCTCGGTTTTGAAAGTCAAGTTGTGGGCGCCTGGGTGGCTCAGTTGGTTAAGCGACTGCCTTCAGCTCAGGTCATGATCCCAGAGTCCCGGGATCGAGTCCTGCATCGGGCTCCCTGCTCAGCGGGGAGTCTGCTTCTCCATCTGCCCCTCCCCCCTCTCATGCTCTCTCTATCTCATTCTCTCTCTCAAATAAATAAATAAAATCTTTTAAAAAAAAAAAAGTCAAGTTGTCCAAAAGAATTAAAATGAATGGATATTTAGACACTAGCCTAGAATTGCAGATGTGACTCCACAATTGGGAATGGCGGAAGAGGGCAGTTTATGTCAAGGATTTTAACCGGAGGCTAACTATTTTAAGAGAAATTTTTATAGAAGCTCTGGAAACTTATTTTGTGGCTCACACAGATGATAAGCTGAAACCATATTTAAAAAACATCAATGAACGGATACACTCTGTCTTCATTTCTTTAACAAAAACGTAATGGTTTAGATTCGCGGAGCTCTGTTTATAATATGAATTTCAGGCATGATGCCGCTACAGAGGTATGCATCTCTGGGCTTTGAGGATATAGAAGAAAAACACAAAATGTCACTTATTGTGGCCAAATCCAATTGCTGGTGAGGTGTCAGGAGAGTGAGGGAGGGGCCTTATGGTCCCTCGGAGACCAGGCTCCAAGATCCTCAGTGAAAAGCACCGTGATGGCATTTGGAGCAAGGCTTTAGGTACACTTGGATGGGAAAACCCAAAGTGTGGTAATCTTCCATTTTTAATAAGCCATGGTGGATCTTACAAAAAACATACCCAAGAACTAAAATGTTTGCAATGTCCTGGCAATGCCCAACAGTGGAGAAAATTATTAGCACAATAAATGGGTCCAAATGGCTCGAGTCCCTGAAAACCCTCGGCCCGGCTGTGGGAACATTGCAGGCCAGAGATCTCAACAGCCGGCAGGTGTCCTTATAAATGAAAGATGAAAAAAAAAGCCTCCTTAAGTTGTTCCATCTGATTTTCTTCCTTCAAAACTCTCCAATTATGACATGACTCCGTCATCATCAGTGGGATTTGGGGAATTGAGATTACTTTCCCCTCAATTTACTTGGAAGAACACATTGTCATACTGGCTCCATCTTCCTACCTTCCCATCTTCGGGTCTGGATCGTCAGTAAGTCCCCCTTCTCACGTTCACCCAGGCGCTCCCGACCATTTCTCGCTTTCCTTCAGCCCCTCTCACCTCCCAAAGCCCCTGTAGTCCTCAGGGTCCCAGCTGAATAAGATACCCACTCCTCTCCAATGGCCCACCACTGTCCGGGAAGCAGGACTGTTCTAGTCTGTGACAGCAGGAACAAGACAACGCTCTCTTCCTAAATCACAAGTTGAATCACATCTGTCTCTTCCTCAAAGTCCTTTGATGGCTCCCTACTGGATGTGGGATCAAGTCTTATTTCCTTAGTGTGGCATTCACGAGCTGCTCCTCATCTTCTCTTGTTTTCTAGTTTCCACTGCCCATATACTCCTCCAAGTACCATATACTGGAGTCATACCATCGAATTCATCATTTGCTGGAAAAAGCAAGTTCTTGGAAGTTCCCATGCCTTTCTCCATGCTGTTCCCTCAGCTTGGGATGGTCTTACATGATACCACTTCCAGGAAGTCTTCCCATCTTGCCCCAGCCAAAATTAATCCCTCCCCTCTCTGGCTCTTAGTTGGATTATACTTCTAGTATAGCATTCATCTCAATCTGTCTCATAGGAGACTTAGTATTTCTATGTTCCTGTCCTCAGCTAGACTATGAGCCCCATCAAAGTAAGAAATGAGTCTTATTCGTCCCCGTGGCTGCCGCACAGAACCTGGCTAGCACGGACGCTTACAGACATGCTTGTTGACTGACTGACTGAACGAACACATTATCCTCAGTCTCCTGAGAGTATTTGCAGGTGCAGGGCCACTCCCTTAGCAGACACCCTTCCCAAAGAGTCTCTTCTCATGACCTGATGATTTCCTTAGGGGAAAGAGTCCTGCAGAGCTATGATGAAGACAAGACAAAGGCAGGGCCTGTGGTGGGGCGGCCCAGACAGCAAATGGCAGGGCTCCGACCCTGACCTCTAGATTCCGAAGCCCTGCTGACAACAGCCAGCTCTTGATACCCCCCAGCATCAGTTCCCTGCACTCGGGGTGCATGGGATCTACAAAGATTATTTTCTCATTCCCTTTTGCTGCCTGGAACTTGATGCCTTGCTATGTAAGCAGCTGACACAAGCCGGCATTCCACGGGCCATGCTGGGCAGGAAACAGGTTTTCTGGTGAGCAGGTTCCATTTATTTCTTACTTGGAAACTTCACGATCAGGTTCCCATACCTTTGACCCCTGCCGCTGCCCCGCCATCTACCCACCTCTGGGCCACATACCTTGCCCTTCACCTCACCACCGATTCTTAAGCCCGGGGGCTGCTGGTGATTGGGATTTCAGCCCTTGGCTGTGTGACATGAAAATAGAGCTTCGTTCGTGAAGTCCCTTGTTTGGCTGTGACAAGACAAAGCAATGAGCCTTGCGTCCCCCGCACCGACGCAGGCCTGCACCCTCTCCCCTCCCAGGGCTCTGCGGGATGGCTGCCAGGAAAATACAGTTACGTGCTGGTCTGGGGAATAGATACACTGCCCTAACCTGAAAGTTCTGTGTTTTCATTTCCCCCCTTTTCCACTTCTCTATTCACTCCTTTTTCTCTTCCCGCTGCTCGTTCAACTCGTTTCCTGTGTCCAGTTATTATTCTCTCCTCTTCTATCTAGTCCGTGCTCTACTAAGCATTCTCTCTGGTCTCCACTGTGATGTTTTCCATATCCTCAGGCAAGGGGCAAGGCTGGAATCATCTGGTGGATTTTGAATATTAAAGATGCTTTTCTGTTCCTTCCCACTTTGAATGGAAACCTCTCACCAGGGTTCTATTTGTTTTAGAAGTGTTCTAGGAGTTCTAGTGTCTCCGTCCTTATTCTTGTACTGTTCACCACTCTGCACCATTTCCCTGGTCCTGCCTGATACCCCCCAACCCCTGCACCTGCCCATGCCCCCTCTGTAATTTCCCTTCTCTCTCTATCTCAGATTTGTCTCACTTCATAGCTATGCCATTTTATTTTTATTTTATTTTACGTCATCTTGACACCCATTGTGGGGCTCGAACTCACTTGATCTTGACCCCAAGATCAAGAGTTGCACGCTCCACCGACTGAGCCAGCTGGGCACTTGCCATGCCTGTGTGGTCACTATTTCATGGCCTTGTTTTTCTCTTAAGGGGAAAATGACTTGGACTTAAATAAAGAACATTCTAATAATTAGTGCGATCTGAAAACTGCATAGGCCTCCCCTAAACGGTGAGCTCTATCTCTGGAGGTGGTCCCGGAGAGCGTGGGCAGCCATTTGGCGGAGATATCAGTAAGGGGGTTCAAACATAGAGTGAGGGGGAAGGTAAATAGCATCTGATGACCCTTCCAACCCTGAGATTCTAGGATTTCATTCCGGTCTTTAGAGGTCTCATGGCAGGGATAAAGGGTGAAGGGAGCGGGTTCAGGTGACCTTTGCATTCCTCCCTTTGACACAGATACTGTGTGCAGAGGAATCTAAAGAGACTGCTTTGGAGCCTCTCTCACAGAAAGGGATGGTGTCTTTTGGAGACCACGACTGGCTTAGAGAGAAGGGCTCTAAGTTTGCCAAGGAGCTATCAACCAAGACGTCATTTTAAGGGAGTAACTGCTGGCCTCCCTAAAATGGGGACAGAGAACTACATAGTCTGTCCAGCTTAAGAAGGTAGGGGCTAAGTCTCAGAAATAATGTGACTATCTATCCGGCAATATGGAATGTACAGATATGGTATGAGATGGTCAGTAGAGGACACCGCCTATACAGAAGATGGAGCAATGAACTCAGGAACTGTTTACGCTGAATCTTTTCCCTACCAATATTAAACAATTAGCAGGAATTCGCAGGTGGTAGACATGTTGCTCAATGCAGCCACATGATGGTATCACTCAGGATCCACAGGAAGAAAAGACGAGGCATCAGATGGAGAAAAATCATTTCGGGAACATGATGAGGACATAAGTTGGAAGGACCCAAGGGGAAGGCAACTGAGGAGAAAAAGCTGGATGATCCTCAGACAAATAGCTCTGTGGGCCTTAGAACAAAGTAGGCAAGTCCAGAGGGAGGCCAGGAAAGGTAAAAAGATGCCAAGTGGCCCAAACCCACAGCTATCAAGATGTAAGAAGGAAAAGGGAAAATCCTACTACAAAGGGTGGCAGCTAGATCACTAAGCAGGAGTAGAGAAAGCAGCAGGAAGATATTAAACCAAAATAAAAAGAAGATGCACCTAGCAAGAAATGAGTACTTCGATGAAGTAGAGCCAAGGGCGGCCCCAGTTCCTTATAACTAAGAAGGGGGCAGGAATTTGGGGTATTGTCTTTACCTATCTACGGGATACATCAAATGTGCCCGTCAACCAAGACAAATGCATCTGTTTATTGGCCAAGTGAAATGAAGAAGGAAAGCGTCTGAGAAGAGCAAGGTGTCACGCTATGAGCATAATAGAGGCATTGGGAGATGAACGATGGGTGAAACAGGGGATGGGGATTAAGGAGGGCGCTTGTCATGATGAGCCCCGGGTGAGTGTGGAAGTGTTGAATCGCTCTATTGTACACCCGAAGCTCATATTACCCTGGATGTTAACTATACTGGAAGTAAAATCAAGACTTGACAACCAAGACATGACATTGGTCCCACCAGACTCAACCCAGACCATCCCTCCCTCCCCTATTCCCTGTTTGCCTTTGGATCAGAGGAGCTGCTGTGTTTACTTCCATTATTTTTTAGCATCTGTTTCCAGAAGTTTAGGGTGCCAGGCTCTAAGGCCCCAGTTCCCATCTTTTGTTGTTGTTGATTGCATTTTGATTGTTTAAACATGGCTTCTTTATTGGCCATGCAAGGCCTCTTCACTCTGACATGCCGTCATTCATTTTCTCTTGCTTTTAATTCAACCCAATACCCGGTAAGATCCCTCATGCCAGTTTACAGTTGAACCTTCAGTGGAGTCTTTTTCCTTTTTCCTTTGAGCTCTCTTGCAGCATCCAATACTGCTGGCCACTCTCCGTTTTGAAGCTTGGCCTCCCCTTAGTTTCGGACATCACTCCCTGCAGGTGCTCTTCTACCTCTCCGGACCGTCCTCAGATTCCTCTGAGAATCCCTCAAGCTGTATTTCTTAAAGATGGGTGTTCTCTCATCTCTTCCTTGGCCCTCCACTCTTCTTGCTTTATGAGTCTCCCTGAATATTCTCTTCAGTGCCCCTGGTTTTAGCTATCACTGAGGAGGATTCCCAAATCTCTCTCTTTCTCAGACATCTCTCTGAAGATCTAAATGCTCCCTGGCCATTTCTACCTGGACGGTTCTCAGGCAACAGTCCCAACAAGTCACAAACAATGTGGCCTTTCTAGTCCCTTAAGTGTCCCCTCTCCTGTCCGCCCCCCCACCCTCGCCCCCTTCCCAGCCTGGTTTGGTGATTGCCTCTTACTGGCCATCCACTTGTCCAAGCCCTAAACTTGCAGGACTCCCTAATTCCTCTTCCTTTTTCACCCTCTGGGTCTAATTAATGCTCGCATCCGGTAAGTTCTGTGTCCTTACTATTTTGTGAATTCCTCTCCTTCCCATTGCCATTGGGACTGCTTAGATTATGCTCTCATTATCTCTCACCTGGACTAGCAGCCTCCCTGTTTTGTCCTCATGCAAACTATCCTCCCGCACGGTTGATAGGGTTCTTTTATTTTGTTAATTTTTAAACTACTCAACACATGAATGCATTCTTGAAGCTAAAGGTTCAAACAACACCTGAGTATATACAGCAACAAAGAAAGCCCCTTCCTTTCCACTCCCCCCCCAACTCTCCGGGGGGTAATGACTGGTAAATAAAGAAATACTGGTACTTTCCATGCATATGCATATGCTACAATCTCTCTGAAATCTTTGTATATTAATACACATAGAATTCAATCACTGCAAGAAATTCCATAGTATGAATATCACCATCAGCCGTTTCCCCACTGAGAAGCATTCCATTTGCGCCTCACTCCTTCCTCGCCCAAACAATGCTGCAGTGAACATCCTCCGACACACACTTCTGGATACATGGTGTATTTCTAGAAGGTCTATTCCTAGGATAAAGCTGGCATGTAGGAACGGAGGCTGCATGGGAGCTAGCTTGCAGGGCAGTAGGACAGAAGGTGAGAAAGACTGGTTGGAAAAGATTTGAGAGAAAGGAGATTAATGTATTTTTTCTTGAAAAGATGATGTAGAGGCTATCAAGACATAGGATGGTATTAGGAAATCTTTGGGAAAAAGTCATCTTAAAATGTTATCACCCAAATCCAACAGCTATTAAAAAAAACCCCGATTCATTTAAAACAAACTGTGCCTTTCCAAGCTATGACAAATCTAGCTCGGCACAAGGGCCATAAAGACAAGCTGGAAGTCCGGGGACCCACGAGCGAATGTGAGTTGGCAACAGAGTGTGTTCATCACGAAAGCCAGTATTACACTAAACTACAGGAACTGGATTGCGGAGCACATCCTCATACATAAACTTCCCTATGGTCCTTGGTTGTACCCATCTTACTGTTGTTTTTTATTTTTATTTTCCTGATTTTAGGTGGATGTTGAGAAAACTTCCCAAAGAAGGGAATCCTAAGCATTAAGGGGTGGAAAATAGGTCCTTTGATGAAGTGCTAAAGGAAAGATAATTGTTTGGCGACATGTGATTCATGTCCAAAAGTGGTGACATTTCTGATCCGAGATCCAGTTGGCCGAGAATTTTTAATGCCGGTAATAAGTTCATTGCTCAGCCGACAAGCCCACAACTACATAAGCAGCAAAGCGACAACGTAGAGGGAAAATCAAAATGAGCAAACTGTAATTAGGTATGCAGTGTCATCAGAGAAAGCAATTTGCTAAAGGGATCAGCACGATTAAAGATTCATTCTCCTTAAATATAGATTGTTTTCTTCAATTGATTTGTCCCAATCAGGTCTCCCCCTGTCCTGCAGAAATTCTGTTGTCTGTTTCATTTCTCTGCTGAGAGATTAGAGGAAGTAAATGGAGCTTCTCCAGTCACTATGATTTCCTCCCAAATGGAAGAAGTATTAACCGAGGGCTGTAGAGACAGATTACAGTTTAGGTCACCCTGGGGAGAAATCCAAAGCCCCCTTTCGACTAACAACAAGGTAAGTTAATCCTCAAATCTTTCTCCTTTGCATTAAGCCTAAGACCAAGTTTAGGAGGCCTCCTTTTCAACTTGATTTTTGTTGGTTTCACCTTTCTCATGCCCCAGCGGCCAGGCAGGCAGGCAGGCAGGCGGGCAGACAGACAGGAGGACAGGCCTGGACCACAGACTCCAGCAGCGCTCCTCACTGGCCAGTATCCCTCTGCCTCCCCGCTTCACCTCATTTTGTTCTCTTTCCTGTATAGCTTCCTTCCCTGAGACCTCTTCAAACCCTTGCGATTTCCAGGGTAGTTTTTTGGGGGGGTGGGGTGGGGTGGGGAATAGTGTTGAAATGGATCCGATTCTGGGTGCTTGTCTTTGTGACCACTACCTGAGTCCTTCTATGACAGTTTGGTTTACCTGTGTTTTCACAAATAAGGCCTGGAAGCGGATGGGTGGCCGAGGTGGCCGCCATGGGGGCGGGGGAGGGAGGGATGGAGGGTCTGGGTTGAGTCTGGTGGGACCAATGTCATGAATTAATGAAACACTCGGCGAGTGCTAGGAACATTTATTGATGTCCTGGGCACCGGGCAGGCCAGGGGAGACAGGAGAAGACACCGGGCCTGCCCTCTAGGAGCTCTCTGTGCAGTCGGGAGGATGAGATGGTTGTACCAAAAAAACTCGTATCCAGGTTGGAATGGGAGAAGTGAGGAGCGCCCCAAGAGAGGCACGGACCAAGAGTGGGGGCAACTCTGAGCAAGGGGGGAGCCTGTTGAGGGTTGTGAGAAGGGGAATCCGGGGGAGCCGGATCCACAGCCCTTTACTGCTGGGCCTGTAAGCAGAGAACACGGTTATCACTACCAGAGTCCTACGACTTCTCAAGCGCATTAAGAGGTATACTGTGATTTGTAAACCTTCACGTGCTCCACAAGCATGGTATTTTTGTTGTTTGAGAAAACTATGACTATTAGACCTTTCTCAGAAGAAACGTTGCTGGGGAACCCAAGTCAACCTCTCGTGCCTTCACATGGCCCCCAAGCCTCCTATTTATGTCCACCCTCCCGCACTCCATCTGTCTGTCTGCCTCTCATTTTTATTGTTTGGTGACCCGAAGTGTTCAGGGAAGGATCCTGCGCTTCGGTCCCAGTCAGTGACTGCCAGGAGATCCAAGTCCGTCACCGGGGGCCTGCTGTGCAGAAGGTGTGGGTCGCCGGCCATGCCCCCTTACCTGTGGGTTCGGGTTCACAGCACAGCGCTGGGGTGACTGCCACTGCCCCCCTGGCTGGCGTTCGGTGTATCAGAGCCTGGGTGCGGTGGGGATGCTCTTCAAATGAAACCCTAAACCCTTTCAAACACTCGGCGATCTTTCTACTTTCTCAGCTTGCCAGGCTCTGAAGATTTCCCTCCGTACATTTTTCCAGCACGATGTGAGGTGCCGGTTAGTCAGGAGCGACTTAGGAGAACGTCTTTTAAATGTAGACTCCTTTAAAAGGGAGTTCCTTTTCCCCTGGGGTTTTTGCTGTTAACTATCTGTCAGGTTGTTTGCACATTTTATGAACTGCAGAGTGAATGTATTCCCACTTGAAAACAAACAAACTTGGATGGGTTACTTGGCCAGTCCCGGTAATTGAAACGAACACAATTAAAAGCCAGACGGAGATAGTCAGAGGGCAGATGCCATGCCATAAGAAAGTGACAAATCTCGTGTCTCATATCCTCATTCCTGCTTAAAGAAAGACACGAGAGAATTGACTTTGACAATGCCGGACAGGTCTGACTGAGGAAGTAAAGACATACACTACTTTTCAAAGAGCTTTTGACCAGAGGCACTACCGTGTAGACATGATCGCCCTTCACCTTGCCCCCCACCCCTCATCGCCTATTCTAAAATACCCACTCACCTTGGGTGAGAAGCACGTCCAGTCCCGGTACTGTAGTTAGGGGAAGGTTTCATCTGGTAGCTCGGTAAACAGAGGCAATCAGCTTGAATTACCGAAATTAGCAAGGCTAATGCCATGTCACTATTCAAAACTCTGCCAATTTGGAATTTCTTAATGGCCTCAGGAGAAGGAGTCTTTCTACATCCTGCAATCTCTCTCCATTCTTACCTAAATTCCTTCTCATCGATGTTATGAATGGCCTGTTTTGTAGCCAACACAAACTTTGTCCAGTAAAATAATGTAAGGAACTCAGAATGAAAAGAGATTAGCTGTTCCTGGCTCCTGTGATTTTAAAGCAGAAATAACTTTGGCTTCTACTGATTCATAGACAAAGCTTGAAATGCAAAGCATGCTCAACTCTAGATTCAGCATGAAAAGGACCTTAAAATATGCCCAAGTGCAAGTAATGGACTTATTAAAGGGAAGAAAAGAACTACTTTCACACACGCCCAAGCTCTTTAGTTCTGTCATATCAGTAATCTTGCTTAAGAATTTCGTTCTATTTACATTTCTTCTCCCTTGAAATATCCTCAGGACTCATATGGCATCAAATATGGAAGCTTGTAACACAGTAATTTCTTTATGTTAATTAAGGGGAAGGCACGTACAGTGGACGAGGGCTAGAACTCGGAGCCCTTGCAACGATTTCAATAGGAATTAAAAATCAGTTCTGTGGTTTTAATTGAACACCTGATCATCTGTCATCACAGATATTTGGGGAAGCCAAGTTTAAGTGTCTTCTTTGGACTATTTTTGGCAGTGTTCCAGAATAAGTGCATTTCCCATTAGGGAATTCAGTTTATATTTGATGACAGGACTCATATGGCATCAAATATTGAAGCTTGTAAGACCTTAGCCTGGGAGGTTTTCAAGCCACAGTACGTAAAGCACAGAGCTCAAAAATATACACATGTACCCACACAGAGGCTTTCTGTTTCAACTTTAAGAGAACTCAAAAAGAATGAAAACCGTGCCTGAAAAACTTTGGGGCATCTTGGGATATTTGTGGGAAATCAAACAGGCCCAGGAGTCACAAGAACCTTTCCAAGCAGCATTCAAGTGAGGAGAGAGTGTCGTTCAGTTCCCTGCAGAGATAGTAAGTTCTGGTCTTGATTTTCCCAAGGTCAAGAATAAATTCACTCATGTCTGTGCCTCAGTCTCTACCTGCGATGTAGTTAATGTAGTAAAGTAGGACTTAGATGGAATTTGCATGGGCACGTTCATTTTGATTAGACGCCAGTCTGTTTCCACAGGATTAGTTGGAACCCCAGAACCACCATGTGAATGTTAGGATCCCGAAAAGGCAGCGTGAGCGACTAAGTGTCCCAGGTTCCTAACCCTCTTTCTCCCACCTCCCTTGGACCTGCTGGCTATGTGGCCACAGTCCTTTAAATCTGAGCTTTTGTTTGCTAATCTGCAAAATGGGCACAATACCACTGCCCTCATGACTGTAGAGGGAATTGAGAGATACTGCATGTGTCCCAGTTTGGGGACCAAAGAGTCAGAAACAGGGAGAAAGAAAAAGGACAGTGAAATCTGTCTCTGTCTCTGAAGAGGAGTAGGGGAGAATTATGCAAGGCTGAGTTTGGGTGTATTTACACTTTGTTCATGAACCAATAAATGAAGCTGGGCTACAAGATTCCAAAACCCTTGGGGGGAGAAAAAAAAGGCAAGCTGGCAATCTAATGTTATGGACACAAGACACAACAGCTGTTTCGTTAAATTCAACTTACTTTTTTAGACAGTCAGTCCGACTGATTTGTGCCGAGATAGCCTGAGTTTGAATATGCACAGTTACTTGTACTTAGCATGGAAAACGTTAAAAACATTCTTGCAGGGGCCGCCTGGGTGGTGCAGTCGGTTGAGCATCTGACTCTTGGTTTTGGCTCAGGTTGTGATCTTGGGGTTGTGAGATGGAGCCTTGTGTTGGGCTCCACGCTCAGTGCGGAGTCTGCTTGAGTTTCTCTCTCCCTCTCCCTCTGCTCCTCCCCCTGACGTTTGCTCTCTCTCTTTCTCTGGAATAAATACATCTTTTAAAAAAACATTCTTGCAAATTCTGCTCGAATGAGAAAATAAAGAGCCAGTTACAGGTCATAGTTAAAACTAAAGATATGAAATGGTTTTCTTCTTAAGTTTATTTAAGTCATCTCTACACCCCATGTGGGGCTCAAACTCATGACCCTGAGATCAAGAGTCACATGCTCTACTGACTGGGCCAGCCAGGCGTCCCAGAATGAAATGTTTTCTTATATAAAGTTCCAGGAAGTATTTTAAAATGCCAGATCCTAGATTTTCAGATATAAATCAAGTTGCCACTCCTTATAGCTTCATTACTGATAAAAAATGACAACTAGACCATCAGGCATATTTGAAATAACAAAGTTCAAATACTTGCATTTTTCTTTTTGAGGCAGTTCAGTCTCCTTGGCTCTTCATTCTCTGACAAAGTTTCCCTAAATTTGATTCCTCCATAGCCAGGACCCCAGGTCCAGGCATCAGGGAGTATTTTATTCAGCCACACTCAACCCAACTTCCTATTTCCCCTGTGCATACCCAGACCATTTCTACAGATGAGGTGTTTCTCTGCCCTGGCCCTCTGTCGAGGGAGGGTTAGGGCTCTGGCCAACCATTTCCCACTCCCAGGTTGCTTCTAGAAGTATTTTGGAGAAGAGTGTGCTGGAGAGATTAGGCCAACTCCAAATTATGGATTCATAACCTAGTAGAGCAATTAAGAAGATGAGAGGGATGGTAGGATCAAGTCCAGGTTTGGGCCTACCCTCCAGTGACCTGCCACTGTTAGTTTGGTTTGGGTCCATTTATCAACCTTGAACTCTGCTCTCAGCCCATCAACTTCTTAGGAGAGATGGGTCCCCAGAAGTGACTGGGATCTGTATGCACTGAGAAATTCGATGGACGCATTGTTGTTAATGCTTCTATCTGGGGTAAAATTGAGAAAACAAGTGTATCTTTGCTCCCGTCTTCATCAGACTTGCCCTGTAGCTCTTCCTCATCCTCTGAAGAGACTGGGTGACTTCATGCTCTCTCATAGCCAATCGGGGCCACCTTCCTGGGCTGGCACTGCCTGATCAGTACCCACTTCTCTCAACATGGTCTTCCAGTCATCAAAGCCCTGGATTTTGTTTAAGTGGCAACGGGCAGTCATGGGCAAATCAGAGAATCTCATCCCTTTCCAGGGCTTCATATCATACTGTGCACACTCCAGGAGTACAAAATAGACCTGAGAGGGAAGTGGTGTGTTTGCTGATAAAGGTCCTGGACCGGGAGCCGGGAGACATAGCTGGCAATGCTGGTTCCACTACGTCTCAGCTCTGATTTTGGACAAGTTATGTAACTTCTTTTTTTTTTTTTTAAAGATTTTATTTATTTATTTGAGAGAGAGAGAATGAGAGACAGAGAGCATGAGAGGGAAGAGGGCAGAGGGAGAAGCAGACCCCCCGCCGAGCAGGGAGCCCGATGCGGGACTCGATCCCGGGACTCCAGGATCATGACCTGAGCCAAAGGCAGTCGCTTAACCAACTGAGCCACCCAGGCGCCCAAGTTATGTAACTTCTCTGAGCCCTCGTTACCTCGCCTATAAGACAGGGTTGCTGTGAGGAGAGGCAAAAGCATTTAGCATGATGCCTGGTATACAGTAGGTGCCTAATAAATGTAAGCATTCCATGAAAAGGTGGACAGGGATAGAAGATTCCCAACCTCCCTAGGCTCTCAAGGTGTAAAAGGCCTTTCAAAATCATATGTACTTAATTGTGCATGTCCGTGGGCTCAAGATACAGGGACCTTTAATTCTGGTATCGATTTTCATCTTTCCAAAGTAACAATTTACAAACTCTTTTTCCTCTCAGGGCTTTGCTTGGCAGATCCAATACAAATATGCTAGTAACACAAACCACAAGAAGAATGGAAGATGAACAATCAATAGAACCACTATGAAAATATCAGGCAGATGCTCTTCTTTTGACTGGTTCAAAGTTGCTAAGTCTTCATGCTGATGTCTCCTTTTTAAACAAATATGTTGCTGCAGATGGTTTATATCCTTTCCATTAAACTGTGGGATTTCACATGTATGGGAGGTGCTAAGCAAAGATGCAGAAACTGTCCCATCTTTAACACCCTGCTATAGTATAGTCAGGCTTTCCAACACCCACTGCCCCACGTTCTTCCCAGCTAGACCCCATGTTCCACTCCTGACCCCCACAGCAGCCTTGTAGGGACAAGTAAAAGCATACCTTGGGAGTTGTCAGATCTCGGCTCTGAAGTCCCCAGTACCTCACCACTGTTCATAGGATTAAATCCAAACTCTATGATTCTTTTGTATCTTCCTTCCCCATAAAGAGCAGGTGCTGTCTTACTTAGCCTCTTTATCCTCACTGTGCTAGGCGTGAAGGAGGTGCTCAGTACAAATCTGTGAGTTGAGCTGAAATGCCTGGCTGAACTGAATTCCCTCTCTCCGAGCACCTTCTCTTCATGCCTTGTGCCTTCCCAAGTTAGCGGAGATGAGGAAAGCTTCTGCGCCATCAGTATGGCCTTGACACGCTCTCTGCATGCAATGAACCAGGGAGGAACTTGGGAAACTTTGAAGGTCACCACTAACGCTGGTTAAATGGCCCATCCCCAAGGGACTTGTAACTCTGGAGCCCTTAACAGATTTATGCTTTTTGGTCGAGCTGAGCCATGAAATAATTTCAAGTAAGAAAGAAAAAGAATTCCTGAGAATTTAAGGAAGACAGTGACCTGAATGCAAATCCAAGCTTTACCTCTTGACGACCGTAAGACGTTGGGAAAGTCACTTTCCTTGTTAGCCCTGGTTTTGTCATTTCTCAAGTGAGCACCATGACCTGCCCCCCAAGGCTGCTGAGGGCATTAAATGACAGCAATGCAAAGTCCCTCACAGAAGACCTGCTATCAGTGGCGTCTCAATAAATACTTGTTGATCAAAATTGGGAGAGTCACTATTTAATTTTTCCAAAGCAGCCCCAGAACTGGACCAGCCATAGAGCTTCCTTTTTAAACATGATAGAGCTTGCCAGACTCCATCTTAACACCCCCAATGTGCGCTGCTGGCCTAGTGGATTCTTCTGAAGGCTGCCAACTTTTTGGATGACATTGTGTCTTCTGGTAAGATGGATGGGCCATTTGTCTAGAGTGCAGATGCCAGGAGAGGGAGTGATGGATTCAGGTGTATAGCGCAGGAACCATCACCTACTCCCAGACCCCAGCAGACTGGGCCTCCTACAGAGAGGACACATGAGGCCTGACCTATACGCAGGCACTTCTGTTCACAGCACGTGGCACCGGGGCTTGTTTGGGCTTTTCAATTTTTAATGATAATAATAATAATAATAATACTCCCAAAATGGTGGTGATATGGAAGTTATACATGTATAACACCAAAATCCTCAGCTGTACTACAACTAACCTGAGAAACCTACCACGACCACGTGGAGTATCAAGTTGAATGTAACATACACATAGAGCTGCAGGTGTCCCATGCAAGTCAAATATTCACCAGTTGGTCTATGTTGGTGAAGGCGAGCAGACTCTGGGCCAAAACATGGTCTTGGGTCTCTTCCTCCTACAGAGTAGGCCACATCTCCTCAGCTTCACCTCCCCTCCCACCACCAGACACACAGAGCCCAAGGAGGCAATTCTGCTGTACTCTGTGATCTGGCTCAATTCTGGCTTCCAGGCCAGGGAAAGAGATTTGTTCAAGCTAATGAATGATTAACAAACCCCAAAACCTTAAAGTGTGCCCAGATGCCCATTGCTCCCAAGTAGAGACAGGTAAGGTAGAATAAAACTAAAAACGGAATCCTCCCCTTGCCTTCACCTCCTTTCCAACTTCAGTGACTCCTAAGCAGGAATTGTCTCGAGTCAGAAAGGCAGAGGAAGACCAATGAGTATTTCACCAACACTTCTCCTACACTGATGTTAACAGAAAGCTATAAGGAAAGCAGCCTTGTCAGGCAAGTACTTGCCATTTGGTCAACTACCTCGTGAATGCCTACTGCGCACCAGGCCATGGGCAGAACACTGAGTGTCCCAGGCGAACCCTGTCTCTCCCATCCCGGTGTGATCGTGAGTGAAGAGGATGCATATGGCACCGTGACACGGTGTTGCATATCCAGTCTGTCTCACCCACTAGATCTTTCCCATGGCTCCAAGAAAAGAGAAACAACACAGACTAAATGCCCTGAACACTTAAAAATTATGGCCAAATGTCTGGGTATGCTCAAATCACACCCCACTGGGACAGTATCCTATGATTCTGAGAACACAGTAAAGACTTGCACATTTTGCCTGCGAAGGACCAAACTCACATTCTCCTTGGCAGTCAGACCAACGGTCCATAGAAGAGCCCTTCCAGGTAGTTGTTTTTCTTACAGTTGAGTTCCCTGACTTATATTTGGATGGATCCTTGCCTTCATCTCCTGAAAATGTGGTCAAAAGGTATTGACCAGTGTCTTTGGCATTGAAGATTCTTTCCCCTTTCCTCAAGGAGTACTCTTCTTAAGGAACTCTAGAAATGCAGTTTAATTGAAAGTCCACTTGGAATTCAACTTACTCCATGTGTCTGCCAAAAAGGGATTGCAGAGAGGCCCAAATCCAACAAATAAAAACTAAGGCCCATTTATAACACATGTTTTCTTTTTGACTTTACCAGAGGGGCACTGTGGGAAAAACCAAAGCATTTCTTATATATTTACACACAAAATAATTCAGTATCTTTTGAATGTACCAAAAGCTTTATGGACTCTTTCAAAGAGATTGGGAGAGAAAAGAAAGTCACATTGGCCAAGGATAAACAAACTACCAAACAGATTGAAATTGGTTCGATGTGTAACAATGCAAAACTCCGAACGAATTCAGTCTTTAGGCAAAGGATGAGCTCCAAACCCTACACAGAAGAACAAATGCTCAGACAATAACCAGAAGGCTAAAATAAAGCACTGAGCACCCAATTTTCATTGCTCAACCTGATCCCCAACTTACAAAGAGAGAAAGCTGCTACAATCCACAAAGGGCAGCTCCCTTTTATAGGCTAACGAGGAAGCCACTGGAAGGCAAGTGACAGACATGACGGATCACCTCCCAGATGACTAGAAAGCCTGTCCTCCCTCTCCGCCACGTTCCCGTTACTAAAGGGGTGCCTATTCACTGCACAAACATTCACATGGTACCCACTCTGGGCCAGGCACAATGCTCAGTGCCGACAGGACATGGTCCCTGCCCTCGAGGACAGTTCCATTGATAGTGTATCTAAAAGCCCACACAGTAGATGCTCTATCTCATTGAATCCTACTAAGGATCCTATGAGGCAAATATTATTATGTCCATTTTACAAACGGAGGACCTGAGATTCAGAGACTATTCTTGTCCAAAACTACAAAATCTGTCAGTGGCTATCCTCTTATCTACTGTCACACTGCCTCAACTAGGTACAGCAAAACAGGAAGTTTCGAGGAGGGAGTGATCACTTTTGGATTGGGTAGGAGTGTTTTAAGATCATGGAAGACTTCATGGAGGAAGAAGCATTTAAATTGGGGCTGGAAAGCGTGGGTAGGTTTGGATATGAGGAGGCTAAGGGGAAGGAATAAGTGGAAGGAGAGACAGAAGTATTCCAGCTAGAGAAAACAATGGCATATGTACAAGCAAGGGGGCATGGAAAGATGGAAAATACTCAGGAAACAGTTTGGCTGGACTGTGTGAGAAGCAAGGGATGAGACTGAAAAGGTTGAGTGGTTGAAATTGTAGAAGGCATGCAGAAATGAGTAACAGATGAAGAAATGAATGAACAAGCTAGAGCGGTTGTTAGGTACAGATGAGCTTTTAACCTCAGAGCCACAGTCCTTTCAAAGCTGCTATGTCTCTGCTCTTTTTCTGTCTCCAGCCAATAAGGAAGATTTCAGAGCCAACAACGGGATGCACGTGTGCGAGTGTGTGTGTGTGTGTGTGTGTGTGCGCGCGTGATATTCAGAAACCGTGATCCCAGTAGTTCCTGGAAGCTGGGCACAAGAGTTGCCTTTCCTTATAGGACAGTCCACAGCTATGCACCTTGTTCATCATCATCATTATTGATGGGAGCTTTAATTGAACTAAAGATACAATTTTAATTACAATAGCCTTGAAACATCATTCCATAAATTCTTCTCCAACCAGAAAAGTTTTGTATTTTTCTGAGCAAAACTAACATTTGGGAATTAAATGCTATATTTCAAATCACTCTGTGCTGGATGGATGCTGGTCTCCATTTTATGGTTAAATGTGAGACACATGGGGCCATAAACACCTATCCATGTAGTGTCCCTATAGATACAGACAGTAAGCTCTTAAAAGCCATCTCCATATTGTGTAATAAGTATTAGCAGATGCAAGTTATTTCTAGATTACATAAATTTTGGTTATGCTAGAAACATTGTACAAAAAAGAGAACACTTTAAAACAGAGGTATTAATGAATGTAATATGAAATGGGCACATCTGTGGATGACTCATTCTAGGTTGAACTAAACAATTCCCTTAAAGGCATCCATTCTCCAAACTCTCAATAGAATTAGGCCCCATTGAGTTTGGGATTCCATCTTTTCTCAGCATGAGATTCACTGCCTTTACTAGCTTGATTTACTGAAAGATAATTAGATGCACAGTCTAGATCCGAGAGCCTGGTCTTTGGTGCCATGACCAAATGCCTAAAGTGATTCACCATTCCATGTTGGTCCTTGGCCATCTTTATATTGCTGCAGCCAGTGTACCCAATTTTATTATGTAGACACAGGATATTCCATGGCTGGATTTTAAGAGTGTTCATATAAGAACTCAAAAAATTCTCATAAGAAATGGTTCTCCTGTGTTTCAATCTTAAACTTACCTACTGTGAAAGTCTGTGATTTTATTATTGCATAGCTTTATAAACTTATACATATGTGTATGGCATAAGTATGAGAATTTAGAATCATGAAAGGAGATCAAGTTTTTTTCTTTTTGTCTTGGAACCCACATCCTGGTTGATCATAATATTTTTATTTCTTTGATGTTTATTTGCATTACCTTATAAATCTACAAGTGAGAATGGTTTTGCTGACAAAAGGCAATATTGAATACCATTTAAAATAGGAAATTAGTTCCAGAACTTATTTTTTGAGGAATAGCCAGCTTTTTAAAAAAATGGCATAAATGATACCAATGGACAATTTAAGCATCACATTTGACTTCATCCAGCCACTCATACTCAGCCATTGTGCTCTACGCATTTAGACTGGCTACTTTTTTCAGGTGTTCTGATAGCCATTTTCTATAGCTGATCTGATTTGGTCATCAAGGAGGCTGAAAACATTAGTCAAATGTAGGTTTCATACTTACTGAGTCCCTACGACTTCGGTAACAGGCTAACAAACCACCATGTTCGGGTATTCAAAATCCCCTTTCCTCTGTCCTGGCTTACATCAGCAGTCTCTGCCTGGAATGGATGACAGAAGGACTGAAAGCTATAGACTACTTCGGACAGACCACAAAATGAAAAATCTCCTTGTGGATAATTAACTGCTGCCTCTATATTTCTAAAAGGCAGAAGAATTGAAGTAGTAAGAAGACTTCCCTCAGTTTGTTTGTCAGAGTCCATAGTCTCTCATGGTTCATTGGTTTTAGAGGGGAGGGAGGTAGGGGGCTGGGTTAGGCTGGTGATGGGTATTAGGGAGGGCACATATTGCATGGAGCACTGCGTGTTATCCGCAAACAATGAATCATGGAACACTACATCAAAAACTAATGATGTAATGTATAGTGACTAACATAATAAAATTTTTAAAAAAAGAAAGAAAACTTCCTGTAGGTTTGTTTTCAATCCTGAAATCAAATGGTAATTGTGAATCACGTGCCCTCTTCAGAAGGACATGGAGGAAGGATTATTGATTGAATCTTGTTTTATTTATTTATTTTTTAATTTTTAAAAAGATTTTATCTAGGGGTGCCTGGGTGGCTCAGTCGTTAAGCATCTGCCTTCGGCTCAGGTCATGATCCCAGGGACCTGGGATCGAGCTCTGCATCGGGCTCCCTGCTCTGCGGGAAGCCTGCTTCTCCCTCTCCCACTCCCGCTGCTTGTGTTCCCTCTCTCGCTGTGTCTCTCTCTGTCAAATAAATAAATAAAATCTTTAAAAAAAAAAGATTTAATCTATTCATTCGACACAAAGATACAGAGCATGAGCAGGGGTAGGGGCAGGGAGAAACAAAGGGAGAAGCAGGCTCCCCGCTGAGCCAGGAGCAGACGTGGGGCTCTATCCCAGGACCCTGGGATCATGACCTGAGCCGAAGGCAGACTCCCAACCATCTGAGCCACCCAGGTGCCCCTGAATCTTGTTTTAAACTATGAAGCTGAAGCTGAGAAAGTATCTTACATCTCCATATCAACCCTGCAGATAAAATGGACCAGTTCACAGCAGAATATACAATCTTTTTAAGTGTATATGGGACATTCTCCAGTATAGACTATATACTAGGCCACAAAATAAGCCTTGATAAATTTAAAAGGAAGGAACTCATGCAAAGTATGTTTGCCAATCACAATGGAGTGAAATTAGAAATCAATAGCAGAAAGTTATTTGGGAAATTCACCAATATGTTGAAGTTACACAACACACACCTAATAAACCTGGATCAAAGAAGAAATCACAAGGAAAATTAGAAACTACTTTGAGATAAATGAAAATGAAGATACAACATACTGAAACCTATGGCATTCAGGGAAAGCAGTGCTTAGAGGGAAATTTATGGCCATAATCACCTACATTAAACAAGAAAAAAGATTTCAAATCAATAACCCAGTCTTCCACTTTAAGACCTGGGAAAAGGAAGAGCAAATTAAACTCAAAGCAACCCGAAGGAAGGAAATAATAAAGATTAGAGGTAAAATAAATGAAACAGAGAACAGGAAAACAACAGAGAAAATCAACAAAACCAAAAGTTGGTTCTTTGAAAAGATCAACAAAACTGAACAACATTTAGCTAGATTGAACAAGGAAAACATAGAGAAGACCCAAATTACTAAAATCAGGAATGAATAAAGGACATTATAATTGCCCTTACAGAAATAATTTTTTAGAGGATTATAAAGGGAATATTATGAACCACTGTAAATCAACAAATTAGATGACCTAGATGAAATGGATAAGTTCACAGAAATACACAAACTACCAAAACTGACTTAAGAAGAAGTAGAAAATCTGAATAGACAAAGCCCAGGTCCGGATGGCTTCATTCTCCCAAATGTTGAAATAAGAATTAACAGCAATCCTTCACAACTCTTTCAAAAACCAGAAGAGGAGGAAACATTTCCAACTTATTCTAAGAGACCTGCATTACTATGGTACCAAAGCTAGGTAAAGATATCACAAGAAAAAAAAAAACCACTACAGACCAATATCCCTTATGAGTGTAAAAGTTATCAACAAAATAGAAGCAAAACAAATCCAGCAACATGTATAAAGGACTATACACCATGACTAAGTGGAATTTATCCCAGGAATGAAAGGTTGGTTTACCATACAAAATGCAAGCAATATCAAATACTGTGTTAATAGAATAAAGAAAAAACCCACATGATTATTTCAATACATACAGAAAAAGCATTTGAGAAAATTCAACATCATTTCATGATAAAAACACTTAGTGATCTAGGAATAGAGGGGAACTTACTCAAACTGATAAAGGGCATCCACAACAAACCCAGAGCAAATATCATACTTGAAGGTGAATGCATGAAAGGCTTCCCTGTAAGATCAGAAAAAAGAAGGATGCCAGCTCTTGCATCTTCTATTCAGCATTGAGCCAGAAGTTACAGCCAGTGCAATCAGGCCAGAAAAGTGCAAGACATCTAGATTGAAGAGGAAGAAGTGAAACTGTCTTTATTTATAGGCAACATAATCCAATGTTAATAAAATTATGAGTCAGTCATTAAAAAACTATTAGAACTAATAAATGAATTCAACAAGGAAGCGGAAATACAAAAATCAATTGTATTTCTTTTTTTAAAAAGGTTTTATTTATTTGACAGGATTTATTTATTTATTTATTTATTTGACACAAGCAGGGGAGCGGCAGGCAGAGGGAGAAGCAGGCCCCCCACTGAGCAAGAAGCTCCACGTGGGGCTCGATCCCAGAACCCCAGGGATCATGACCTGAGTGGAAGGCAGACACTTAACTGACTGAGCCACCCAGGGGCCCATCAATTGTATTTCTACAAAGAACAATCTGAAAATTAAATTAGGAAAACAATTCCTTTTATAATAATATCAAAAAGAATAAAATATATGAAAATAAATTTAATAAGAGAATTACAAAACCTATATTCTGAATACTAAAAAGCATTGTTGGAAGAAATTAAAGAAGACCTAAATAAATGGAAACCCACCCTACTGGACTGGAAGACTTAATACTGTTAAGATGTCAACACCCCAAAATTGAACTACAATTTGCAGGAATTGACAAGCTGATCTTAAAATTCATGTGGAAATGCAAAGGACCCATAACAGTCAAAGCAGTCTAGAAGAAGGATAACATAGTTGGAGGCCTCACACTTCCCCATTTATTTTTAATTTTTTTAAAGATTTTATTTATTTATTTGACAGGGAGTGAGAGAGCATAAGCAGCCTAAGACTCTGAGACTCTGAGATCATGACCTGAGCTGAAGGCAGTTGCTTAACTGACTGAGCCACTCAGGTGCCCCACACTTCCCCATTTAAAAACTTACTACATACCTACAGTAATCAAGACACTGTGGAAATGGCATAAGTATATACAAATAGAATATAATCGTGAGTCTAGAAATAAACTCTCACATTTGCAATCAGTTGATTTTTGACAGGGTACAAAGACCATTCAATAGAGAAAAAATCGTCTTTTCAATAAATGGTGGTGGCATAACTGGGGAATGCAGAAAAATGAATTTGGACCCCTACCTCACACCATATGCAAAAATTAACTAAAATGGATCAAAGACGTAAGTATAAGAACCAAAACTATAGAACTCCTAGAATAAGACATAGATGTAAATCTTCCTGACCTTGGATTAGGCAATGGTTTCTTAGATATGACACAAAAAGTACAAATAACAAAAGAAAAATAGATAAATTGAACATTACGAAAATTAAAACCTTTTGTGCTTCAAAGGATACCCATCAAGAAAGTGAAAAGACAACTCATGAACGGGAGAATACATTTGCAAGTCATACATCTGATAAAGGCATTGTATCCAGAATATAAAAAAACACTTAAAACTAACAGTGAAAAGAGAAAGAACTCAATTAAAAATGGCAAAGCAACCAAACAGACAGTTCGCCGAAGAAATATAAAAATGGCCAATAAACACATGAAAAGATGCTCAACATCATTAGTTAACAGGGAACTGCAAATCCAAACCACAAGGTAGAAACCATATCACACCCACTAGGTCGGCTGTATTCAAAAAAGTCAGGTAATGAGAAATGTTGAAGAGGATGTGGACTAACTGGAACACTCGCTGCTGGGGATAACATAAAATAGTGCAGCCACTTTGAAAAAAAGTCTGGCAGTTCTCAAACTATTAAACACAGTCACCTTGGGACCCAGCAATTCCACTCCTAGTTACGTATCCAAGAGCGATGAAAACATGTCCACACAAAATCTTATTCATAGTAGCATTACTTACAATAGTCAAAAGGTGGGAACGACCCAAATTTCTATCACCTTTTGAATGGTTAAGTAAAATGTGATCTATTCGTACAATGGAATATTATTTGGCAATCAGAAGAAACGAACTACTGAGTGAAAGAAGCCAGTCACAAAGGACCACATATGATTCCATTTATATGAAATTTCAAGAATAGGCAAATCCATAGAGACAGAAAGTAGATTAGTGTGTATCTAGAGTTAGGGGTGGTGAGGGGTGGGGAGTAATGGCGAAGGAATGTGGGTTGCTTTTTAAAGTGCTGAACATGTTCTGAAATTAATTGTGGTGATGGTTGCACAATTCTGTGAATATACTAAAACCCACGGAAGTCTACACTTAAAATGGTTGAAATGTATAGTTATGTGAATTATATTTTAATAAAGCTGTTACTAAATGAAAGGACCAGTTCATCAGCTCATATTTAAAATGAGATTCCAGGGGCACCTGCCTGGTTCAGTCAGAAGAACGTGAGACTCTTGATCTCGGGGTCATGAGTTGGAGTCCCATGTTGGGTGTAGAGATTACTAAAAAAATTAGTTAATTAAAATAAATAAAATGAGATTCCATAGAGACCTGTATTAATAAAAGCCACATTCTTTATGCAGAGGAAATTATCAATTTTTCATTGTCCACATTATACAAACCAAAGATAACCGCTGGTTCAAGTTGGTTAGGCCTGTTGATCATTTCTTACTAGACTTCACTATGAACAAATTTACACTTTTTAGCTAAGGTTGTGGATTTTTTAAAACCGATCTCTTCTTTATGGAACATCTCCAATCTTTGGCTTGCCAGCAAAGCTGACTGTGAGTTTTGTATGTCTTAGCCCAAGGAAAAGAAGAGCAAATCTTAGACCAAATCTGTTTTATGTCTTTACAAAAGTCCAGGATGATCAAATTAATTTAGTCCTATCACCCCACGCACTCCATTTTGCATTCTTATCTCTACCTTCTTCGCGGGGAGAACAGAGAGTAATGAGACTCAAGGGTTGGCCAGTGGAGCACAGCATGGTTAGAACGACCAGTTTCAGGCCCTTAACGCTGAATGCTGGTCATTACCCTCTTGTTGACCTCAGCACTGGCTGAAACAGTGCCCGGGGGTCTCTGTGGGCTGCCGAATGAAAGGCTTACATGGTGCAGGCAAGAGGACCATGAGGTAGAAAGGGAGGTGCCGCAGCAGAGGCTAGTATTGATAGTTTCTTGGCTTTTGGAGCCAAAAAGGCATGGGTTGGACTCTTGGCTCAACCATTTATTAGTCGTGTGACCTTGAGACATTTACTTAATCTCTCTGAGCTTCATTTTCCCCACCTGTAAGATGGGAGTATAGTATTACCGGCTTTCCTAGGGTGTTGTAGAGATGAATGTGGTAATACTCATTAAGGCCAATGTCAGCATGGAGAGACCGGTGGTGAGTGTTGTTCTGTTTCTGACTGCTACGATTATCATTGTTGTTACTACTACTGCTAGAATAAGATTCACCCCCCATTCATTAGGAATCTCTGTAACATGCAATTCTCGAACATACCAAAGACCTACAAGAAGCCAGGCTCGCTCATAAGCACACAATTTAAAATTTAGAGTTGGTCTGCAGGGATAATGAATAATTCTAAATGTATTATTTTATCTGGGGCACTGGGCCCAAGAACAGAGCATGGGCCCTTTACTCTGGCTGCCTGCTTAGTCTCCCAGAACCAAGATTATGCAGGTTTCCAAAGCTACCTTCAGGATAAGCTATCCAAACCAACTGCTGCCCCAGCAAATGATAGCCTAGGATGTACTTAGGCCAGATGGTCACAGAGCACAAGAATGTGCTGTGGATCAATAATTACAGCTCTCAAGTGGAGCAGAGGGGTGAATTACTTGAACACCATGTGCTCGTCAGTCCCTCCTTTTTGGGCCAGGCTCAGGCCCCCAGAGGAACTATGATTCATGAGAAAGATATGGGGAATGTATATGTCTATGCAGAGAGGGAAGAAAGGGGCACCTGGCTGACTCAGGCGGTAGAGTGCACGACTCTTGATCTTGGGGTCATGAGTTTGAGCCCCACGTTGGGTGGAGAGCTTACATTTAAAATAAAAAAATTAAAGAGAGAGAGGGGGTAGATGGAAAAAAGAGAAAATTCTCCTGGTAGTTCAAAATAGTTCAACTCAGCTGGGCTGAGCACTGCTCTTTCAGCCCCTCCCTATGCCACCTCACCCCCAAAAGGCGGGAGAGGCTCTGAACTATCCTTGCTGAGGTTATTCTGATTCTAAGCATCAACTCCATGGAAAAAGTTAATGGTCATCTACAAATGTTTATCAGCTACATGTGTTGGCCCATGAAATGAAGTGGTTACAGAAGTGGGCTTTGTTATCAGAAAGATCTGGGCTCCCATTCGAGCTCTATCCGTTGACCTTGGGCAAGTTACCTAACCCTCTGAGTCTCAGTTTGCTCTTCTATAAGAGCTGACATTAAGGCTGACCTTGCAGGGTTGTAAGAAGGATTTAATCAGATGATGAATTTGGAACTTATTTGTAAATCACAGTCTGCTAGTTGGTTGTTGTTGTTGTTATATACAGAAAAGTGGATATAAGGGTTTAGGGAAAGAAAGAGAATCATGGAGGGCTGAGATCATCAAGAGTGACCTTTGTAGAGGAGGTGGGTCTTGAAGTATCGGGAGGTGTTAGGGCAGGAGGACAAGAGGGCACCGCCAGCAGATGTAATGGTCTGAGCAAAAGTAAAGAGGTGGTAATGAGACTGGCATGTTCAGGCAAAAGATGCACATTTATAGCTCATTTATAGCTATAAAAAATTCCAGAGGACACTGTGGGATCATTAGCAAATCCATGGCCTCATGATCTGAGTTCAGGGTTAATAGGCAGCATGGCCCCGGGGGGTCTGAAATCCCAGACAGCATAGTCCTCACTGCACCTTGACTCCAGTGCTGAGCTGCATGCTCAGGCTGCAGAGAATGGATATCTGTAACCTCCTGGCTAAGGCACTTGACTCCTGGGAGTGCTTGCCACTGTGAGGCTGACATGGCCCAGATATCGAGAGAAGCCATAAAGCTAACAAGAAAATAAGAATACATCTATTAGCCATTGAAACAGCATGCTCCTTAAAGCAACTAGATTCCTGATTGGAACGCTCCAACAAGGGATGAGGAAGCGCTTTGGAAAGTACAAAGTTACTAAACGAAGCAAATCTATCCATTTACGCACACACACACGTACATAGCGTAATTGCTGAAACAAGAAGAGGTTTATCATTGGAAAAAAAAAACAGCACAATCTAATGTGATGTATTCTCTTACAATTCAATACTCCTCTAACCTTGCCCTTTTAATTGACAAATGCTAGATGTGTTTTATGTTTGAAAATTCATTTGGAAACCATTGAGGTCATCATTTGGATAGGCTTGTTTTATTTCATATTCCTACTGATGTTTGCCCTTGTGAGCAGAACAGACATGGTGAAGGTAGGATGGATTTATACACATTGTGGTGGGCCTCTTCCAAGAATAATAAATCCTCTGGTTTCCAAAACATTTAAGATGAACTGATAAACTCTAGCTTGGGTGTCTGGTGACCTGGTTGGCTCTGTCCATATTCATCCAAAGGACTCAGTGATGTGTTTTCAGCTTGTCTTGCCCTCATGTTGTCCCTCAGTGCCCTTGATTTTGTTAGCTCTTCAATATTTTACACCTCTCTGTGCAGTTTCTTTATCCGAAAAACAGATAATAATAATGGTACCCCCCCCCAGGGTTGTTGGGAGGATAAAATGTATTGCTTCATGTCAAATGCTTAAAACAGTGCCTGGCACATAGTAAGCACTCAAAAAGTGAGCTATTATTATCATGCCAAACCCATCATGCTCTCTCTCTGAATGGCAGTAGCATCTGCCCATTTGCCCAAGGTGGAAACACTGACCTTATCCTTGACTACTCTTGCCCCCTCATCCCGCCACCTCTGAACAATCGGGCTCTGTTGATTCTTCTTCTTAAAGATTTCTTTTTCATGAAGATGTCCAAAATGAAATTCTGACCAAGTAATAATTCTCCCATAACTTGCACTCTCTCATACTCCCCACATCTGGGCCCAGTGTGGTGGGGTGCTGTGATTGATTATCAAGGTCTGCCACAGGAGGGGTGGTGGTTGGGGAGGCTGATGAGCTGTATGTTGTGAATTTATAGACCCTGCTACAGGATCAAGGCCAAGCTCCTTAACAGGGCATAGAAGGCTCTCATGATCTGACCCCTCACGATTCTTCCAGCCTTACCTCTTGCCTCTTCCTGCTCTAGCCACACCAAACTGCATATTGTTCCCAGAACCATGTTCGTTCTCACCTCCATGTCTTTTCTCATACTATCCTCCCAACATGCAATGCTCTCCCCTTTTTGCCTGACTCCTACACACTGTTAAGACTCAGCTCAGTTTCTTACCACCCCAGTCTGGGTTTAAAGCTTTTCCTTGGTGTCTCCACAACTCCCTGTGCACATTGCAATCAGTGCTTTAAGCACATCACATTATAATTATCTAGTTATGTGTCTGTCCTCCCCGCCTCCCCTCACCACTCCCAAGCAACCTAGGAGCTTACGTGGGCAGGTACTGTGCTTGTTCATTTTTGTTTGGCCAGAGCCATGCAACCAAAACTTACTAAGCACCAATTCTGAGTTAGGCACTGGCCTGCCTGGCTTCAAACTGATCAATGCTAGAGTGGGTAGTAACACAGCACTCTGTCGAGGGCAAGGCTTCACAGAGGAGAAAGTGACATCTGAGCTGAGTTTTAAAGGTAGAGAAAGGAAAACCATTATGGGCTAATGGACCGGCATGTGCAGAGTATTAATAGCCAGCATTTACTGGAACCCACTAAGGTGCAGGCCCTGGGCTGAGTGCATTATGGGTATCACAAAGATGGGAATTTATAAAGGCCCAGGCAGGCCTTAAAGAGCAGGACTGCAAGTTCAGGAGCAGTGAGAATTTCCAGGTTGTTGGAACACAGGATGGGGCAGGGGTTAGTGGGAGCCAAGGTTGGAGAAATAAGCTGGGGCCAGATTCAGAAAGGCTGGGCTGATGGATTTGGCTTCATTACCCCTCATTCATGCCTGGCATCCAGGGACAGCCAGGAGAATGCCCGTTGGACTGCAAGCTGGCTGGTAGTCAGCGGGAAGGCCACAAGCTAGAACTGAAATGCATGTGATTGCCACGGATGCCATCCACATCATTACCGCTGACCCAAACACACCCATCTTCCCTGCTCTATCATTCCATACGAAGTGGTGTATGGGGAGAAGGAAAGCTAGAACAGAAAGAAAAAAAAAAAAAACCCTAAATGGAGAGAGAGATTCATAGTTCCACGCTCCAAAAAGCCTGAGTCAGAAAGATATTAGTGCAGAAAGGTGCGATCTCTGGATGTTGACTAGAGATGAGGAAGATGTTACGAGCCCACAGACACCAAGTCCCCGAGTTCCTTGTCACAACGGACTTAGCCTTCCAGGGCTGTGTGTCACAGACAGGTTCAGAAACCCACAGAGGCTGAGAACAGACGCTCCTACATGCCCCTGCACACTGGTATAGAAAACCTCCGACTCCCCTATCCGACCGCATTTGGGGGGAATCTCATTCCTCAGACCCCTAGCAATTGGTGCTGTATGGGAGTATGAGTAATATGTTGCCTCCAGGCACAAACAAGAAAGAAATGTTGAAAAGGAGAGTGGGGATGTGTTCCAAATTTAGCTTTCCTTCCAACCTCTGCCCATATGGTCGGTGGTTAAAAAAGTGATTACCAAGCCAACGAAATGTAACCCGATATTAGGAGTTCCGCTCTAACTCCACGCAACCAGGGGTAATGGCAGCACATGGTAATCATCGGTCATAATGCCGTCTGATATGGGGAGACTGGCCCCTAAAAGTGGTCCTCGCCTCAGTGCCTCACAAGCTGGCCTACAAGACTCCCATCTTGTGGGATGGGACTGATGAGATTTCCAGTGGTTAAGCAGAGATTTCACTGAGAGCCCATCGACCTCAACAGGGAATAAGGGGTTTTGAGGGGGAAAAAAAAAAAAAAGTTTATGGCTCTGGTTAACAGTTTCCAAGTTAGGAATTTTTCCAAGTCTTAGATTCCAAAGGAATCCTAGATTTCAGAGTAACTGAAAATGAGGGGCTCTTGCATTTTCTAGCATAACTTAGGAAGAGAGAAACTTTCCCTCACTCGTGGTGGAAAAAGCTATTGATTTAAGCCTAGAACCTTTAAGGAGGAAGGAAGGAAAACAAATCTTCCAAAGTACCCCTTCACCCCATGGTACACTGGTAACTCTTTAACAAATGGTTCTCAAAAAAAAGAAAAAAAAAGCATGCATGTCAGTTTTTTTTTTTTTTAATTTTATTTATTTGTCAGAGGGTGAGAGAGAGCAAGCACAAGCAGGTGGAGCGGCAGGCAGAGGGAGAAGCAGGCTCCCCACTGAGCAGGGAGCCCGATGTGGGACTCGATCCCAGGACCCTGGGATCACTACATGAGCCGAAGGCAGACGCTCAATCAACTGAACCACCCAGGTGTCCCTAGCTCATTTTAATTGTTGATGGAATAAAGGAGGTGGGACACACAATTTCCAAATAATAAAAAATATATGATACTCTTTATTATAAATTCTGTATAGCCAATGGATTCTCACAGAATCCTTTCACTGATTTTTGCCCAGCTCTTACGTCGGTAACCAAACCAGGGTCGTGATTGACAAGCAAGTGTAGTTCCCGCAAGAACAGTGGCTGATACACTGGTTTACGTTAAGGAACAAAGAGGAAATAACAAAGATATATGTCGGAATCTCATTCCTTCATCAACAATGGCGGTTGACTTCTCTGCTAAGTCGGATAACAGTTTTCGAATACTGAGGAACGGACCCTCAACGTTTTATGCTCCTCGAAATGTAATGGCCACAGAGCCCACACGATTTAAAGTTTAATCCACACTGCTAACCTTTTCCCATCACTCTCTCAAGTCTAGAGTCTAGACAATCAACAAAATGATACATCAAGCCCTGATTTGTAGGTTTTGCTGCTTTCTGTGGTGTAAATATTTCCATCGCAGTCAATATCAAGCTAGCGATGGGATGATAGGGCTTACGGAGGTCTAGCAGCCACACTGCCCTCACCCCCATTTCAACTGCTGCTTTGGAGTCTCTTCCGCCATGGGCTCCAACAGGAAGGGGGAGACAAGGCAGAGACACCAACAGCAGGCTACTCCTCCCTACTCGGAGTGGGGTCTGCTGCTCTGCTATTTTTTGCCAATCTGTGAGGAGACAAGCACAGAAATTGGAAGTAAGCACTTGGCAATTTTTATAGCAATTTGACAGAGAGATTTTTTAGGTCTGTTGAGTCTCCTAGTTAAAAACTGTGGCTTATTTTTTGTAGGCCTTTTTGTGATTTCCTTTTTGTAGCAATTCATTTTTATTATATTTTATAAAACTATTGGTCCATGACAGATTCAGGAGGAACAAACCCCCGACCTCCCAGTCCTTCCCACAGATAACTTGAGATGCCCGGGTCTATTCTGTGAGGCCAGGGTCAGAAGGGAGAGGGTGGTGCGGGAGACTGGTGTGGACCAGACAACCTTGATATTGACCATTCTGCCATTCGGGCTAACCTCATAGCTGGAGGAGGGGCTGTGGCCCAGTTTGTTTTTTATAACATAGGGGCAGGGAGACCACAAGCCTGCAAATGATTGGGGAGAGATGAGAACTGGAGTTCTAGAGGCTATGAGTGACAGAGAGGATGTTGAAAGGAACTACTCCCTGGAAAAATCTGTCATTCCTCAGGATCCATTTACTTAGGAAAAAGGTTACAGAAACTCATAATTGGTGACATGTGCTCAAATACAACCAGAGAGAATAACTTCTCCATTTCTCTTTCCTCCCCAACCCCGGCCAGAAAAATTGCCTCATTGGTTTGTTCCACTATCTTGGTTCTCTTTCGCTCTCTTTGCATGATTGAATCGTCATAAAACCATAGCATCTCAGAGCTATTCAGGACCATGGAAGTCAAGAGCCCATGATGTAGGTATCTGCTCACTTTCTGACATCCCACCCCAGCCTCACCCAGCCAATCTTTCTGTTAGATGGTTGTTTAATCTCTAGTCAAATATCTCCAGAGTCAGGAAGCTGATGGTTCCCTAGAGCAATCCATGCCACTGAGAAACAGCTCGAAGGGTTACAAAGTTCACCCTTTTCTCAATCAAAATAGATCTCCTGGTAAATTCCACGTATTGGCTCCAGATCTACCTTCATCCTCCACCTGCAAGACCTCAAAATATTAGAAGACAACATTCACATTCCCTAATTCTTTTCTTGTATAGACTGAACATCACTACTTCTTCTATCTTTCCACTAAACCTGTTTGCAGATTCTTCACCATCCTGCTCACCCCTCAAGAGGTACACTAGACTACAGACATATGACGACTCACCCAGCATGTCCTGCCCGCCTCACAGGAGCTCCTACTCCCATATTGACCGGAACAGGGATCACCGATCTCTCTGTTCACAACTTCAGCTGCTAGAAGCCAAAGGCTACTTTGAGGAAGCTAATTAAAGAAGCAGTGAGGTTAAAACCTGCCAAATATGAGGCAAAAGGAAGCAAATTCTGAGAAGTAAACACAGCATATGGATAAATGAAATATTTATTGAACACCTATTAAGTGGCAATTACAAGGCGGGCAGAGGTTGGTGACCGGGAGCTGATAAGTGTATATATACGATGAAAAAGACTTGCTTGCTACCCTCTGAGGAGCTCATCATTAGTCAAGGACACTACTTTGCTCTGAACCCCAACCTGAAGTTGCTAATGAGATTGCTCTCTGCTCTGGCATAGACTCTTCTCTGGCACCAGAATTTACAGAATAGCCTCTATCGATTTTTATTTATTCAGTAATTATATTACTGCTCAGTTCATCAGCGGGCTACAAATTATGAGATTCTGTATGCACTGGTCTCCCATTCTCACCTTAAAGTCTTATTTACCTTCACCCATACCTATTAGGATTGTTAAAAAAAAAAAAAAAAAGATCAAAAGGCAGTTTTTAAAATTCAGTAAGTATATTTAGAAATGTTAAGAACTGTAAGTGCCGTGGATCATTTTACTGGATCATTAAGCATCTCTTAGCCAGGTGTGTACGTACAAAACAACTAACCAAACAGGAAAAAAACCACAAAAAAACAAAAAACAACTAACCAAACAAAAACTTGCCAGTAACTTCATTCCTACCAAAGCAAATTGGACCCCTCCTTGCACCTGCCACAGGCAAATAATTGGGGGGGAGATAATTGGCTACACCTTCTTGCCATATTAACCAAAGTTAAAGGACAGCATGATGCGAATCGGAAAGAGAGCCTTGAGGATGCGTGTGTGTGCACGTGCGTATGTGGACATACGTGCCTGTGTGTGGCATTTCAGGGGTTTCGTGGAAGGTCGGCCATCGCAAAGCCTCCGGTGGCTCCTAGTCCCTCCTCCCGTCAGAGCAGGACCTCAGCCTGGCCTCAGATCTGATATCCATGTGCGCCCCCCCGGGACTGGTGGCCCCTGACCCCTAACTTGCTGTCTTGCTCTGCAGGCTCATGATTCCTTGCTACACCAGGCTCTTCTGATTGGGTTCATGCAAGAGACCGTCGTTCAGGGCCACTGCACAGGTTTAATTAGACATCACGTCTTTCTTTCTGAGATGGTATTTCTTCTTGCAGGGGAGCACTTCCCAGTTGATGGCATACACCCCTGCTTTCCCAGATCCCCTGTGGATGTTCTCCTCCAGGGATGGCTTCAGCTCAGCTAGAGGCTTTGGGCTTGCCCCCCCCTGCTGGTTCCTCCTCCAGTGTTCTACCAGCTGTGCTGAATCTCTCGCTCCCGTTCCCTTCTATCATACTAGATGACCACAATTTAGTCGAGGCAGTCGCTAAATTGGCCAACATGGCTTCATCCAGAGAAAATCAGTTGCACCATTTAGGCAGATTCATATATTCAACAGTTTCCTTTTAATTTGAAACTGATCGTAAAGTGTAATACAATGGCCACAAATTGTTCACCCCCCCAATGCTCCCCCAATTCTTAGAGTTCCATGTAAGGCCCACCAGCAAGTCTAACTATCATAGCGTTACCCTTGATAAAAGCCTCCTAGCCTAATGGCTCAGGCAGGAAAGTCTCCCAGGGCAGTAGGCCTAGAAAAGTGAACCCCTGAACATCTCCTCGCGAATAATAAGAAACACACTTCTTCAAGCATCTCATGTTATGTAACTTGATGGAAAGTTTTTACCTTCCCTTACTCTCATCTGTCACCAGCTTACCTGCACTAATTCCTTAGGTGACACTAAAGCATGGAGAAGGATCTTTTCTGGGTATACGTACTGAACAGGCAGGTAATATCACTCACTGTTAAAGCTCACATCAAAATCCGTCTCTGGGAGCCATGGAAACTGCCCAAAGCTCTGGAGAGAGATGAGATTGGCTGTCTCGTCCATCTATGAGCAAAAACCACCTGGTCTGTATCTGCGTGAAATGCTATTATAGTAAGCTTTGCTTCCTTCGGCTTCCCTATGGCGTTTGTTCTCGAAAAGCTCACGGCATGAAAGCAGATTGCTTAGAGCTAAGAGCGAGATAGAATGGAAAAAAAAAAAAAATCACAGGCCCTTTCTTGACCTTCCCCAACTCATCCACCCTTGCCCTCACTGTCCCACTAACACCAAAGAAAACAAAACATAACTAGCTGTGATTCTTTCAAGATGTAGGTGACTACCACTGTTGTGACTGTGGTTATTTACACAACTCAGCAGACATATTTGTCATTGTTGAAATACCTTCTCACTTAGCTAGAAACAAGTTAATGAGTAACTGAAAACGCCATCTTGGGGATGGAGAAGGAGGAGCATATTATAATGAAAATTGCTGGCCAGAACATTGGGGACTTAATTTTTCTAATTTTAGCTACAGGCTTTTGGCAACTAAAACTTATAACCCAATGGTACTACACAATATTAACAATATTACCCCAAATGAGAAACTGCTTTACAGTTTATAAAGTACTTTTATGTCCTTTGTCACCTGTGTTTCATTCAACAACTTTTGAAGTGGGCAAGTTAGGAAATATTTTTTTAAAGATGTATTTATTTATTTGAGAGAGAGCATGAGAGAGCACAGAGTGGTGGGGGAGGGGCAGAGGGAGAGGGAGAGAGAGAATCTTAAGCAGACTCCCTGCCGAGTGCAGAGCCCAATGCAGGGCTCGATCCCAGGACCCCAAGATCATGACCTGAGCTGAAACCCAGAGTCGGATGTTCAACCGACTGAGCCACCCGGGTGCCCCTGCAGGTCAGGAAATATTTCAACATTATTCTTATAGAGGAGGAAACCGAGTCTCAGGGGAGCTGAGTGACTTTGTCCACGGTCACAAGACTGGCAAGGGGCAGAAGCTGAACAGAGACTGTTTGACTCTGTAGATGAAATGCCCTTCCCTCCCTGAATGTCCCAAGTGTCAGCAGCCTGAAGGAAGAAGGGTATGGCATTCATCCATCAGATGGGATCCACTTCACAGTGAGTGACATGAGGTCCCATTACACTGGGGTCACATGTTTGAGGGACTGATATCCCAAGAAAGAAGGTGGGAGGGAGTCACTACAAGATGCTCCTGAGAATTCTGAGAGCGGGTTACTTAGTGAGAAGCAAAGTGTGCAGAGGAAGTAGGCCTATCAAACTATAGAATACGCTTTGGGAAAACTGCCATAATTTATTCCTGGACCTATGACCAATAAGGTGGTATAAATAGATATATTACTGTATCCACATGTATTTTGATCTCTGAACAGGACTCAACAACTTTCCCATTAAAAAGCCCCCAGGACATTTCATTCCTCTACAAACTTTCTACTTACTCTTTGGCAGGCTACGTGATTTGGTCGAAAACGTTATAATCTTGCAGATGTCACCCCTGAGTAAAGGCCCATGATACAGTTCCTCCATTGGTTTTATCCTTCTCACCAAACCAAGCCATTAATGAATTTATTCATACAAGGTGACTGCCAGCCTGCGCTCTGAAGGTCTGACTTGACAACTCAGAAGAGGTAAGCTATCGAAGTGTCCTCCACCTCCTCTTACGTGCACAGGCTTGCTACAAGTCAGAATATAAGGTTGCACTTGATGCACTAAAAAAATGAATGGAAATCACTGGCCTAAAAGACATATTTCCTATTTCCTAAATGCTGGTCTTGTTTTGTGTTGTTTTAGTTGTTCTTTTGCCTCCAGATTGTAAAGTAACAGCAAGGAGGAAATCTTGAGTGTAGAGACTCATGGGGCTCACAGCTGTGAGTCTTAATGGCTTCGCTCCAGCACCGCTGGGAGGAGGTGACTGGTGGGGCGGAGCGGACAGCTGCTTCCCCTCGCAACGCCTGGACGCGACAGCACTGAATGGCAAAAGGGACCTGCCTGGGCCTGGACTTCACCTTCACCCTGACCCCGAGCCCGGGAACAAGTGGCAGGTTTTCTCTTTTCAGCCCCCACACTGACATGGCAAAACAAAGGTTCTTGAGGGCGAACACTTCCACAAGAAACATCTGTTTAAATGGGTAAGAAACATCCATTTGGTTTTAGTATTGGTTCAAGTTGTGAGCCCAAGACGTGTCTCGTGAAGCCTCCTCCTCAGCTCACCACCAACCGGCTAGAGCTACCCTAGTCCTGCGTTGCAACTGGGCACGTGTTTATCTTCTCCGGCCTATTTCCACTTCTCTCCTCCCAAGAACGAAGCTTCCACGGCATCTGTGATCACTTCCCACTGTCTTTGACCTAGCTTGAGTCAAGATTATCTTCTTTTTCTGACTTGCAGTGATAAAGACATTAGGCTCACCAGAATGTTCTGGCTGTACCCATGGAACAGTGCAAGCTGGAGCAAGAACAAGCCCAGGGAGGAAGGGGGTGAGGGAGTAGTAATAGATCCCCGAAATGGGTGTTTCTTGCTGGGTGGCTTTGTAAGAGTGTTTCAGTTGTTTCCAAGAGCAGGTGTGTGTGTCTGTGTGTGTGTGTGTGTTTGCGTACACGTGAGCTCACGTGCATGCACCTACATGAGTACATGCACATGTGCGTGTGGTTTTCTGTGTGGGTGAGAGTGGGGACTTGGCGGAGAGGGGGCAGATGCTTAAGTTGCTTAGTCATCATGTCTTGGCTAGGGACACCTGGCCAGAGCTTGCAAAGCTTCTCAGGAATCAGCCCCAGCCAAAGTGCTGGGAGTAGCCAGCTTCCCAAGCAGCTTACAATAAGGGCTTTGACAAGACCAGCAACTGGGAACAAGGCTGATGGCAGCCCGGCAACAACACAGTTTACTGCACCAGCTCCACAGCGGCTGGTCTGTCTTTGGAAGGGAGTCTGAACATGGTGTTCAGTGCAAAAGCATTTCTTAACTCATGGGCTCAATTCTATCTTCGCAGAAAATACATGTTGAGCTAGGGATGCTGAGAAAGCCAGAGAGCTTCCAGAGATTTGGGGATTCATAGTAACAGTCTCCTGGTTGTTATAAATATCTGTAGAGCTCAACAGGTTGCAAAGCACTTTCACGCTCAACATCACCTTTGATTTCCACAACTCACTGAGGTTGGTGAGGATGCATATCCCTACTTTACAGCTGGACAAACTGAGGCTCAGAGCACTACATAACCTGCTCAAGGTTCCACTGGGAGGAAACATGCTACAACTGGAACCCAAGTATCCTAATCTACCATGTGGGTGACTGGGCCTCAGGCCTCTTTTCTACCTCCTGGAACACTTAGCTCCCCGTGGGCCAGCTTAGTGGCTTCTTAGATGCTTCAGGTATGAAACCTAAATGCTGCAAGTGCTCAATCAGAAGGTGATAAGGGCTGCCGACAAATCACCAGGGGCTCTCGTTAACAATGACCTGTGATTGGGTGGGTCTCAAGGTGGGCCCTGAGCGCCTGCGTTTCTAACAGACTCCCAGATGATACAGATGTTGCTGGGCCACTGAGTGCACCTGGAGTAGCAAGGGGAATTGGGGATATTGCTGAATGTTGGTTACCTGGTTTTAATTGCCTTTTATGGGTCTTAAGTAAACCAACTAATAAAACAAGCTAATTCTAAGCTACATCTGCAGGCTCTCTGAGCTCCCAGAGGTCAGTAGAGGCAGCAATGGACCTGTCGTTTTAAGAGTAGATAGCATTTTTGGAGTGCTTACTAGGTGCCAGGAACCGAGCCAAATGCTTTGCATGGATGATTTGATGATGATGATGATGATGATGATGATGATGATATTGAATTGCCACAATCTTAGTAGCCAAGAAAAATGAAGAAAGCAGGGGACCTACGAGGTCAGAAGAAAACACTAAAGAAGATGTCCCCGAGACTCCAATAAGCACCCTGCCAGGGACTCAAGCCAAATCGAGGAACATGATCATGGATTGGCCATCCCAGCATGGCCCACGAACATGGGGCATTCTCTTTGTTTCGCGAATGGAGAAATGGACTTTCAAGAAGAGGAAGGGGGCTTGCTTTAGGACACATGGGAGTTGGGAGCAAAGTCAGGAAGAGAGGTGTCCTGCATTTCATCCAGTGCAGCAAAACAAGGGAAGAAGTGAGCCAGGGGGACCGCTTGCTAGTTACGGTGTAAAAGAGTAAAAGGTCTGTTCCGGGACAAGAGGGAGATAAAAGAGGGTCTTAACCCTCCTCTGAGCCTTGTTATTATTATTATTTTTTTTATTCCCAAGTTGTGTTTTGGAGGAAAACTTTGGAAGTTCTGAGTGAGATGGCAGTAAACGCACACAGTGTTCCAAGTCTGGTTGACTAAGTGGATGTTGATGAATCACCAGGACCAGATGGCATCTGCCCAGATTTGGGGTAAAATTGTGTAAGAGCTGACCAAAGTGTAGAGCTTGTCGTTCCAAATAGCTATTGTGCCATGAGCCTGGCAGATTGCCAGTAAGTCTCCTCTCCCTGCGAAGCATTTCAAAGGGGACCTAGGGAGCGCCAGGCTGGTAGGATCGCTGAACATGTTATGCAAGTGTAACCTATTGGGAGTAAGGCATCATTTTTCCTTAAATTAAATTAGCCACCATTTGTGTAGTGTTTTACAGTTTACAAAGCACTTAGGGTTAATCATGCCTAACTAATTGACTAGAATTATTTGAGAGGATAAATGTGCAATGTGGACAAAGGGAAACCAGCGGATGTAATCTATTTAAATTTTGAAAAGGCCCTTGACAAGGTCCCCTACCAAACACTGTTTAAAAAAGTTAAGTCGCCATGGAATTGTGGAGTAGCGTTTTGAAATGGATAGGGAAGTGGCTTATAGGCAGGAAAGCGAGAGGAGGGGTAGGCAGGGACATTTTTGGAGAAGGATGAAAAGTGGTGTGTCCCAAGGACCGATGCTGGAGCCAGTTAATATTTTGGCGAATCATCTGGGCAGCCTTTAGATGACTGAAAGCTGTTCTGGGTGGCAAAATGCAAAGCAGATTTCAGTCTTTTTACAATTGTCTAGATGAGCAGAGAAAGAAGAGATCAGAGTAGAGTTATTCAAAGAGAGGCCTCTGAAATCTCACTACCTGGCTCTGAATCCTGACTCTGCCCTTAGTGACCACGCAACCTTAAGGAAATTACTCTACCTCTTCCATCATCAGTTTTCTCATCCGTAAAGTGGGAAAAATAACCACTCGTCGTTCATAGTGGAAACAATACAAGACAATGCGGGCAAAGTTCCGGTGCAGCGCTTGGAGCCTGGTTAATGTCCAGAGAACACTGGCTTCTATTATTTTTACTTATTATAAGATGCCAGCCTCTGAGTGATCATGTTATGCCCTAGGAATGGAACTTGGGAGCCACTGCAGACTACTTCTTGAAAGCAATGGCAGAGTTTGTTTCAGCAATTCAGAGAGGATGGGGGATGCGCGTGGACTGAGATGGTTGTGAAAGATTTCATTCCAGGAAACCAACAATTATGGAGCACCTAGTATGTGCTAGGTACCAGGCTAGATGCTTTACAAACTTTCCCTCTTGATGTAATCCTCCAATAGTCCTATGAAGTTAGGGTATTGATCCCCATTTGACGGACGAGGGAGTGAAGACTTAGGAGGAAGGGAGCCAGAATGCAAATACACGTTTGCTCTACTCCCAAAGCTAGTTTTTTGTCACTGTATCATACTTAAAATGCAAATTTTAAATTTTAATTCTAGTATAGTTAACATACAGTGGAGGGATGGGTGTAATTTAAGAAGGGACAAAAGAGGGGTATCTATACAGAAATAAATGCAGGCAATGGTGTGAAGACAGAAACAAGAGCAGTATGTTTATGCTTCCTTCCGAAGTTACCCCATTATTGGTGTTCACTACAGTCCCAAGATTGCATTGCTTTTTATAACTGAGAAGAACCAAGGAATGTCCAACGGGAAACAGAGCCACCTGATTTGGTCAGTTCGTTTTAGACAATAAAAAACAAAAACAAAAACAGGAAGTTACCCTTTTCATCTACCCAGGTCCAGGGATGGGGGAAAAAAAATGGCTACCTGAAAACTTTGTTTTTTCTAGAGTGTAGTATTTTCTTGCAGAGCTGATGGCACCGTAGGGTGTGGGGACTTTCGGAAAGTTAGAGAGAGCAGAGGCAACTGGAGTTGAATCTGCGAGCATGGCTATTTTGGCTCGGATGCTGGCCGGCTTGCCCACGCACCTGTAAGGAAGCGGAGCTGGTTCCTCACTTTCATCGCGCCATCCCCTGAGCCCCCGATGCACTCGTCTTCATCGTCGCCACAGTCGCCACTTTCAAGCCCTTCCTCGTCAAGGTTTTTATCCAGAACTCTACCTTTGGGCACAGACATGGTTCTCAGGAGCTGAAAGAAATGACCAGAAATGTAGCAGCAATTTAGATTTCTCAGGGAGGTCTAAAACAGCGTCTTGCGAACAGGAGGCATTAAAAAATGTCGAATGAGTTACACAGAAGCTTTTAAAAAGCCATTTTCAAATGTAGGTAAGGTAAACTGCTTATATTCTTTTTCTTTTTTTAGATTTATGTATTTATTTGAGAGGGAAAGAGAGAGAGCAAGAGCACGGGGGAAGGGCAGAGGGAGACGGAGAGGGAGAAAGAGTCCCAAGCAGACTCTGTGCTGAGCCTGGAGCCCGAGGTGGGCCTCGATCCCATGACCCTGAGATCACCACGACCTGAGCTGAAACCAACCAACTGAGCCTACCAGGCGTCCCAACTGCTTATATTCTTTGGAGTTTTATAATTCTGGAATGTTCCATAGCATTTGATATGATTCTCTACTCCTCCATGCTACTTCCACCACCCAGTAGCCGGTGTATACTGCATCAGACCTTCCATACCATGGTATTTAAGTCCCCGAAAGCCTCCATGGTAGGAGACCTCACTGATGAGAAACTTAAGATGTGACAGACTAAGCATATTTATAGGCTGAGAGGACACCAAGATCAGGAAAGATCCCTATGGAAGCCTCCTACATTGATATTTCCATTAAATTCAAACAACAAATGCTTCACACCAGATGAAGAGCCTAGCAATGGCATTTTACACACATTTTAAATACATACTTACAATTAACTGCCAATGTGCCATGCCTTGATCACTAGAAAAACTAAAAATCTCTCCCTCCTTCACAATTTCCATAAGGTGGTTTGAAATTCACATTGCTTTGTTGTAGATAATATGCCTACTAAGAGGCATGTCTGTTTTGCTCTTCAGTGTCTGGCTTTTCAGTTATGTGGTCAACGCCTTTTTTTTTTTTTTTAAAGATTTTATTTATTTATTTGACAGAGAGAGACAGCGAGAGAGGGAACACAAGCAGGGGGAGTGGAGAGGGAGAAGCAGGCTTCCTGCTAAAGCAGGGAGTCCAATGTGGGGCTCGATCCCAGGACCCTGAGATCATGACCTGAGCTGAATGCAGATGCTTAATGACTGAGCCACCCAGGTGCCCGAACACCCAACTCCCCCAAATCTCTCCACTGACCCAGGAGCCCATCTCACAGCATGAATGGTCTCTGAGAGCAGTTCTTAGACCCCATGTACTTTTCCTTGCCATCTCTCACCACGGCTGTATTCCAGTGTCCTCTATTCCTGCCCCACCACCCATTTGCAGCCCTAAAGTTGGACCCACCTCGTACTTCTAAATAATGGCCAACAAAAGATGCTTGATCTACCAAAAGCGAGATTTTTGTGATTGC
The DNA here is from genome assembly GCF_011800145.1 of Mirounga leonina. Taxonomy (NCBI): domain Eukaryota; kingdom Metazoa; phylum Chordata; class Mammalia; order Carnivora; family Phocidae; genus Mirounga; species Mirounga leonina. The sequence continues at coordinate 23,512,643 of NW_023270175.1, forward strand.
ACAAGAGGTTTCCAGGAAAAAAAAATGCATATATAGACACATCTTGGTTTTGTGGTTTCTATTATCCGTGTTCATTGTCACTGCAAAGTATACTTTCATGTTCTCCACTTGTGATTTAGCTCCTATCCCAAGATCTACACGGAACAGGCTATATACCATAGAGAAATGTGACTGTGGGTTTGTTTCTTTTTTCAAGCAAAGAAAGAAAAGTCTAGCAACCTCTAATGGTGTTGGAGAAGCCAAGCTACCTACCATCTCCCACTCTAGCACCATCTCCACCCTACTGCCTCTAATGCATCCCCTCCCTGACCCTCCCCACCCCAACTCATCCTACACATCTAAATGTATAATGTAGGGGCACCTGGGTGGCTCAGTCGGTGAAGCATCTGCCTTCAGCTCAGGTCATGATCTCAGGGTCCCGGGATCGAGCCCCATGTCGGGCTCCCTGCTCATCAGGGAGCCTGCTTCTCCCTCTCCCTCTCCCCCCCCCCCACCACATGCCTGTGGTTTCTCTCTCTCTCTCTGTCTCAAATAAATAAATAATATCTTTACAAAAATAAATGTATTGGGACGCCTGGGTGTCTCAGTTGGTGAAGAGTCTGCCTTCAGCTCAGGTCATGATCCCAGGGCCCTGAGATCGAATCCCGCATTGGGCTCCTTGCTCAGCGGGCAGCCTGCTTTTCCCTCTGCTTGCCGCTCCCCCTGCTTGTACTCTCTTTCTCTCTGACAAATAAATAAATACAATTTTAAAAAAAATAAATGTATACTATAGATGCATAGGCTAGGATAAGCTAACCTAGTGATTCTCAACCTTTTTGGTCTCAGGACCAAAATTTGTATTCTTGTTCAGAATCCCAGAGAACTTCTGTTTATACAAGTTGTATCTATTGACATTTACCGTCTTAGAAATGATAACTGAGAAATGTAAAAAAGATTTAATAACTAGTTTAAACTTAACAGTAATAAACCCATGATGTGTTAACATAAATAACATTTTCTAATGAAAAAGAAATATATTTTTCCCTGACATAAAATAGTTAGAAGGAAGGGTGGCATTGTTTTACATTTTTGCAAATCTCTTTAAAGTCCAGCTTAATATGGTAGCTGGATTATTTTATCTGCTTCTCCATCCAATCTGTTGTTACATGTTGTTTTGATTGAAATATTTGTACAAATTCCAGTGTCTCACAGATATGTAGTGGGAAAAGAGGAAAGTATTTTAGTAGGCTTTCCAGATAACTGTGGATATTTTTCAGTGATACTTCATAAAAACCACAAGGGGGAAAAGTTAGTTGCAATGTGGAATATGAAACCATATGAATCAACTTTTCATGTTCTGTTACATTAAAATCCATTGGTGTGTTCTGAACTTTGAATGGACCTTTTACCTATTTTGTGTCATCATACTTGGGTCATCCAAAAATACTGTTTCACCGAGCTATGCGGGTCTTCCGAATGTTAATACCTTTCATTATATGATACATAAAAAAAAAATCACATTCGGGCGCCTGGGTGGCTCAGTCGGTTGAGCGACTGCCTTCGGCTCAGGTCATGATCCCAGGGTCCTGGGATCGAGTCCCACATCGGGCTCCCTGCTCTGCGGGGAGCCTGCTTCTCCCTCTCCCACTCCCCCTGCTTGTGTTCCCTCTCTCGCTGTGTCTCTCTCTGTCAAATAAATAAATAAAATCTTAAAAAAAAAAAAATCACATTCATTAATTACATCACCTCCAATCTAACTAGAAAAAGTCTAAGTGTTGGGAAGCTCTCAAGGTCATGGTGGCAGATACATGTTTTCCAAAATTTTGCTTTTCTCTTGAAAGTTTAAATTTTATCATTGGTAACAAATACTATCAGCTTTTCCTTTAACTGATGGGCTCTCTTTGTTCCTTTCAGAGAAAATTTCAGAGAACCATAGTTTGTCAGTCATTATTTCAAATAAAAATAGCATTGCATGAAAATGAGGCCAGTTTAGCTCATAGCTTAAATAATCTTACAAGTGCTTTTCCTTGAGACACACAGCTATACGGTTTGCAGCAGAAATACCTTAAGTGTACACAGAATATTGTTTTTAAGATTTCTTTCTTTCTTTCTTTTAGAGAGAGAGGAGAGAGCCCGAGTGGGAGGGGCAGAGGGAGAGGGAGAGAGAATCTCAAGAAGACTCCCCACCCAGCATGGAGCCCGATGCGGGGCTCGATCCCAGGACCCTGAGATCACGACCTGAGCCGACACCAAGAATCAGACACTGACCTGACTGCACCACCCAGGTGCCCCATATACACAGAATTTTTTTTTTATTCTTATGTTAATCCCCATACATTACATCATTAGTTTTAGATGAAGTGTTCCATGATTCATTGTTTGTGCACAACACCCAGTGCTACACAGAATATTTTTTTAAAGGACGCTCAGGAGTTATAGTTTAATAAACTAATCATTTTTACTGCTTCGGCCATAACTCTTTTTTTTTAGTAATCTCTATGCCCAACGTGGGGCTCAAACTCATGACCTCAAGATCAAGAGTTGCATGCTCCACTGCCTAAGCCAGCCAGGTGCCCCAGCCATGATAATATTTTTTTTTTAATGGCCAGCCATGATATGCTTTTTTCTTTTTTTTTTTTTTAAAGATTTTATTTATTTGAGAGAGAATGAGAGAGAGAGAGCAGGAGAGGGGGGAGGGTCAGAGGGAGAAGCAGACTCCCTGCCGAGCAGGGAGCCCGATGTGGGACTCGATCCCGGGACTCCAGGATCATGACCTGAGCCGAAGGCAGTCGCTTAACCAACTGAGCCACCCAGGCGCCCCAGCCATGATATTCTTAAGTGAAACTGCCTTTTATTTTCTGGCAACTGGGTGCTGGTGACGAATACGGTGACTACCGGCACAGTTTGGCATCACTGCTTTGACTGTCAGCAGCACAGCGTAAATCATTGGTGCAAACATCAACTCAGTGAAAAAGGCAAAATAACACCTCGGTACTGTTGTGCAAGTAACTCTGACCTTGTGGCTCCCTAGGCTTCATGGATTACCTGGGTCCACAAACCATTGTTTGAACACCGCTCATCTAGACTATAATACCACTTTAGTTTGACCAACTGCCATTTACCATTATTTTATGTGAGAAAAATTGCTTTTGACATAAGCATTTCTAGGTTAATTTTCAAAAATACATCCTTCATGTATGTTGTGAGATTACCTGAGTAAGAACTGTTCACTTAAGGGGAACTGGTGGCTAGATGTAGAGTAGAGAACTTGCTATTTCTCAAGCACATCTCATAACTGCGCCTGTCACTAGTCCCGTCGGCAAACATCAACTGAGCACCTAATATGGGCTGTTCTCATTGCTCTGTGTTGAAAGCACTCCATCCTTTCAAGCCAAGTTCAAATGCCACTTCCTTAATAAAGCCTTCCTGGCTACCACAGATGGTCGTTACGGTCCTCCCTTTCTTTCTTCCACCACTGCTTCCTTTGTCTGTACCTCCTAAGGAACACTTCATGTATGCAAACTGGCATTATTTAGTATACACGTGACTTCGATCTACCACTAGCCTGTGAGCTGCCCAGGGGCCGAGTCTTCTTCATCTTTGAACCTCAGTGCATTTAAGGTAGTGCCTGGCACACAGTAGCAAAATAAAGGGGCGTGGTATCTTTAGTTCTTTCAAAGCTACTGCCACAACGTCATGAAAATGAGAAAGCCAAAGCACAGATTAATGATAGAAGAACTTGTGAATGAATAGCTAAATGCTTTTGGACCACCCTGCCTAAGATCAATAGCTAATCTTTGAGAGGCCATTTTCCAGCCTCGTGTACGATGCCCCCAGTATTCTCTTGTAGTTCAATTTTTTTAAGTACAATTAATAAAAAAAACAAAACAAAACAACCTTCAAAACGTTGTCAGCGAGATTACTACTTTAGTTTTAAATGGCCCCCATTTTGGAGACGACCTCAACATTGAAGGATTATAGTTTATGTTGAAACCATTTTACACAGTCATCTGCTGAGGAGCCTAACCCACACACACTGACAAAACAAATCCAAACCTAGAAAACTATTGTTAAGGCAAAAGTCCTAAAGAAGAGTCTGAAGCTCCAGAGTGTTGAAAGAAGGGTAATGTTGGGGCACCTGGATGGCTCAGTTGGTTAAGCGACTGCCTTCGGCTCAGGTCATGATCCTGGAGTCCCAGGATCGAGTCCCGCATTGGGCTGCCTGCTTCTCCCTCTGACCCTCCCCCCCTCATGTGCTCTCTGTCTCTCTCATTCTCTCTGTCTCAAATAGATAAATAAAATCTTTAAAAAAAAAAAAAAAAGAAGGGTAATGTGTCAGGGATGAGGAATTGCCAGCGAGAACCGTGGATTTAGTACAGCCTAGAATTTGGCACAGAAATCAAATCAGCTAATTACAATTCACAATATTGACCTTTTTGTTCCCTCTCTCACTCTTTACAATGTCTTCTAGATTGCACGCTCACTTTATAAAAAAGAAAGTTATGAGGGCCTTGCACACAAATCAGCTAACTTTCGGTGCCTAATGCTTTTGATTAACTGTTTACCATTTTCAAAGGACACTATTCTGTGAGTTTTTTAAAAGCCAAGGCTCAGAATAATTAAAACACAGGTCTGATTATCTCACTCCACTTCCCCCATCATCATTCCATAAGCCTGACATTTCTGCCACGCATTGCCTGGCAGACCTTAGCAGGAAGCGTACAAGCTTTTTTCACAGCCAGCTTTTTTGACAGCTCCTAGCCTCCCTGCAACTCTGGTTGAGCCGCATGAGACTATCACAGTTGCTTAAATATACAATCGATTTTTATTTTATAATCTAATACTTTAATCATGTAAGTATCATTATAATAGAGAAAGGCGACAAGAAAGAGAAATTAAAAAAAAAAAATCCCCAATTCCCAAACTCTAATAAACAACATTTCTGTATTTAAAGGTAAACTTCTTTGTAATGCCTATATTTTTACATTGGTGAATTTGGATTTGAGAATCAGACTGACTTGGGGTTAGAATCCTGATTTCCCCCTTATTAGCGTTTCCCCCACTTATTAACTTTGTTACTTATTCTCTCTTAAACCTCAGTGTCCTCATCTGTGAAATGAGGAAAATAATGCCTGCCTCAGAGAATCGTTGTTATTCTTTAAATATGATAAAACACCTACATGGTGCCTTTAAGGAAACTACTGAAATTCACTTAACCATGCTCTAACACTGAATATTGACATCACTTCTAGTTCTTTTGTTCTTATAAATAAAGATGAAGCATCAGGAGCATTCACCTAACTCTTTCCATATTTTGGATTATTTCCTTAGTTTCCCATTAGTAGGATTCTTGGGTCAAAGGGTATATACATTTTTTAGGGGCACCTGGCTGGCTCAGTCAGTAAAGTGTGCTACTCTTGCTCTCGGGGTCATGAGTTTATGACCCAAGTTGGGAGTAGAGATTACTTAAAAAAAACATAAGGGAAAGGATATGTACATTTTTATATACCATGGGAACGAGTCTTCAATGTCCATAAGAATTACCTAGGATGCTTGTTAAAAACTCAGGCTCCCAGGCCACATCTACAGAGCTGCTGATTTAGCAGGGCCTGAGGTAGAGCACAGATCTGCATTTTTTTAAATTTTATTTTATTATGTTATGTTAGTCACCATACATTACATCATTAGTTTTTGATGTAATGTTCCCTGATTCATTGTTTGTGTATAACACCCAGTGCTCCATGCAGAGCGTGCCCTCTTTAATACCCATCACCGGGCTAACCCATCCCCCTACCCCCCCTACCCCCTACAGATCTGCATTTTTAACTAGATCCGTCTCCCGCCATCTTGCCAAGAGTGAAGCACAGTTCCCCCTTTAAGAAAGGCTGCTCCAGTGTCACTCCACTTCCCAGAAACCCTCTGAAATCATGTTTGTAAAGAGTCACCTCAGCCTCATGTGTGTTCGAATTCCTTAACATGTGCTCTTCAAACCATTTTTTTTTTTAAAGTATATTCAGTCTGATGATTTCCTTTTCACTTAAGTATGGACATCATGACCTTTTTGTCTTTGTAGTTAATGAAAATACCCTTGTGTAAAGGTGAGTGACTTTGTTTGATTAGAAAGTGAAATATTTATAGTTAGCTTTGGAACAGGTACCCAGGGCTGTGTGATAAAAGGAACCAAGAAGCCTGGAATAATTACTTAAGAAAATTAGAACCACAGTGTAAGAGAAAAAAAAAATAGCTAGAATACAGCAATTTCATGTTCTTAAAACCATAACCAGGATAACAAAAGAAAACCGTGGCACGGGGCGATGTGATTTGGCCAAAGCTCTTTTTGTGCCTGGTTGGCAGGAGAACTAAGATCAAAGAACATACTTGTTGTTCTTAGGGGGGATCAAATATGCTGAAATTAGACCAGCAAGAGCAACAACTCTTGATCTGTCTGTATGGTATAAATAACATGCCTCTTGAAATTATCTTGATTGCAAAGATATGAACCTTATCAGCCACACACTGTGTTAGGGCTTAACATATGTTCTCTCACAGAATCCTCAACTCCTCACCACCAATTTGTGTAATGAGGAAGACTGCAATCCCTCTCTACCCTTCTCCCCCCCCCCCCCCCCCGGCAAGGGAGGACTCTGAGACTCCGAGAGGCGACATGACTTGACCAAGTCCCTGAGTAAGTGATGGAGGCCTCATTAAAAATAAGGGCTTCTGCTTCCAAGCCCAGAGCTCTTCAAAAAAAAAAACAACACAAAACATGCTGTGTTAAGTAAAGACATCAACTAATGGGGCTTTGATTTCACATTTTTGCCATCCGAACTGCTTTTACCTGAGATGATTTCCCATTCAATCCCACCTTCTCGGATGCTGGCCGTGAACGACAGCTTGATGGGTGAGCCTTTTGTTATTGGGTGGGAGACCCAGGGAGGGAGAGATAATGGCACTGGATACCTCTCACTTGTTTTTCCCAGCCTTGCCATCCACTGTGCCTTAAATAACCAAACCATCTCATCACAAACAGGTTTGTTTTGAAAAGCTTCAGACAGCTGGTTAGAATAGAATGAAAAATTCCATTACTGCTGTTACATGGCTACGCGTTTTCTTGACTTTAAGCTCTTTAGCTTTTTAAAAATAAAGGATCAGAAACAAAATAGAGATCTACAAATATGAGGTTTGGTACATAGTTGGAGGCTTTAGCTGGTCTTGTCTCCTTGGGCCACTCACATACCTATCTCTGGGCAGTTTTTCAGTATCTGGAATCCAGGTTACATTTTAAAGCGATTAAGCTGGGCTTACAAAACTGATTTTGAACTGTTTGGATGCTCGGCTTTATACAACCTGCAAGGAATGCTTTGGGGGGCCCAGATTTCCATGTCCCCAGCAATGTAAACACATGCTTTACTGTTTGCATTTGAGTAGCATAAGCTAATGGGAAACAAAAGCTTTTCTGGAATGCCTTATTATTTATACGTCGTGCACATCCACAAGACTTAGGGCACGTGACCTCTGTTTTGCGCGCACGCTTTCTTTGAACAAATGCACCAAACCACAGCCACAACTAATTGGAAACAATTGCAAGGCCACACATTTGAGATGAAGCCAGAACCCCAATGCGTAGGGCTAGAATTAATGGTTATATGTGCACTTCACACACTGGAGAGGCAATAAAGCCTCGCAGTTAAGAGTGTGAGCTTTGGAATCTGACCAGCATGGATTTGAATCTCCACTTGGCCTACTTACGAGCTGTGTTACTTTGGGCAAGTTATTTAATCTCTCTGAGCTTCAGTTTCTTTACCTGTAAAACGGAGGATAATGCTATTCACTCACCTTTCAGAGTCCCGTGTGGCCTTCTGTCACAGAACTTGCCACGGTTTGTAATGATAAATTCCCCCGTTGCACCTCCACTAGACTAACAGAAGGGATAATGGTCTGTTTTGATTACCAGTGTGTATATAGCAGTGTTTGGTGCAAAGTAAAAGCTCGATAAACATTCATTAAATGGATGAGTGAACAAAGAAAGAGATGACGGTGTGGAAGGTGTTTCGCATGTTGCTTGGCAAGATAGTAAGTTCTCGAACATGTTAACTCTGCTGCTGAGGATAACGATGATCTTGAAGAGGAAGGAGAGGAGAAGCAATGGTAGCAGCCCCAGAAGCAGACACGAAAAGCTTATTACAGATGCCCTGTAAGGCAAAACAAGTTAACACTCCGTGGGCAGACTCAGAGGTACCAGAAAGAAGGCTGGGTGGAAGCTTTTTTAAGAGTCTGCGGAAACTTCTATATGAGCACCGCATGCTAACCGATTGTGCCACCAGAGCTCCCTGAGGAATCCATCTGGATGCTCCCAGTGAGATAAAGGTCTGTGCACTAAGGGTGCACGCAGAGACGTTAGCGATGGAGAGCAAACGGACCCGCTAGAGGCTGGGCTTCCATATGGAATCAGTAAGAAGGCCACCCACACCCAGAGGCGCTCGTCTGGGCTTTGCTTCCGTGTCTGCCTCTTATTCATAGCACACACTTTCTCTACCACTTCCAGCTCCCCCGATTTTTACTTTGTGTTTGTTAACGGAGCACTGAAACTTGTGCAAATAAGTCCTCCCAATGAAATAAATGTCTAGCTGGTAAAACAAACCAGGAGGTGAAAGCAGCAAACTGGAGCTACAACGAAAACTATTTCGGTGGGGGGGCGCCTGGGTGGCTCAGTCAGTGAAGTGTCTGCCTTCCGCTCAGGTCATGATCTCAGGGTCCTGGGATCGAGCCCCACATGGGGCTTCCTGCTCAGCAGGGAGTCTGCTTCTCCCTCTCCCTCTGCCCCTCCCCCCGCCCATGCACTTGCTCTCTCTCTCTCTCTCTCATATAAATAAATAAAATCCTTAAAAAAAAAAAAAGACGCCAAAAACCAAAATTATTTCGGTGGGGCTCCCTCTCCGTGGTAGAAATGGTTCTCTGCAGTTTTAGGAAGCTGTCCACTGCTTGAAAATACAAAATTTATAAGAATATTACCAATAGCTTAGACCTGTACAGTTTTATTTTTTTCCAAGAGGAAGTATAGCACGGTGGTTAAAAGTTCAGACTTGAGAGTCAGAAAACTTGCATTCAAATCCAGACTCTATCATTTACTGCTTTGTTGCTCTAAACAAGTTGTTCTTTAACTCCTCAGAGCCTTATGTTTCTCATCTATAAAGTGGGTATAATGATACCTGTACCCACCTCCCATAGTGCATTGCTGTGGGGATTAAATGAGGTCATCCCTGTAAAGCACTGAGCTTAGTGTCTGTCACACAGTAAGTGTTCACACAATGGTATATATTAAAACCTGTATATTTCTAAAATCTGAATCTCTGCAGGGGACAAATTCTGAATTGTCGGTGTTAGCTGACATTCAGTTACAGCCTGGGTAGGGCTCGTTCTGTGGAACACTGTAGGCCCTCAAAAAAATCTTAATGTGTCATTACGATCAGCATTGGATTATTTTTATAATTAAAAGTTCTTCCATATCTGTTTTTTCAGTTGATCCATCCGGGACCTCCAGGAGACAGCAGGGCCAAGTATTACTAGCTTCATTTTATGAATCAGAGAATTGTTACGGAGAGAGAGATGTGAGACAATGTACCCATTTTTAGCATGACAACTGTTTAAGGGTAGCTACTGTAAGGTTGGTAGGATTTGGAGTGGGGTCGGCAATGAGAGCTTCTGTACTCCATCATTAACTGGGAAGGGCCACGGTCCTGGGACCCAAACAGTGCCTGAGGCATGGAAGGTACTCAGGAAATGCTTGCTAACTGAAAGAATGAATGAACCAATGGGTTAGCAAAAATAAATAAGCAATTGATTCCCCCACTTACGATTTCTCCCAATCTCCGTCTCTGCAACCCTGATCTGATCTGCCATTGCTATTGCTCAGGTCTGGAAATAGCTGATTCCTGCCAAGGAGCCCTTGGAGACACTGAGGCTAGACAGATATACAGAGAGACTAAGTGACTGACTACCAGCCTTCACTTTATTAGGGCAACCCTGAGAGGCAGGTCCCACATTCTGCCCCAGTTGAGGGAGCCTCCTCCTCTGATAAAGTGAGGTGAAGTTGGGGGCACCTGGTTGGCTCAGGCGTGGAGCAGATGACTCTTGACCTCAGGGTCATGAGTTTGAGCCCCACGTTGGGCGTGGAGCGTACTTAAAAAGAAATGGGGTGAAGTCAAAGAGGAAGGCAGAAAATTGATCTTTTAAAGCAAATGAACCAACTAACCCAAAGGGATGTGGCGAACCAAAGCACTAAGTGGCTGGATGGGGTTCCCAAGGCCACCAGCGAGCCTCTTCCAATCCTCAGTGAATCTTCTGTTTGCTAGATTAGTCCGCCTGTGTGTGTTAATTCTGGGCTCTGTAATGCCTTCCTTTAAGGTCTCCGGCCTTAGCAGACTAAATCGCACTTTAAGGGGCCAAAAGTCCCACGAAGTAGGGTGCCAGTGTTAAGGCTGGAGGCAAGGCGGGCCTAGACAGGTGTGGTGGCAGCAGTGTCCCTGTAGGCCACCGGGTCCAATTTCTCTCCGAAAACATCTGACTTGGGCTACCACCACTGTTGAGATTAGTGACTTGTCCCTATGTCAGTTTTAAATCACCGTGAAAAGCCGCAAGGACAAAATAGAACTGTTTCTGTAAGGAAAACTTACTTGGAAGACATCTGTGAACCCCCCCCCCCCCAGCACCACTTGGTTTCCAAAGGAATTGCCACAGCCAGCCAGAGGGCAAGGGTCCCAGGGTGAGGGTGTACTAAGATAGTACACGTTTCCTCAGGGAACTGAGGCTACACAGGCATGGTCTGAGCTTTTACTATTGCGCTAGTGTATAAACCTGATTCAGTCCAAACAGACATCTTGTGGTTATACTTTTGGGAAATGAAAATTCTTGCCTCTAAAAATAACCTCTGTGTATGAACCACAGTTAGCCATGTCATCAAGCATGGGGCTTGAAGAATCAACCTCAATGACTGGAGAACGATGGTTCACTATTCTTCTGGAAGGCCTCTGGCCCACCGAGGATCACTGAGATACCTCTAGTTTTCCTGTCAAAGGTTTCTTCCTTTAAAGACTAGGTCTAGATTAGGGTTTAAAAATAGGTTGTCAGTGAAAACAGTTGTCCTACTCTGGTGTACTATTTGAAAAATACGAGCTTTGAAATAGGTTACAGATAATTACGGCAAAATTATATTATTCTGAAGTATAATAAATGAATTGGTACATCTGGTATAAATAAATTAGCTGGGACTTGATGAAAAACTAGATTCTCAGTTTCTAGTTATTATTTGCTTGGAGGTCAGAGAGTTTCAAACCTTTCCTTTTCCAAGTTTTAGGCTACAGAATCTTAAGAGGGAAATGGGCTCCCACAGAAAACAGGAATCCGTTCCTCAGACAGGCCCCTTGTTTTTCCTAAGAAGCTTACTAGAATTTAACCACAAGGTCTGGAAAGAGCATCATGGAACCAAGTCCAGCTAATTTGTACTCAGTGCTGGGCAGGGCTTGATCCTATGCTATTTTGGCGAGGTATATGTCAGTAAAGATTATGGTGAATTATTTTCACTGTTGGTTCTCTTTGGTGGATGGGGTACATACACTTTGCTTGCTCCTGGAACTGAAGTGCTTGGCTGGCTGTCTTACCTGGACTCCTTCCCTATCCCACAAAGCTATTGGGTGATGATAGTAGTGATGGAGTTGCAGAAATAGGAGAATATAAGTGTGGGAGAGAAAATGGACAGCTTATAACAGACTGTAGCCAACACATAGTTATGGTCCCACCTTTCTTTGTTTCTCTTCACTGAGCTTAGTAGGTAAGAATGTCTTGACCTGTTCTAACATGGGCTTCTCCACCATCCTCTGGGATTCCTTTTAGTCACAGTTAACATTTTGTTAATTGTTTCTCTCCTCCACAACGTTTAACCTCTTTTGATATACCAGGTAATATGCATACATCCTGAATGTCATGTTGCATCAACATACTTGTGGATACAGCCATGGTAATTTTCATCTTTGAAGAAATCAACCTGTATGCCCTAGCTAGATACAACAGGGAAGGAGATGGTTGGGAAGCAGAGAACTCACCTCCCACAAAATGGTGTCCAGTATGAGAAATGGAGGTATTAGATGTCTTCAGTACCCAGAAGTGCTCAGCATTATATTCAACATGTTACTAAGGGATTTAAGTCACAGGCTTGGAATGGTAAGTGAATTAGAAAGGGCCTGAGAGATGAAATGCTCCAATGGCCCCATTTTACAAATGAGCATGGCAAGCCCCAAAGGCAATAGTTGGTAGAACTTTTCAACCATATCAGTGCTGCAACTAACACTAGCTTTCTGCCAGATCCTTGGGGATATCATAGGAGAATCAGTTGAGGGCAGGTAAGATAAGAAAGAGGCAAAGGGACTTGAGAGTTGCAAAAAGCCTTTAGGTCCAGAAGGTGGACAATGAGGTTCTTCTTCCTGGGTCCTTAACCAAACCTGGTCAAATCATAGGCTAGGAAGAGGACATCATGACTCCTGGGAGCATGTGGCATGTGAAAGAACATGGAGCTTGTCCTCAAGAAATATATAGTTCATAATGAGTTCCTCTCTAGAAGGTGTGGGAAAGTAGGGGAATAATACCTTCCAAAGTCCTCATCTCATCCACTCCTTTAATTAATTAATTTTAGAGAGAGCATGTGTGTGCGAGCAGGGGTGTGGGAAGGGGCAGAGGGAGAGAGATTGAGAATCTTAAGCAGGCCCCATGCCCAGCGGGGAACCTGACATGGAGCTCGATCTCACGACCCTGAGATCATGACCTGAGCCAAAATCAAGAGTCAGATGCTTAACTGACTGAGCCACCCAGGCACTCTAATCTCATCTACTCTTAAGTGGATAAGTCAACCCACCAAAATATAGGTACTTCCTTTTCTCCCATTCATCTCTTCCTGTCTATTCCCAAGTAATTCCAGTTGAAACATCTCAGAGAAGCATAGTCATACTGAAATCCTTGCATTTGCATTCAATTAAACATAATTCCGTTTTGTTTCCTACTCTCTTATACACATTTAGACATTTGATCGATTTGGTTAAACTGAGTGGTGGATTCCTAAGTCATGGTGGCTTTCAACTAAATCAAAACTTCAAATATGTTGCTGTCCCAAAGATTAAATTTGGTGGGCTGGTTGTAATTTATACATCTTTAAATAGCAACCATATTTAAGGACTACCCTGACATTTCAGATGGTGGACATCTTGTGTTTTCATGTTTCCAGAAAGAGTCAGGAACATATACAGTGTAACCATTGGTAAAGTTGTATGTAATGATTCTACAAGCTTGAACTAAATTCCAGCATTACCATCTGTGAGTTGACAGTGCAGAGACCTTCTGCTATAAATGCACCACCCACAATACCAGGGACTAAGTGCCCAACAAATTCACACACTTAGGTACTTATGCTTATGCATATACCTTTATTAATGGAAATCAAATATACAATTATCTGAATAAGTAATATAAAAGCTGGAGGACCACAGGGGTTTGCAGGGGGCTGCTGTTAATGCTAACCAGTTCTTCTTTCCAAAACATGTCCTGCTCTAGCCTACCCCAGCTTGACTTGTTTCTGATTCTAGGTATACCAGCCAGAAATGAGATCTATTTTCCGTCAACATAACTGGGAAAATAGTTCCTTCACTTTTGTCATTAAGACAATATCTCCTTTGGGCGCCTGGGTGGCTCAGTTGGTTAAGCGACTGCCTTCGGCTCAGGTCATGATCCTGGAGTCCCGGGATCGAGTCCCGCATTGGGCTCCCTGCTCGGCAGGGAGTCTGCTTCTCCCTCTGACCCTCCCCCCTCTCATGCTCTATCTCATTCTCTCTCTCAAATAAATAAATAAAATCTTAAAAAAAAAAAAGACAATATCTCCTTTATACAGGCCAAACCTGTACACTTAGAAACATTACCTTGCTTTTAGAGAAGCATACTCTTTCATTGTATTGCTTTGTGAAATTTCACTTTCTAGCTCTATATTAAATAATTATCCAAGCCTAGCATTTCTCACATCACTGCATTGAAAGTCAAAGACAATGAGAGAACCATGAAAGCAGTGAGAAATGTAACTCATCATGTACAAGTAATACTCAAGAAGATTAATAGCCAATTTCTCATCAGAAACCAAGAACCTGAGAAGGCAGTGGGATAACACACTCAAAACACTGAAAGAAAAAAAAAACTGTCAATGAAGAATTCTATATCTGACAAAAGTGTCCTTCCAAAAATGAAGGAGAAATTAAGACATTCCCAGATAAACAAAAGCTGAGAGAGCTTGTCACTATTACACATGTCCTTCAAGAAATGCTAAAGGGAGTCCTTTAGGCTGAAATGAAATGACACTAGACAATAACCGAAAGGCACAGGAAAAATGGAGAACATCTGTAAAGGTAACTCCACAAGTAATATTATTGTGTTTTGTTCAGCAAATACTTTCTCCTATTGGTTTTAAAGGATAATTGCATAAAACAATAATTATAAATATGTGTGGATGCACTTATAACATATAAGATGTAAACTGTATGACAATAACAGCACAGAGGGGAGAGAAAACAAAGTTATGTAGTAGTGATGTTTTATATACTAATGAAATTAAATTGGTATAAATCCAAAGTAGATTGCTATAATTTAAGATGTTAATTATAACCCAGAGGGCAACCACTAAGAAAATTACTTTAAAAACATAATAAAATAAATGACAAGGGAATTAGATGATAAGCTAGAAAATACCTATTTAACACAGAAGAAGGTAGTAATGGAGGAATAGAGGGAAAAAAGAGACATAGACGTATAGAAAACAAATAGCAAACTGACAGATGTAAGTCGTATCATATCAGTAATGACATTAAGTGTAAATGGATTAAATTCTCCAGTCTAAGGGCAGAGTTCTAATTATATGCTGCCTATAAGACCTACATTTCACAAAGACAAAAATAGGTTGAAAGCAAAAAGATGGAAAAAATATACCATGCAAACAGTAACTGAAAAAGAGCTAGAGTGGCTATACTAATATCAGACAAAATATAGTTTAAGACAAAAATTGTTGCTATAGACAAATAAGGCCATTTTTTCCTAATGCTTAAGGGTCAATATACCAATAATTTACAATTATAAATGTATATGTACCTAACAAAAGAGCTTGAAAAGACATGAAGCAAAATGGACAGAATTGAAAGGAAAAACAGGCAATTTATAAATAGTAACTGGAGACTTCCATACCCCAATTTCAATAATAGAGAGAACAACTAGACAGAAGATCAACAGGAAATAAAAGACTGGTACTGGGGAAACTGGATATCCAAATGCAAAAGAATTATTTTGGATCCCTACCTCATACCATAAACAAAAATTAACTCAAAGTGGACCCAAGGCCAAAATGTAAGAGCTAAAAACTGTAACACTCTTAGAAGAAAACACAGGGGTAAATCTTTGTGAACCTGAGTGAGGCAAAAGTGTAAGTGACAATAGAAAAAAATAGATAAGCTAGACTTTATCAAAATGAAAAGCTTTTGTGTATCAAAAAAGTAAAAAGAAAACCGAAAGACTGGGAAAAAATTTTTGCAAACCACAGATCTGATAATGGTCTTGTATCCAGAATATCTAAAGAACTCTTGTAATTCAAAATGAAAAGATAACCCAATTTAAAAAATACACAAAAGATCTGAATAAACACTTATCCAAAGAATATACAGAAATGGCCAATGAAAATATGCCCAGCACTATGAGTCATCAGGGGAATGCAAATCAAAACCACGAGATATCATTTCATACTCACTAAAATGGTATAATAATGATAATAATAATAATAATAAACAG
The DNA here is from genome assembly GCF_011800145.1 of Mirounga leonina. NCBI lineage: Eukaryota > Metazoa > Chordata > Mammalia > Carnivora > Phocidae > Mirounga > Mirounga leonina. The sequence continues at coordinate 23,528,483 of NW_023270175.1, forward strand.
AAAATAACAAATGTTAGGATATGGAAACAGTGGAATCCTCATACATTGCTGGCAGAAATGTAAAAGGTGCAGCCATTGGGGAAACAGTTTCATAGCTCTTCAATAAATTAAATTATTATATATAACTTAATAAAGTTATGTATATAATATACTTATACATATAAAATTATATGCATCATATGTATATATATAAATATATATATATATATATATAAATATAAAATTACCTTATGACCCAGCAATTCTACTCTTAGATATAGACCAAAAAGAATTGAAACCAAGGACTCAGATACTTGTTCAGCAATATTCATAGCAACATTATTTACAATAGCCAAAAGGTAGAAACAACCCAAATGCCCATCAATGGACGAGTGGATAAACAAAATGTGGTGTATACCCACACAATCAAACATTATTCAGCCATAAAAAGGAATGAAGTACTGATACCTACTACAACATGGACCTGGAAAACATTATGCTAAGCTAGTCACAAAGGACCACATATTATATGATGCCATTGATTTAAAATGTTCAGAATAGAGAAATTCATGGAAACAATGTAGCTTAGTGGTTGCCAGGCCTTGTGGGGTGGGGCGGGGAAGGGGAGTGACTGCTAATGGGTATGGGTTTCTTTTTGAGGCAATGAAAATGTTCTGGAATTAGTGGTGGCGGTTGTACAACTTGCTCAATATACTAATAGCCACTAAATTATACATGTTAATAGGGTGAGTTTTATGGTATGTGTATTTTATCTCAATAAAAAGAAATTTTAAAAAAGGGAACCAGCCAACTGGGAAGAATTTGCAGCCTCAAATTTAGAACTAAATTTCCCATTGTCGGCATTAAAGAGGTCACTGGAAAATTCTACTCTTTACAGACATGACTTGGTGCCCACTCCTGTGAAAAGATATTTCCTTACGATAATCTTAATCTTAAGGGAGAGGCTTTATTTTATTTCTATTTTAACTTGCTTGAAAACTATTATACCAGCATATCAAATATCTTACTACACCAAAGTCTCAGTGGTCTTAATCTTCCACAAGACTCTCTCATGGATTAGCTTTCAGTACTCACTCAGATGATGGGAAAGTGAGTCATGCAAGGAGAAGCAATGTAGCTAGCTCTGCTATGACAAGAGCCTGTAGACTTTTAGCACATGAAGAAGTACTGGGGGAAAAAAGAGAGCTCAGTAAAGAGTTCTCATTTGGCTAAATTCTTGAGGTAGAAAATCAAAATGATTCCTAAACCATGAATAATATATTGGAAGGTTATGATTTCCTGGGGGAGTTAAATTCACTCCTCCTGTTAATAGTAATAGGGGCTGTGTGAATGACTCTCTGGATACTGAGTGGGAAACTCAGCATATGAAGTGGTTATGTTGCTGAAACTTCCATCATATTTCCAGCTTCATCTTACAGAAGAAATATTATTAGCCAATGCGTTTGGAACGTAGCTCCGGTCTTTCCTTTAAACGGATGATGCTGATTTCTGTCTGAGGAGTACAAATTCAACACGGGCCGACTTCTAGACGGGGCTAGGTCATTCACAGGTTTATTTGTTCCAGTCCACAGGCATCTTAGGACACCACATGTAATATTTTGGAGCCTGTTTTTACAAAAACATTAAAAAGGCAAATTCCAAACACAGCCCGAATATATAAAGACAAATGTTTCTGTGGGCAGTCTATGGGAAAAGGCGGACTGCCTCCGTGGGCCCCGGGGAAACATAATGCCCTGGGGTACAATGCTTCCTGCAAATACTGCAGTTACCAAGCCAGTAATTCTCTTTCTGAAAGAGCCGCCTCTACTAGGCTTCCTCTTTGCACCATCCTACCTTCTTTTTTTTTTTTTTTTTAGATTTTATTTATTTATTTGAGAGAGAGAGAATGAGAGAGAGAGAGAGCATGGGGGGGGGAGGGTCAGAGGGAGAAGCAGACTCCTCGCTGAGCAAGGAGCCCCATGCGGGACTCGATCCCGGGACTCCAGGATCATGACCTGAGTCGAAGGCAGTCGCTTAACCAACTGAGCCACCCAGGCGCCCGCACCATCCCACCTTCTTGACTTTAGTCGATCCTTCCAGGAGCCTGGAGTCTAGGACAGAAGGAAAATAGGGCTTAACCAGTTTGACTTTTTGTGTTCATGGTTTAGGCATTTTAACAATCTCTAAAGCCACCCTGATTTTTGCTCTTGTCATTGCTGTTTATAATCTTGCCATTCAGAGGCTGCTCTATAGAGAATGCTGAGCTGTCCTAAAGTAACTAGACTGGACCTATCTCAACATCTGCATTAGTTGGTGGCTTCTCCCGAGCAAGTGGTGAAAATAGCATGTCCCTATTCTAGCTATTCTGATGCACTGAGAACCCCTGAAGAGAACTATGAGATAAAACATCGGGTTGACATCAGAACTGTCACCCTAATTGGTTGATCGGTGGTGGCTTTAAAACCGGTTAATTGGGGCGCCTGGGTGGCTCAGTCATTAAGCATCTGCCTTCGGCTCAGGTCATGATCCCAGGGTCCTGGGGTCGAGCCCCACATCGGGCTCCCTGCTCGGGGGGAAGCCTGCTTCTCCCTCTCCCACTCCCCCTGCTTGTGTTCCCTCTCTTGCTGTGTCTCTCTCTGACAAGTAAATAAATAAAATCTTTTTAAAAAATAAATAAATAAAGCCGGTTAATGACACACAGCCTTAAATACAAACACACCAATATGCTAATTAGCAAGTGAAAGTAAACCGCAAAAAGCCTTTTTTTTCCTTAAGCAACATAAATTTTACCTCTGTTACATTCTAGCCAACCTTTCCTATCAAGTCAACTATTTCCTGCTTTTAATTTAGCTACATGGTCTGTGTATCGCTTACAAATAGGGCATATGCTAGAGAGTTCTTATAAAGCCAGATAATTCACAATAACAATTCCCTTCAGAATTGGAATAAATCTGCTATGGGCATCCACATGAATCAAAGCCACCAAGTAATTCCAGTGGATATACGTGACCTAATTGCTGTATGTTTACACATAAAACAAAATGTCACATTATAGTTGACTGTACATTCTTACATGCTGTGAACACTGATTTATTTCAGATCTTAAGTTTCATGCCTAGCCTACAAATTGTATTACCTAAGAGAAATTGCATTCTGGCATTCAAATAAAATCCCTGTTATTCATTCGTCTAATAAATTATAAAAAATTTGACCTGGAGTCATAGCGATATTGGGCCCCCACAGATCTGTGTATCAGAAAGAGCGCTAGAGAAGTCAAGTGTTCTCAGCTCTGCCACTCTTTGGGTCTTGGGGGAAATCTCTTCTCTCTGCGCCTTGGTTTTCCCACATATGCAAGCAGGGAATTGGACTGCATGAGTTCCAAGTCTTTTCCAGCTCCAACAGTCCATGATTTTTTGAGAATGCTAAGGAGAGGAAAAGGGGAAATTATTTTGGAATGATTCTTTGTGCAACTTGAGTTATTTGGACTTTTTTTTTTTTTTGATGGTAATGTAAGGAAACCTGATCCTAATTTCAGCTTCAACACAGTAAGGAATAATTGCTAATCAAATGTTAATAAAATGCTTACAGGCTTTCTTTAGGTCTGGAAAAGTCATTTTAAATACTTAGAAAAACAATCGGGAATGTCAGCTGTTTTTTCACCTGCTCCTAGAGGAAATTCTTGGCTTTTAACCATGACATCCTCCTTCAACTCAACTATAGTACATTTAAACCTACTGACAACCTCGCGTTTTGAATTACACATGAAAATATTCAACCCAGAGAATTATCTTTCCCCTGACCTGAATTCTGTCCATCCAAAGTTTCTAGCACTGCGTTCAAGTTCCTGCTTGGAAACGCCTGCTATCTGTACTGGAATGACTGGATGCCTTAATGAAATCATGAAACTTTATCATCAGATACTGGAGATCATTCCTCCTAAGAACAGTTTCTAAATTTGAGGGCCTCTTCTCGCGGTTGCCAAAATGCGGGGCTGACCTTGCGAGTGGGCAGAACAGTTGGCTGTTGGCAAGCAGAGATCTGAGAGGTGCTGGGTGGCTCTGTGCCCCCAACTCTTTTTCTTCTTAGGCACTTGCAGGGCTTGCCATTCTGTCTCTAGCAACACATTCCTTTCGCATAAACACTGATCACCCCAGGTATCTGCTTGAAATGAAATCTCTATTGGAGAGGGCAGATGTTAAATCGCCAAGACTTTATAGTAATATTTCCTAAGGTGTATTCCTTAATACACTTCCCCAGTTCCATAAAACTTTGGAAAAAGAGATCGCTGGTCACATAAGTTGGGAAAACACATTTCGCTACATCTCTTCTTGGAGAGTCGTAAAGCATATTAGCGTATTAAAGGTTCTCAGAAGCCCTGCTGTAAACAAACAAATCTTGTTTAATCGGCAGTTTCCTTATTTGAACATCTGGAATGCTTTTGGAAGAAATCTTAAAACTGTGGTAAAATATACATAACAAAATTTACCAACGTAACCATTTTTAAATGAATAGGTCAGTCGTGTTATACACATACACGCTGTTCTGCGACCAATCTCCAGAACATTGTCATCTTGCAGAACTGAAACTCTGTACCCATTAAACCACAACTTCCCCATTCCTGCTCCCCTCAGCCCTGGCAACCACGATTCTACTTTCTCCTCTATGAAATTTTGCAACTCTAGGTACCTCTCTTAAGTAGAATGACACAGTATTTGTCCTTTTGTGACTGGCTTATTTCACTTAGCATCATGTCTGCAAGATTCAGCCTTTTTTTTTTTTTTTAAAGATTTTATTGATTTATTCGACAGAGAGAGACACAGCGAGAGAGGGAACACAAGCAGGGGGAGTGGGAGAGGGAGAAGCAGGCTTCCCGCGGAGCAGGGAGCCTGAAGTGGGGCTCGATCCCAGGACCCTGGGATCATGACCTGAGCTGAAGGCAGACGCTTAACGACTGAGCCACCCAGGCGCCCCAAGATTCAGCCATGTTGTAGCAAGTGACAGGATTTCATTCTAGGCTGAATGATATTCCATTGTGTGTACATGCCACATTTTGTTTATCCATTCATCCACTGATGAACGCTTAGGTTGCTTCTACCTCTTGGCTATTATAAATAGTGCTGCAGTGAACATGGGTGTCCAAGTGTCACTTTGAGATTCTGCTTTCAATTCTTTTAGATCTGTACCCAGAAATGGCATTGCTGTATCATATGGTAATTCCATTTTTAATTTTTTGAAAAACCACCACACTGTTTTCCGCAGTGGTTGTGCCATTTTACAACCCCACCAATAGCTCACAACAGTTCCAATTTCTCCATGTTCATACCAACGTTTGTTATTTTCTGTGATTTTTTTTTTTTTTGATGGTAGCCATCCAAATAGGTGGTAACTCATTATGGTTTTGATTTGTATTTCCCTGAGGATCAGTGATTTTGAGCATCATTTCATATATTTGGTGGGGGAATTCTTTTTTTAAAAAATCACACCAATAATCTGAAAGCAATGACGTACTGTATGTTGGCTAATTGAATTGAAATTTTAAAAGAAATTGCACCAATAAAAATTCTGAGGAACACACTTGGGGATATACTGCCAAGGCAAATGAGTGATAATGATTGCTTTTCAGGATGGAGGAGTTTTTATCGGTTTCCTTAAAGAACAGTTAACATTTTTTATTTTAAAAACAACACAATATAGAGTTAACACATGTCCAAGCAGTGGTTATTTCTGGGTAGTAAGATTAGGAGTGGATTAATTTATTTTTGTTTATCTGTGATTTCTAAATGTCTACAATGAACCTGTAATACGTAATTTTCAAAGTTTAATACAGTTGATGCTGAACAGATAGAGCGCGCCTACACTTTGCTGCTTGCTTTGGCCACAGCACTCGGCTTCCCATGATCATTTCCTTCTCCCAACTCTTATTGTTCTTGCGCTCAATTTAGCAGTTTCTTAGGTTCTGCCTTATATTATTTTCTAATTGTTCTCTCTGTGTGACTATTAACTGCTTTGTTACTTGTAAGCTCTTCAGGGGAAGGGACTGTGTTTTATATTTCTCTTGCAGGCCCCAGTAATAATAACCATATTTTCCAACCCCAACCAAGGCGTATCATCTAACAAAGAAAGTGTGTGTGTGTGTGAGGCAGTTTGGGAGTCTCTGTATGGACATGACAGAACTGAAATTCAGGTGCATTTTCAGTGTTTTCTGAGTCCAAACAGACAAAATGCTTAAAAACATGCCCTTGACTGACACAGAACTGTTACCACCCCCTGCAATGAAACATTCCTAAAACCTTAGGGGCCACTGAATATAATAAATTAAAAAATAATTTCCCCAGTAATAAATACATTAGTATTCTCATTTCCCCATTCAATATTGTTTTACAATATTTTGATCCTGTAAGTCAGCATTTTGTCAATTGAACATTGTTTGGTTGGTTCTATGTAAACTGATTTGCTCCTAAAATAATCTCCAATCAGACTATGCCATCTCATCTATTAGATTTCCTTCTCTCAACAGATGTTCTGAGTCCTCATTGTTTCCAGATTACAATCAGGTTGTCTGTAATATAGAGACCCAGACATCTGGGCGAAGGGTAAATGGGCAAAACCATTCAATCAGGTAATGGAGGAAATGCTTCCAGAAAGTTTGTCCGGCAGCCATTCCCACATGTGATATTCTAAAGGTGCTGGTCTGAGCTTTGCTGGAGTTCTGACACAGGGAACCAAAGTGGACCTTGAAGTGTGGCTGCCTGCTATGGTGGAAAGAGTAGAGGACTGGAAGCCAGAGCTGGGGTCAAAACTCAGCTCTACCGATTGACCAACTGATTATACTTGTACAAGTCACTTGCCCAATCAGAGTCTGCCCTGTGAAAAGCAGATGATTAAAAGAAGTTACCTCCTAGAGCCACTGTGAAGAGTTGATGAGATGAGAGACACATGATAGCACTTTGTAACTTCCCACCTAAAGCAGTTTCAGGTAATTTGACTTCTGCCCTGGAGCACAGAAACTCTTGCTCCACTAAGAAGATTATCCATGTCCTCAGAAATTCTGTGTAGGCCAGTGAATTACTATAGACCACCTCAGTCCTTTATTTGTTCAAAACAAAGCAAATAAACAAAACCCCCAAAACAATTGCAAAAAGAAACAAAGGCTAATTAACATGTAGAAGGGAGGAGTGAGAACATCTCTTAGCAGAGTCACATTCTTCCTACTTCCCTCCCATTATTTACACTATAAAATATCCATGTAAATGGATTTGAATAGGCACTTCCTCAAAGAAATATACAAGTGACTGAGACGCACAAGAACAAATGCTTACCCTCATGACTCACCAGGGAGATGGAAATTGTGAGATACCACTACATACCCACTAGAAAGTCTATTCTCAAAGAATGACACCAGATGTTGAATAGGATGTGGATAAACTAGGACCCTCAAACATTGCTTGCACAAATGAATATCAAAATGGTACGACGACTCTGGAAAATAGTTTAGCAGTTTCTTAGAAAGTTAACTGTACATTTATCATATGACTCAGCTGTTACACTCCTAGGTATCTATCCAAAAGAAATGAAAACATAGGTCTACACAAGGACTTGTATGTGAATGTGCATAGCAGCATTGTTCATAGGAGTCTGAATCTGGAAACAATCCAGATGTCCATCACATGGTAAATGGATACACAAAGTGTGGTCTATCCAGACACTGACATACTACTTGGCAATAAAGAGCAACAATGTCCTGCACCATGCCACAACATAGGTGGACCTCAACAACATGATGCTAAGTGAAAGAAGACAGACACAAAAGACCACATCTTGTATGGTTCCACCTATATGAAATATTCAGAAAAAGGAAAATCCGTAGGGACAGAAAGTAGTTGAGTGGTAGCCTGGGGCTGGGGATGGGAAGTGGTGGCAAACAGGCATGGTGGAGTTTGTTGGGGTGATGGAAATGTTCCCAATTGGATTGAGGTACTGATTGCACAACTGTCTGAATGGACTAAAACTCTTTGGACGGTAGGTACATTTATAATGGGTGAATCTTATGACTTGTGAATTATATCTCAATAAAATGGTTACAAATATCTTCGCAAAAAGGGAGAAATTATGTTAGTCAATGTGACAAGGGAGGAACTCAAGCTTGGATGAAAATGCCTGCCCTTGAAATCAAAACCCAAGAGGAAGCTAGATATCTTTAAGCCAGTGACGTCTTTTTTTTTTTAATTTTAATAATTCATTTATTTATTTGAGAGAGAGAGAGTGAGAGAGATCATGAGTAGGGGGAAGGAGTAGAGGAAGAGGCAGACTCCCCGCTGAGCAGGGAGCCCAATGTGGGACTTGACCCCAGGACCCTGGGATTATGACCTGAGTCGAAGGCAGACGCTTCACCGACTGAGCCACCTAGGCACCCAAAGCCAGCAATGTCTTGCCAGACTCCTTCCTTATCCTACCTAGCTTTCAACCACCATAATCATGTCGCCAGCCAGGAGACACATTAACTCCATGAGGTTCAAGGTGACACTTTTTTAAAAAATCACTACTCTTGTGCAAGCTCTCCTTTTATCGCCATGTCTCTCACTTTTCTCCATATTTGCTTTATTTGGCCTTGTCCCCTAGGAAATGTGTTTCTTTGCTCAGTGTATACTCCTTTCTTCTATAGTACACATGAGCTCTTTTCTCTACCTAGCACCTAATTCCATACTCACAGCTCCCACAGCCAATATTTAATGGCAATAAATTTATATCGGAACAGACAGATCCCATCAGATGAGTAAACTACTTTGCAGAACTAGTCATTTACAACATATACTCACTCTTTTATGGATGCAAAATACCATTGTTTAGCCAACAACACAGGAGTGACCAGAAAATGAAAATGCCCCAGCGAGACAGTACTTACTTGAGCTATTCTGTGAGGCCTGGTGGCCTCTGGGACAGAGCCAAAGTCCCAAGTAGCCAAAAAGAATCTTTGACACTGCGGTGACAACTTAGAGCATGTCTATTTTAGAAAGGTTTCTATTTTTAAAAACAGTTAACATTTTTAAATTTTGGTCCTAACCTTCAGGTGTCCAAAACAAACAAACAAACAAACAAAAAAACCCAAAAACCTGGGCTTTCCAGAATGCCCCCAAATTCTAGTAACTCAATGTTTAAAATGTACCTAGGAGGTATGCCAGATTCATGCTTTGGCCTTCAAACCATATCCAACACACTCACTGAACTACGGTATGCTGCAAAGGGTAAAGAATTTGGAGTCAGAAGACCTGGATTCCTATCTCTTTCGTTTCCTCCACTTGCTAGAAGTGAGACTTTAGATCTCCGAACGTCACTAACCCCTAGTTCTCTGTGCTGTAAAACTGGAATAATAGTCATACCGACCTCACGGGGCTATGGGAATTCAGTGTGTCTGTGTACATAAAGAGCACTTTGTACACTGCGGAGACCCCAACAAATAGAAGCTATCGACTTTCCGGAAAATTCCAAAATTCCTTAGATGTTCCTCGGAACTCACAGGGCACCCCCAAAATGACTTTCAAAAAAACATTCTGCCTTCATTTCCCTACCGATAAGGGGTCTTGTTGACCCCTGGCCTATCTGGCCTTGCATGTGGTCACTGCCAACTCTGCAGTCCGCAGTAACGGTTATGCTGAACAGTGTTTGGATCTGTTTCTTACACTTCCACTTCCTGGTTCACAAAAGAAAAACTGCTGTTGAGCTGACATTTCTATAGCACCACTCTTCCCAAAGGGTTTCCACACGCATTCCCCGCTGAGTGAAATGCGAGTGCTGTTTAACAGCACATAACGACACTATCCAACAGTCTGAGACAGGATGCAAGAGGCAATATTGTACGCAGCTGAGAGGACAAGGGAAGCCAGTGTCAACAGATGCAATTACCAGATGTGAACTTGGGCCAAGGAGGTCAGGGCAAACACTCCTTTAAGAAATGCTACGGGATCCTCAATGCCCGAAAGTCATTGCACCCTTGGCATCACATCTTATTCAAAATGGAGGCTCCTGATGCCCTGACTCTTTGCCGTTGCCTCGATCCCATTTTGAGGAGGGGGAGGTGACTTGTGTGCTCTCGCTAGCAGATCTCCCCTCACTATTCAGAAGACAGGCTCTCTGGAAAATCCACTTCAGAATAAGAACTTGGCATGCTTTGGGGGGGACGAGAGCTGGGTAACTACACTTATTGTGGTGAGAGCACTGAGTAACGTATAGACTTGTCAAATCACCATGTTGTACACCCGAAATGAACATAACACTGTAGGTCAGCTCGGCTTCAATAATGAAAATTGTAAAAATCAATAAAGGGATCGTAGCTGGAGTGGATGGGGACACAAGGCCCGATTTCACCCTCCTTCCTCATGTGGCCGCATCCCACACAAACTTGGAATGAACGCTTTAAAAGGCAGTGGATGCGTTAGCCAACCAGATCCAAAGGGAGAGCAAGGAAGTTCACTCTTTGTAAACCACACTCTCCCCAGGGCTTCTCCTCAAGGCCATCCACGAGGACTTACATAATGGCATCCAGAAAGGAACTCTACTGGGGGCAACATTATCTTCCAAACCTATGGAATTCTTAGAGGCAAAATAATAAAGATGTGTAAGCACCTGGCACTCAAAATGAGTCATTACTAAATTATTGTAATTGAACCCATTTTTAGGGCAGCAGGAAGTGTCAAATACCTATGTGTTCATACATGATGAGAAGGGTTTTTGTCCCCTAGGGAGTCTATATGTGGGTCAAACTTCCTATTCTCACACCTTAATGAAAACAAAGGGAGAACTTAGCCTGCCTGCTTATTCCATTCTGTACTCTGAGGTGTTACTTTCAAAATGTGAACAGGTCTTTTATTCATGACAAAGCAGGAGAAAAACCAATCACCTGGAATTTACGATCAGTTAATTTTCTCATTCTCCAACTTAAAAATGAATCGCTTGTTCCTTCGCCTGCCAACCTTCTCTCCTCTGTCCCCTGCCTTCCCAGCCACTAGTGTTGATGAATAAAGTCTGTTCGTGGTTTGTGGCAGTGTTTGTCTAGGAAGGGTGTGACATTTGAATGGGGGGGGCATACCAAGGCTCCAGGTTGACCTCAAAAACAATAAATCACCAATAATACATCGTGTGCTTTCTTGCATCCACTCTTCAGCTGGTGCGCATGCATATTGTATCATATGATACATAGGTTGTTCTGTTTCCCAGCAGAGAGATATTTATTTTTTTAATATTTATTTTTTTTATTTTATTAGAGAGAGAGAGAGAGAACACGAGCACACGAACGGAGGTGGGGGAGGAGCAGAGGGAGAGGCAGAGGGAGAAAGAGACTCTTAAGCAGGCTCCACACCCAGCGCAGAGCCCGATGCGGGGCTTCTGCGCAGTTCGATCTCATGACCCTGAGATCATGACCTGAGCCGAAATCAAGAGTCGGACGCTTAACTGACTGAGCTACCTAGGTGCCCCTTCCAGGGTAGATATAAATGAATGCCTTGCCTCTTAATTTAATTGTGGACCCCCAAAGAACAGAGGCTGGGTTCTAATATTGTTCTCAAGAGACCTGGTTCCAAGGGAATGATACTGTTCTGAATTTTTGACAAATTCTGTTGTCTAGATTTTTCTCTTGGGCTCCTAACTCAATTTCATAACTGCCCATTGTCTACCACAATTCTCGCCACACACCTTCATTACTTCCCATTCTCCAAATACACCCTGCAGTTTCACTCCACCACGCCTTGCCCACACTGTTCTCTTCACCTTGACTGATCTTTTCTGTTGAAATTCTATTTATCCTCCAGGAGTCGTCTCATATATCATTTCCTCCACAAATTCTTCCCCAATCCCTCAGCCAAATCTAATTGTTTCATCTGTGTGCCCACAACACTTTGTTTGGACCTGTCTTAAAATCCCAATCACATTCAGCCCTGTATTGAAATTAGTTGAACCTACGTCTCTCTCCTCTATGAGGCCAAAAGCTTTTTGAGGGTAGAACTGTATCGGATTCATTTTTAGGCCTCTCCAGATTCCCAGGGCCCAGCCGAGAGCCTGGCACTCAGTGGCCAAATAAACAATAAACGTTTTTAGAATAGAAGCTCAAGACCTATGTATTGATTTATTGAACTGTGTGTCTTCCAGCTGTTAATCAAGGAGCCTGGCATAGACCATAAACCCAACACAGAACACAGAACATCTGTGTCCGAATAACTCCCCAAATTTTCAAATGTCAAATTTCTGGAAATTTGTTTAAATTCTTTCGCTTGCATGGAATGCCAGTTAATAGAAAAAGAAAAACCAAATCACTGACTTACCTCCAAGAGTTTTAGCCACAGAACATAGAAACTTATTTCTGGGCATAGCGTTAGTGCATAGATTATTTTTTACTTCTCTCAACACCATCACACCCTGAACAAACCATTCCTTTTCCAAGAGTCTGCCTTTTGAGGGTCCCCGTAGCAGGAACTTCTGCTGGAGTGCAATCTGATGACACCCCCAGCCTATCAGAAGCTGGGTTTGGGGTCTCCCTGCAAGATGCTCTTGCTTTGCCCACCAGAAGCTCCAAATAAATGACCTAAAATCCTTTCTAGAAAAAAAAAGTGGGAAAGTGCCTTGGCACACACTCCCGGGATAGTAACTAAACACGTAAGCCAATGTTTCCAGCGTCAGGCCCTGGAAGTCAATGGGATGCAAGGTGTTGATTTGTGGTGGGTTTTTTTGTTTTTTTCTTTTCTTTTCTTTCTGAGTTCTAGACATCTTGGAATCTACACCCTTGATATTCCAACACGCAAGCTATTATCGTGACTAACGCAGACAGAATTACCTGCTGCTACATTCCAGGTATGTTTATGCATTTCCCTGTCTAACCTGCTTCCTCCCTCCAGCTGCCTCGGTGTGAGGGAAATGGGGATTTCTCTCCGCGCCCCCCCCCCCCCGAATTTTCTCTAACAACTGTGATGTCAAATGCAATTATTTGTGGAGGAATCTGTTGTGTGCCTGGATGAAAGGGACACATGCAAATCCTCAACAAGAAAGGGAAATAACAGCTATGGGGAAATATGTCCCGAAAGCATGCTGCTCGGGGCGACTCTGCCCAAGGCCCCCTGTGCAGATATTAACAAGCTGAACACAATATGACTTTAGGAATGCAAAGAAAAAACTGTTTAACAGTTGAAAAATCTCCTCCTCAATCTGAGGTCAACCCAGCTAATAAAAAAGCTTCAAAAAACTTCTGAAAAACCATGAATAAGCCCCAGATGTTCCTGTTCTCAGCTGAACTTTCCAAGTGATTTTATACCCTCTATTTTTCACAACTAGAACTACTACCATCTCTTGTGCCTTCCTATCGCTTTCCAAAGAAAATTGCCTCCAGTCAAATTCCTTCTCCCACCCACAGTAACTAATTGTCCATACTGTTATTCATCCCCTTTTCAGAAGAAGAATGAAATTGGTAAGACCCCTTGGTGCAAGGGTGGGGACCTCTTTCCTATCGAGGGCCAGTGACCCACAGGGGGGAAAAAAATCCACTGGGGCTACACGCAAATAAGAAGCCATTTGATTTAGTTTGGTTTTTGTTTGTGTGTGTGGAAGAGATATAAAGTCTTCACTTCCCCTCCTTTTGAAAAAAAAAAAAAAGAACAGGGAAGGGAAAATGCTATTCAATAGAAATAATGAAGAATTCAAACTACTCCAGGTGTAGGCTACAGTGAGTCTGGGGAATGAAATGGTTAAAAAAAAAAAAGATGTCGGGGAGGAGGAGATGGGTGGGGGGAGAAAGGTAAGGAACAGAAAGAAAGAGGCCAGGGGACAGTGAAAGAGGGAAGGAGGAGAACGGATGTGGAGAGAAAGGGAGAAGGGGGCGCACAAGGTGGAAGGTCTGGCAAGCTCCTCAGCGCCCTGGTTGTAACAGCTGGTCCCCAGCCCTGGAACTCCCTGTACTGTGGCCATCAGAGGAAGTTGTCACTGCCCTTTGAAAGCCTTATTAGCTTTCTAGAAGTTTAGGAAAAGTCCTTTCTGTGCTGAGAAATACCTGGTCTGCTTGGATTTTTCCAAACTTCAAAGCTATTTTCTGAAATAAAGGTTATTTTCTCCAGAAAGTCTGAAGGTTTTACACAAGTGTAAAGGAATGACTGAAAGTCTCTGGCATGGCAAAACTGTCAGATGGCCTCCTCGTTGGTCTGCGAGAGATGAGGGCTGTCTTATTTCATAGAGCCAGAAGATTACATTTGGAAGCGCCATTTATTGCGTTGATTTGAGGGTTTTTTGCCACCAAATCAAGCTCATTTTGGGGTTTTGTGGGATCCTGGTGTAGCAGACAATATAAAGTGGGGACAGCGGATGCATCTCAGCGAAGAAGAAACAGACTAGAAGCTGCAGCTCTTTAATGATGAGGCTTCCGCCATGAAAAGCTGAACTTCTCATGTTTGCATCTAGCAACCCACTGAGAGAGAAGTTGATTTTAAGGGGCAGTGCTGATTTTAGATGGCATATTAGAGAAGACAAAATGGAAAAGGAAACTGTCCAGAGAAGGGGAAATAAAATAACGAAGGGTGGAGAACAAGGCAAAGCCATATGATGACAGACTGAAATCACTGGCCTCTTGACTCTGAAAAGTTGAAGGCTAACGGGGAAAATCAGAGAAGTGCATGCAATTGATGGTTATGGTAACCACAAACTTATGTCCTAGAACGCTGGAATTAGGGGGCTACCCCCTTGAACTTGACAGAGATGATTTTAGGTTGGATGAAGGGAGGTCCTACTTTGAATATCAAACACTAAACTTAAGGAATTCATTGCCCTCAGGGGTAGGGCAGGCAAAAAGTAGAAATAGATTCCAAAATGTTTGGGCCAATTTGTGAATGACGGACTAATATTAGGTTATTCTGGGAAGCTTAGAAGCTTGGGGGCCACTTCTGACTGTGCACACGCGTCTCAGTGGGCCTGTCAGGAAGGGGTCCTGGGTGAAGTGGGTCATGAGGCCACATGCCTCTGGGGCCAGTTTTCCGAAGGCACAGCACTAAGGGGTTGGGCGCTGAGGCTGAAATGTCGGGGCCGTTTGCCTTGGTCAGGAGGCCACCAGGCCAGATGGTTCTCCTGCCGCCTCCTCTCCGGCCTCGATTACTTCTGAGATGGCCAGGAAAGGTGGCGATGGGGAAGGTGTGAGAACTTGGACTTGGTCCACGGTGGTGGTTTCAGTCTTAACGTTTGTCCTCATCCGATTCAAAATGTTTGTTTTAAATCATAATAGATGTATTGCTTTTTCTGATTTAAAAATAATTTTTTTAAAGATTATTTGAGAGAGAGCACACACACGTGTGCAAGTGTGACTGGGGGGAGGGGCAGAGGGAGAGAATCTCAAGCAGACTCCCCACTGAGTGTAGAGCCTGGATGGGGGAGAGGGCCGAGGGTGTCAATCTCACCACCCTGAGATCACAACCTGAGCTGAAATCAGCAGTCGGACGCTTAACCAACTGAGCCACCCATGTGCCCCTAAAAATAATTTTTTAAAGCATGGGGGCAAAGTGCAGCAAGGTTAAAAAAAAAAATGAAAATTACCATAATATTCCTAATGTTTTGATACATATTCTTATAGACTTTTCCCCTCATGCATATGTATATATGTGTGCCCCTTTTTGGTAAAAATTGGATTGTACTTTAATACTGTCTCATAAGCTGCTTTTTTACTTAACAGTTTATCATGGATATCTTTCCATGCACAACAGTATTTTAAAATATTTTTAGGGGCACCTGGCTGGCTCACTCAGTAGAGCGTCTGACTCTTGATCTCGGGGTTGTGAGTTCAAGCCCCACGTTAGGTGTAGAGATTACTTAAAAATAAAATCTTAAAAAAATATTTTTAAATGGCTGTAGATTATTCCATTGTATGGAAATGACATCATTCACATAATAAATTTACTGACGGAAATTTGGGTTGCTTTTAATTCTTTGCTCTGGCCAACAACGCCACTGAAATATCCTTATCCATCTTGGTGGATTGTCATACTCTTTCCTTAGAAGAAATTGCTAGAGGGTCAGCCAAGTGACCTCCTAGATAGTAAGACTGTCTTAACGGTTCTTCTTCCCTCAACAGAGGATAATAGAGATCATGGAATTTAGAGTAAGGTTAACCTTTTTGTTACAATCTGAGTGTCAGTTTCTTCATCGATAAAAGAGAATATTCATGATAGCTAGCTCACAGGATGGTAGTAAGAAATAAATGTGACAATGTAAATAAAAAGGCCTCATAAACGTTAAAACACTTGAATGCAGAGATTCTCATTTTCTTATTAACATCTTTATGTTAAGAATTCAGCGGCAGTTATAGTGGATCCAGTCTCCTAGATGTCCCCAAGATAGAGAGGGTCCCCCAAATGCCTGAGGGCTTGCCATCTTCCAGAATAACACTTTGGAGTCCCCGGACCTGAATCAGCCACCTCCAGGGGTGGGGGGGCGGGGGCTTCCCCCTAGCAGATGTCAGGCCGCCCCATACCTAGATGGCATTTAGCTCCCCAATTTTTGTGCTACCGTGGCATTCACCTGGTGATTGTTTGCCATTGTCTGCTGTACTGGGGAGGAAAGTTTATCATGTTCTCTTCTTCGTTTGGCCCTCTATAAATACACCCAGTTTGCGTGGGCCTGAATTGAACGCTTTGGCAAGAAACCAACGTTCTCAGGAAGCAAGAGATCAGTTGCATTACAACACAACTTGTGAATTCCTTTCCAAACTTCTGGTGTTTTTGCTTTGAAAAAAAAAAACATTTATAGATTATGGATTTTCTTTCAATCTAGAAGGGAGCATATAACAAGCACGGTGCTCTTTATTTGATGTTTCAAAACACCCAGTGGAGTAACCAGCACTCAGCAAGTACTCGATAAATGCCGCTTGGCCTTGATCACTGTCTTTCTCCAGGTCTTTTTTCTTTTTTCTTTCTTTCCTTTTTTTTTTTACTACTTTCCATTAAAGACAGAATCACTAAGGGCGCAGAGGAAAAAAAAAAAAAACGTATAGGGAAAATTCCTAAATGAAGTGGAAGATGAGAGTGGGTGGATAGGAAGAAAGGGGGTGAAGAGTTGTGGGGAGGAGGTGCCTCTCCCTCAGAGCGTGGGAGGCAAGTAAGGCGGGGACTTAAAACGGGAGGCAGCAAGTATTTTTGTGGTAGAGACAGAAGTTACACAAATGGATCAACAAAAAGCAAAATATAAGTCCTGTCGGAGACCATAGGGCTCTAAGAAGAGAGACATAAGAAGCCAAGCGCAGTAAGTGTCTCACTGATTTTTCTAGTCTCCATGCCCAGAGGGGGCATGGCTGATGAAGTCAGACTCGTCTGCACTAGGTTCAGACAAATAATGTTACAAAAATGAGCACTTGCTGACTGGCTACGGGAAAGGGAGGGCAGGGCTAGTGATGTCCAGAGAGCTGAGAGCTCAGAGGAAGTGGTACATAGTAGGTCCAAAGGAATATGCTGAAGATAGACGAGATCACTGACCCATCTGTCCTTCCTCAGAGAGACTATTTCCTGGGGGAAAGCATGAGAAATCTGTGTCAACAGGGGAGGTGGTGCTAAAGATTTTGGTCACTTTATTCACTTTTATAACCCGCAAATCAGAAAATTTCCCAGCATCTAGCTACCAAACACAGAGACATGAGTCACCGCAGGACTTCAGGACCCAGGAAGATTGGAATCTAGAAATAAAGTAGGCACACAGATTACTGTTTTATCTCAGCTCTTCTAACTTCAACAAACTGAGCTTTGACAGATAAAATTGGTTTTCCATCTTCACTTACTACCATATTTTACTGGACAGAACAGGCATAGTAGGGGAGAGTAGGCCATAGCCTGGGGTCTCTGTCAACAATAATTCCACTAGATGGGAGCCACAGCATAGCCACCAAGTGAAGGTCAGACAAGGGAGGCAGAACAAGTAGAGGGAGGGGCACCTCGGTGGCTCAGTCGGTTAAGCATCGGCCTTCAGCTCAGGTCATGATCCCAGGGTCTTGGGACCGAGCCCTGTGTTGGGCTCCCTGCTCAGTGGGGAGTCCGCTTCTCCCTTTCCCTCTGCCCCTCCCCCTGCTCATGCTCTCTCTCTCTCTAATAAATAAATAAAGTCCTAAAAAAAGAATAGGTTAAAAAAAAAAAAAAGAACAAGTAGAGCGGTCATGGATTTATCCAGGTTCTATCAAGGTGAGCACCTGCTGCATAATGGAATGGGGCGTCATGGGGAAGACTGGTACCATTCCACCATATTGCTCAAGAAGGTGAAGGAAGAGAGGAGATCTTAAATGTTCTTACCACAAAAAAGAAATGGTGATTATGTGATGTGACGGAGGTGGTAGCTAATGCTACGATGGTATCGTATTGCAATGCTTATGTGCATCAAATCAAGACATTGTACACCTTCCGTTTTCACAATGTTATATATCAGCTGTATCTCAATAAGGCTGGGAAAAAGAAATAAAATCTTTTTTTAAGTCAAGGCAGAAAGAAGTATTCTGGATGACTCTTGGCAGACTTGAAAGATTCTGTATATACTTTGAAGACAAAACCCCAATGTAACATTCTGTAATTGTTTTAATGGTGGAAAGAACCCCCACCCAACTCTCTTGCTTTTGCTCTATACACATACATTTTCTCCCCAATTCATCTCTACCCCACATGCAAAATATATTTATGTTATCACAACATGCCTCAAAATCTCAGCACATTACAGCATCAACTCTCAGTCCAAAATCTCAGTAGCTCAAAAGTCCCAAATCTCATCATCCAAATCAAGTGCTGCTGAGATGCTGAGGATCCATTCTGGAGCAAAACTTCCCTCCACCTGTGTACGTATGAAACTAGGAAACGAGTTATCTGCTTCCCAAATACAATAGCAGCACAGGCTGGAGGAAAACAGCCAAGTCACAAATTGGAACAGAAGCCTTCCCAGATTCATGCAAGAGTTACCGGTCACCTGCTCTGTGCCAGGCACCATTCTAGAAGAAGAGATGGTGAGGAGTGGGGCAGACAAGACGCTACCCTTGGTGGAAGTGCTATAAACAAGCTTCTACCCTGTCTGAACGAGACACCTCATCTGCCTTCTTAGCATCTGCTCTGAGCAACAAGGGTGCAGGACCGGCGCGGTGGGGACAAAGAGCAGGGCCGGGTGCCAGCCAGCCGGTCCTGGGGACAGGTCAGGTCAGCTCACGGTCGGCATATGCTTGGGTAAAATTCACAAGCAGGGTCCTAGAGAGAAAGCCTATAAAGTTCCTGGAGACCGTTCTAGGGAAAGAGCACCAACTGCAAGTAGCTGCCATAATTAGAAAAACACAGGAATTGATAACAAATGGGAAAATGTGTTTTAAGAAGGTTGGAGAAGGTGAACACTCACTGCTTCCCTCGGGTTCCCCCACTCCTCGTTGTGAGGTTATCACGAAACCCAGCACATCTAGGAACCCACAGTGGCAGCTGAAGAAAAACACTATAATCTCTCTCAGTCTTTCTCACAGTTTCGGTAATTTTTGAGGCTTCAGTGAACGGATGGATGGCACTCAACATTCAACAGCTAAGGAGCCACTTTTAATTGGAATCCTGACTAAAAAAAGTGTATGACGAATTGATTAAAAAGTAATAGTTAACACATTCATCGGGGAATCTAAATACTACATTGTGAGAACTTCTCCTTAGGGTTCAATGAGGGACAGATCTCCGGAGGTACTAGAATTTTCTTTTAATTTTCTGCTATGGGACCCGGATACGGTACTGGTCTGCTTTGAGAAGGTCACACCATGCTACCTTCTCGTCTGAGACCCAGACCACTGCAAGCTACAGCCCTGCCTATGTCCCCATTAATGACCTAAAGATGATTGGCCAGACATGGGGGCTAGAGCAGCTCTCATCCCCTAACCTGCTCCGCCAGGCATTGGAAAGGAAGGTTAATGAATTTTAATAACGGGCCTTCCTTCTCTGCTCTGCAAACCCTACAAGCTTAAATTGACTCCTTGCCTCCAATTTCTCATCTCCAGACCTCCCTCCATGTTCCTGGCAGAGTTAACATCCTAGAACACCAGTCTAACCATGCCACTCTCTTCCTCCAATCCCTTCACCGGCTCTCCACTGCTAACAAAGTTCAGACTCTTCTAGACTAAGGCTCCTTACGGATATACTTTCATGTCTTTGTGCCACGGCTCATGCCACATTCCTCTGCCAGGAAGATCCTTTCTTCCCACCGCTATCTGTCAAAATTCTCCTCGTCTTTCAAAGCCTGGCTTAAAGGCTACCTATTTTTGAAGTCTTGTCTAATACCCTTGGTAGGAATTAATCCTTCCCTTCTCGGGGCCAGCATAGTCCTTGGTTTCTATTTCTCTCATGACACTTACGCTAGGCCTTGGATTATAGTTATGTACAGATGTTTTCATCCTCCTCCTTGAAAGCAAGGATTGGATTTAAGTTGTCTGGATCACTGTCCCCTAGTGCTCGGCACACAGAGCTGCTCAATATTGAACAAATGAAAGCAAATGGCAATGATATATGTATATGTGACGATAAGTGTGTCTAAGTCTTTATCAAGAGAGCCCACCAAACTCGGCACTATCCGCAACATAGACATGCAATAACTAACTGCTCAATAAAAGGTGAGGAGATTTTATATATATGATATATAAGTTATATATCATATGTGTGTGTGCGTATATACATATGTGCATTATATTTTACTTTGTTTCTTGCATGATGAGTATCAGTTTGAAAGGAATCATAGAAATAGTCATGGTTTAGGGGTGCCTAGCTGGCTCAGTCGGTGGAGCGTGCGACTCTTGATCTCAGGGTCGTGAGTTCAAGCCCCACACTGGGTGTAGAGATTACTTAAATAAATAAAACTTTTAAAAAAGGAAGTAGTAGTCATGATTTAAGTGAATTCTAGGAACAACAGACAAGAACAAATGCCATTCAACCAAGTAGAAGCTCAGAGCTGAGCTCCATCTCAGCATCTCATAATGAAACCGGTAGCTTTAGCAATAATTTGTACCGTGGGTTATCAGATTGTATTTATTGATCAGCCAATTTGCTACATAATAGCCCAAGGAATGGCATTCCCTAAAAAAGAAATCAGCAATATGGAAATTGCTTCGCACAGGGATACTCTCATCCTCTACTTGGGTCTGGCAAACAAGAGGCTACAGCGCCACTGGGTCCTGATCCAGAGATCCTTCAAACTGCCCTCAAGAATCCATATGCAGCTAATGAACTGCCTCTAGCTTGGCTTCATCTTTTGTATTAGCTCATTAATGAGTCTGGATTCCTTCCCCATTTTCCATGGTATCCCAGGCAGGGACAAAGGCTCAGGCAGCAGGGGGCAGCTTTCCTTTTGCCCAGACAACAAGTGGTTGCTGGTCCCAGCCTGTGGCTAACAAATTCCAAATTTCTTTGATGGTAGAGCCCATGGACTGGGTCTGTCTGCCTTAGGCTCTGCAACGCAAAATAGAACTTTGGGAATTGGGGCCTAGTCAGTGTTCCTGGCATCTGTGACATCACCCCAACAGCTGAGAGTGATGGTGTCTCAAGAAAGCTCAGTAGTCCCAAGCCCCGTGAATTCTTTCTGCTCTGTCGGCATGTGAAATACACACACACTCACGAACATGTTATATGCTGCTCAGAATCATTCTAAATACCTCCTGTGAGACATCTGCCAATAAGGATATCATGTCAGCCGGGTTTTAAATATAGGAACCTCTCACCATCTTCAACCAGAGAGCAAAATGCAAAAGGAATGCAGATTAACTTGCCCTGACTTTATAGCTCTGAAGTATCTTCACTTGATACCATCCTTCCATGAAAGGTCCTGGTGGGGCTGAAGATAAAATGGGACTTCTGGATCATGTGGTAAGATCTCTAAGGGCAGACTGCCTATTTATAGATCCTCCACTTTAGGGCAGAGTTCAAACTTGGGAAAATCTGAAGACCTTGATTTAAACACACACTTCTTCATATATATATACATATATATATAAATTTTTAAAAATTTATCCTCTTCATTTTCCATTCAGTTACTTTGAGCCAAACTGAACTTTAAATAGTTCAAAAATCTGTCGAAGGTTGGCTAGATATATTTTTCCAAGAATCTTTAGGATTTAGATTATTATATTTAGAATTTTAAATCATTTAAGTAACAATCTAAACTAGAAAAGTTGTAGTCTTTCCATTCCAGAAACTGATAAACTGAGGCATAGATAAGCCAATCAAAAGGTCACTCCCTTTATGGATTTTCCTTTATGCTAACTCTTCATACAATCATAATACGAAGAAAAAGAGTAGCTACAACATATTGAGTGGTACTATTTCTAACACTTGTACTAACCCTTCAAGATAGATCATAGTATACCCATTTCACAGATTAGGAAAGTTGAGTGCCAGGAAGTTAAATAATTTGGCCTAAATCTAGGCAATCACAAAGTGACATACCTGAGATTTGAGCAGAGATCTATCTTTGGTTCTAAGATCTTTGTTACTTTCCCCAAACTAGATTACACAGTGCTGTGGCTCCCAGATTTTTCACCCCGACCTTAAATCACACACCAATAAGACTTAACAACTATGGGACACCTGGGTGGCTCAGTCGGTTAAGCATCTGCCTTCAGCTCAGGTCATGATCCCAGAGTCCTGGGATCGAGTCCCACATCGGGCTCCCTGCTCCGCGGGGAGCCTGCTTCTCCCTCTGCCTCTGCCTCTCTCTCTCTCTCTCTATCTCTCATGAATAAATAAATAAAATCTTTAAAAAAAAAAAAGACTTAACAACTAAAGCAGGTAGTACTAGTTTAACAAAAACTCAGGTGGAGCAGTGAACATTATAATCCCAAAACAGTCCTTTTGAACCCCTAAACAGAATAGAGAATATTTTCCCAGACACTCACTTCCATGCCCCTCCCTCTCCCACCCCAACACACACGTACATATATGTTCCCCTTCACCCTGCCAATAATGGCCACAACATCCAAAGAGCTGCTAAGTGATCACTCTATTTGAGAGATATATTCTTGTGGGTCAGTGAAGATTTCATTGCTCCTTATTGCTGTTTCCATCGTAATTAAAAACAAAGATGTCTACTAAGCTGGGTTTCCCCAGTTGTGCTTTTGTAGTCAAGTTTGTGAATCTACATGGAACACTTTGCATTTATCCTTGTAACATTTCACTTTGCTAATTTTCTCTGCCATTCCAGCCCGCTGAGATACTTTTGGATCCTGATTGTGTTATCTAGTATTAGCTAACCTTACGTAGCTTCATGCCATCACTAGATATGAAAATTATGCCTTCTCTGTCTTCAGTTAAGTCACTGGTAAAAACTTGAGGCGATAGGGGTCAAGTACAAAGCAAACAACTAAACTCCTCTCTCCAGGCTGACACTGATATGTTAAGAAAATATTCTTCAGATATGATGGTTAATTAGCTATACATTTACTAAACTATATGATCACTTAGCCAACATTACTTGTCACCTGCTTAAAAAGGATCAGAGGAATCTCTGGCGAACACCTTGCTGAAATGTGGGTATGCCATGTCTGTGCCATTCCCCTGATCTAGTAAAATCAGACACACATACACACTCATAAAGGGAAATGGCTTGATTTGTTCTGAGTGAGCCCACAGTGGCTCCTAGGCATCATCATGGTGGCTTCTAAAAGCTCATGCTCTCCAAGAATCTAATCTAGAATTTTACTAAGATGTGATACCAGGCTCCCTGATTTGTGGTATCCACAGTTCAATATCTACCCCTTATGTTTTTTAGAAAAAGAGAGAGAGAGAGAGAGAGCAAGCAAGTGCAGAGGAGGGGCAGAAGGAGAGAGAGAGACAGAGAAAATCTTAAGCAGGCTCCACGCTCAGCAGTGTGGAGCCCAACACTGGGCTCGATCTCATGACCCTAGAACATGACCTGAGCTGAAATCAAGAGTCAGATGCTTAACAAACTGAGTCCCTCAGATGCCCCTCTACCCCCTTATTAAAGGTAAGGTTAAAAAATCAGGTCTCTCTCCAGTCTTTCGGCTCTTCTTGTTTGTTGTGATGACTCAAAATTTGCTAACAATGATACCATGATAATAACCAGAAGACTCTTCAGTGCCCTGGGATATAACTGATGTAAACTTGGGCCTCATTATTTATGGCAGACCACGATAGTAATTCTCTTAGCTTTTTTTGGTCTTGTCAACTGCTCGCCCATAATGCAGAACAGATTTTACTCTGAAAAGTGACGTCCTAGCAGAATATGGACTATGAAGAAAATAATATCCAGATCAACTAATTAAACAAAGAAGATCATACTTTAACCCTATTAGGAAACTATCCGATATCTTCCAGTGCATATTAATAATGTATTTTTCACTTTGACATTAATTAGAAATCTGCGGGAAATACTCCACTTAACAATTGCTATGCAAAATCACTGCAGCTGCCATCCAAGACAAGCATATAGTTAGGGATACAGACTTGACTCCATCATTGTTATTTTACATTTTACTGAGTACTGACATGGAGCCCACACAGAACATGGAAACATCTCTGGTCATGTGTCAAATAAGTTTACAGCACAGGGTTAGGTCTCAAATAACCCTGGGCACACCCAGGACGGAGGCCAAACATTTGGTTGAGCCAATGAAGAAAGGGCTGCCATCCAGGGGCAAAAGTGTCTGCTCTGTATAGACAAGCTAGTTTTATTTCCATTGGATGTTGTCAGAATCCTAATGGCGCGGGCAAGGAGAACTGAGATGTGTTGGTCTTCAGCTTCAAAGAACATGGGCCTTCCACCAGGAACATCACTTCCAATAGGAATAATATCTCCACCAAGCCATTCACACGCGCCCATTTGGTCCCCCTTTTAACCAACAGTTCATTTTAGGAGGTGGCTAACGGGGACTGGAAGGCGTTCTGTGACAGCCTTGAAGGTTGTAGATATTTAGGAGATCCGTTGCATGAATGCTCGCATGAAAACATGGCTCATATGGGCTTAAACCTTTAATGTCAGCTTCAAGGGCACCCTGAGATTTTTATTGTGTTAGCAGTCGGAACCCTCTGTGTAAGGGAAATCTTACTCAGAAGACAGATATGTAAAGCAGATTTTAAAACTGTAGCAGCTCCGGTTAAAATAGGAATGGGGGACTCAGAACAACCCCGCCAAGCACGTCTCCCACATCTCTACTCCCTATGGAGACCAATCTGAATACACTGCCTGAACAACTGAGCTAACTGGCACTGGAACCCACTGACTAATAGGATGCTAATTTTGCCATTCTGGAAGGAGGGAGGACGCACTAAGAGAAACTGTTAAAGGGGGGCCCAGGAAGGTGGAGGAGCTGAGATCCAGAGCCCTAGAGCGAAAGGATGACTGGGCCCCTGAACGTGGATGGGAGCCTGAGGCAGACCTAGGGTGGGTGGGGGGGGAGGAGAGGGGCGTATAAGGCTCTGAGCCACAGGTCCTGCTACCTCTTCCTGCTCTGGGTTCATTGATCCCAGCAGACGCGCCCATCCCCCTCGGTGCCACGCGGGCCACTGCTCCATGGGCTCAGGGAGGTGACGGCCCCAAGGTGTACTCGTTGTGACCAAACACTGGTTAATATCCATAAGGAGGGATAAATAATTAGCAAGTTCCTGCCTCGTGCTGTTCTGCTTTTGGTTCCAAAGATGAACTGCTGAAGTGTGGGCTTCTGCCGGGCTCAGGAGGACCGTAGAGGAAAATGTGCCTGTGTGTTTGCAAGCACGTCTCGCCTGACACGGGAGCCTTTGGCAGCCGAG
Organism: Mirounga leonina; assembly: GCF_011800145.1. Lineage (NCBI taxonomy): Eukaryota > Metazoa > Chordata > Mammalia > Carnivora > Phocidae > Mirounga > Mirounga leonina. The sequence continues at coordinate 23,554,213 of NW_023270175.1, forward strand.
CGATGGCATGGCAAAATACTACTGTGCTCCTCTCCTGGGCTCGGCGTTGCTGTTTTCTGGTAGTAGGACTCTGGACGTGTCATTTCTCTCTCGTGCCTTCGATTTATTCATCGGTAAAACCAGAGGGTTGGACTAAGCCTAAAGGCCCCTGCTAACTATAACCCTGCACTTATGTAACCCTGCCCTTTGGCACAAAAGCTGGTTCAATGTCGAATGTGAGGAGTGCCTTAAATTGAATCTAAATTCAGAAATAAATTGAGTAGCCAAGGTTGAGTCCTTTGAATAAACTGATCACCAAAATGTTGTGTATGTTCCATGTCTACTCTGTACGTGACACTATGTTAGGTGCTATAGGAAACAGAGAATTTATATTATATATATATACATATCTCTCTGGGTGAAAAGTTACCTCTGAATTTCTCAAACAGTATTTGAACATACATGAAGGTTTATGGGGGTAGAGAGCAACCATTTGAAACTATTTATTTATTTATTTATTTATTTATTTTAAAGATTTTATTTATTTATTTGACAGAGAGAGACACAGCGAGAGAGGGAACACAAGCAGGGGGAACGGGAGAGGGAGAAGCAGGCTTCCCGCGGAGCAGAGAGCCCGATGCGGGGCTTGATCCCAGGACCCTGGGAACATGACCTGAGCCGAAGGCAGACGCCCAACCGACTGAGACACCCAGGCGTCCCTCTAATATCTTTTATATATCATAGCTATTCACTACATTTAAGAATCCAGTACTCATTTTTTTTTTTAAGATTTTATTTATTTATTTGACAGAGAGACAGCGAGAGAGGGAACACAAGCAGGGGGAGTGGGAGAGGGAGAGGGAGAGGGAGAAGCAGGCTTTCCGCTGAGCAGGAAGCCTGATGTGGGGCTCGATCCCGGGACCCTGGGATCACGACCTGAGCCGAAGGCAGACGTTTAACGATTGAGCCACCCACGCGCCCCAGAAACTATTTATTTTTTTAAAAATGTGTTGCAGGGGAGCCTGGGTGGCTCAGTTGGCTAAGTGTCTATCTTGGGCTCAGGCTCAGGTCATGATCTCAGGGATCAGCAGGAGAGCTCCCTGCTCAGCTTCTTCCTCTCCCTCTGCCCCTCTCCCCCGCACTGGTGTGTGTGCACACGTACTCTCTCTCAAGTAAATAAATAAAATCTTTTAAAAAATGTGTTGCATTTGGCCAGGAGGTAAATAGGAATAGAATATGAGACCTCATGGATTTCATAGCTATTTTGGAACTATATCTCTAACTTTGTAAATCTGGTCACCTTTACAATTTGATAGAATTCTCTTGTCATATGTAGAGCTTGTCTTTCCACAGGTTACACGTCCAATACTTCATTTTTTTCAAAGATTTTATGTATTTATTTATTTAAGAGAGAGAGACAGAGAGGAGAGCATGAGTGGGCAGAGGGACAGAAGGACAAGCAGACTCCCTGCTGGGCACAGAGCCTGCTGCAGGGCTCGATCCCAGGACCCCGAGATCATGACTTGAGCTGGAGTCAGACACTTAACCAACTGAGCCACCTGGGTGTCCCCCCCCTTTTTAAAAAATTTATTTATTTGAGAGAGAGAGCGAGAGTGGGGGCAGAGAGAGGGACAAGCAGACTCCCTGCTGGGCACAGAGCTCGCTGCAGGGCTCGATCCTAGGACCCTGAGTTCATGACCTGAGCTGAAACCAAGAGTCAAACACTCAACCAACCGAGCTGCCCAGGTGCCCCTGACACGTTCAATACTTCTAACTAAAACAAAACACTCAACAGAGTATAATACTACAGTGAAAAAAGATATCGTATTTCCCTTCATTGCTAAGTCAAGATTACCCCAATACTGCTATCAATAACATTTTGGCCCACCACTCCTGACTCATCTTCCATTTTATTTGAGTAATTTCATTTCATATGCAAGGACTAAAATACGTGGGCCAATTTACGTACCTTTAGTCCTATATTTTCTAAATATAGCAAATAGCTCATTTTCAATAAATTTAATATGAAATACTTGGGAATTCTTCTTGGTGCAGTGTTATTAAACTGTACATAGTAATTAAGATATTAAAAACACATGCTCCCCAAAGCCACCAGACATCGTAATTATTTTTCAGGCTATTAAGCAAAATGACAGAAGATTTTTTAATGATAAATGTGTTTTGGAATGCATCGGCTAATTCCCTTTTACTTCATGAAATAATGTTTAGCTCCACAGAGTCTAGGTCTGCTATTTAAAGACCAACTCACATTGTCCTTTTGTAACTCAGAAGTCATTCACTGGCTCTTGTTAACACGCCATTGTAGATACTCTGTCTTTCACACACACACACACACACACACACACACATTCTGGCTCCATATGGAAATGGCCCTTCCTAAAGTTCTGCCACGCTATTTGTATGTGAAGAAGTGTGACAGATACTGGGACGTAATTCCATTTGGAAAGGTCTTTTATTTATATTTGCCTCTCAAAAGGTCTCTCCTTTTATTTCGACATTTTAGATCAGTGTTGGCTTTTCTAGCAACCATCGGACTAGGCCCGTGTTTTACGACTCTCGCTGGTTTTATTGTGGGAAGACTCTGAAAAAAGTTCCTCAGAGTGTTTTCTATCATGCCTGAGATGCATTTCCAGATTTTGTTTTTGAATCACATGCTAAGGAATGTCCTGAGAACCTCTCTGACACTTAACAACTTTACTAATTAACTTATTAAAAATTTTAACTTTCTATTTCAGCAGCCAGCACCTTTTCACGATACTGGAGTCATCTGTCAGGCATCTTAAAAATACTTTTCAGGTGTTTATGGAGGGGGATGGAAATGGCGCTGTCCCACTGTCTGCTTACATGTCAAATTCTTCTTTGACCATCTGCCTTCGTGTACATGTACATGTCCTTTATGTCTAGCACAAGGTGGGGCGTGGCTTCCAAGAAGCAGAAGGCAAGAGCGCACAGCCAGAAATCAGCGGCCCTAGATCCTAGGTCTAGGCCTCCCACTTACGATCTGTCACTCACTTGGCCTTCCCGTGCCCCTCGTTTCTTCATCTGGTAAACGGAGGTAATGATGCCTGCTTCTCAGAGCCATTGTGAAGATCAGTTTATCTAATGTACATGAAAGAGCTTTACAAACTGAACCGCGCTGCGCCATTATATGGCAGAATTATTATCATTCCTATGGAGTCACGTGGCTAACCTGATCCGAAGACCGGTCACCTATCTGGCCCCAGAGGAGGGAAACTTTAGGGGTGATAAATGCAAAAGTGGTTTTCTAATTTAATGTTTTCATAGCCTAATGGGAACAAGGCAGTAGGACAGAAGAATTGGGTGGGGGGGCGGGGCAGGGAAGGGCAAGTTGAAGTTCCATCTGCCTAGGCTGGAGGACTGGTGGGAAGAGAACAATCTCTGAAAAGATGAGAGGTTACAAAGTAGAAAGGGGTGACCTGGGAACAGGGTGTTTTAAAAAGAGTGGCAGAGCAGAGAATAAAGTCACAAGACTTGTTCACAAGAGGGTGCTGGGTTAAAGGCTGACCTTGAGTCACAAATCACGGAATCACACGGCTGGAAGGAATCTTAAGAGGCCATCTCGTCCACTCCCCCACCATTCAGCAGGACATTTCAACCATCCCAAACAGATGAGACTTTATCCAACTTTGAATGAAATTTGGTGTCAGAGCTTTTCAACTGTTTACAACAGGCAGGGAAACAATTTCTGGAATTCCATTTGAACCGGAACTGAAACTGGGGAAAAACAATAAACAGCGAGATTTTCCTGGGGAAGAATAACAGAGAGCAGCTCAGGGACCACTGAATTCACACTAACTACACAGCTACTCTTAAAGAGAGAGAAAATGTCACCAACAGAGCTGGGTTAGAGGGCAAATGGCCCACAGTATCATCTGGGTAAGAATGTATTGTGATCATTCTTGGTATTTGGGGGGTCTTCTCTCCAGGCAAAAATAAAAACAAAACGTGTGTGTGTGTGTGTGTGTGTGTATTTAAAGCAATATTGCCTAGCAAATTTCAGAACTGACACTGAGGGCTTAAAGGAGTTCAATTGCTCTGCTAACACAAGACAATAAATCCTTGCACAAATTAGAAACTGAAAAGGAAATAAAAAGGTCCTCATTTCCAATCGTGGGAATGTTACACATGAACTCTGGCTTGGAAGGAGGAGGGGAGGCCATTCCACACCTGCAGGCCTTCCCAGGAAAGGGGCCCGGGCCTGACCCTGAACCCATCCCCTCAAGGTTACACCATGGGACTGTCAATATGGAAATAATGTTACTTTATTCCCTTAGTGAGTATATTATTTTCAGCGCTATCAACAGCAACTATAACCTGAAAGGAGGCAGCTGAGAATTGCTACGGAAGAAAGTGAAGAGTTATTTTGGGAAGTGCTCATAAATGGCCCAGCTACGGTCCATCTGAATGGATGCACGTGGGCATACGTGCATAGACAGAGAGAAGTAGGTAGCTCTGCATTTACAGATGTGTATGTTAGAGCATCCTACTATAGCTTAATAGATGCAGCCCCAAGCAAGGGGCCTAGGAAAATAGCCATTACACTCCTGGACTCACCACTCACTTACATGTGAACTTGGGCAAGTTAACTCGATTCTATCAAGTTCCAATCACTAAAACTTTAGGTCAGTTTAGTCAGGCATTCAGTGAATCCAGATGTTTGGCAGTGTACAGGAAACAACATCTGGATGATTGATCGAATTTTCAACCAAACTCACTGGATGTTTTGGCAGCATGCCCACTCAGCCTTCGGTGGATTTCTGCCTCAGTTTCTCTAGCTATAAAAAAGGGACAATGATCATATATCACTTACCCACAGGGGTCAGTAAGGACTAAATAATGTCCAAAGGTAACAATGAGTTCTTGAAAAGACTGATTCTGTGACAGGACTCTATCTTATACCATTCCAGGTTGACTATTTTTCCCAGTACAACCAGTTAGACTTTTAGAACATGAAATCACTTTGAAATATGGTTATGTGCTATACAAACACGACACATCATCATCATCTTCTTCACCATCATTATCATCATTGTAACGTTCTTCTTTGACTTTCTTAAAATGTCTCACTTTCAGATTGAATCACAGCCAAACTAGGAATTTTATTGAAGGTCTGAAAACAAATGTGTTTGGGCTATGTAAAGCAAGACAGATGAGAAAAAGAAGTCACTGTGGGTGTTTGGAGCCCAAGCAATTTTAACAGCTCTACTTAAACAGGTAAAACTGGTCTATCAATGAGAATTAATTGGTTGCTCAACGGTATTTGTAAGGGAACCAAAAATGTTCACATACACACATATTCACGGCAGAGGTGGGAGAAAGAAATTGTAATGGTGCCTTTTTCAACTCTCATAATATACACCTCCCTACCCATGAACTGGTTTCAGCTTTTGGGGCTGGAAGTCAGAGAAAGGGGACGGAAGGAAACAACATGGGAGAGCAAAGAAGAGACACATCAAAGGGATCTACAATCGCACAAAATTGGGGAAGCAGGTTAGATAGACTGGCAAAAAGTACTGGACTAATGCTCCCTTTCAAACTCAAGTCCTGCCTACAGAGAAAATCCTGAATTATAATCATCTTAATTGCCATTTACTGTCTGTCGGGCATATGCAATTATATATATTTGTGTATATAGGTAAAAATATGTAATACATAAAATATGTTATATCTATAATTATATTTAAGCTTTCTATAATGGGGGTATAGATCAAATTTCTAATCCTCACAAGAACCTTGTAAGAGAGGTTTTGATATCTCTCTGTACTAGAGATGAGAAAACTAAAGCTCAGGTCCGATGACTTGCCCAAAGTTCTATACCATCTGGTATCTGGTTCTATATCCATCTGGATCCAAAGCCCACGTTCTTCCCACACTCCCACATGGTCCCCCACAGTATGAGTATCAAACCCTCAACGTCTTTGCTACAAGGCTGTATTTTTTAGTGACCACTGGATCACATAGAAGCCCACGTCTGATATGATATGGCATTCCCTTTTTCCACTGGGGAGTACACCCGCAGGCCTTTGATCTTTCTTATGCCTGCCACTCCCTGGTTTTGTCTTTACCTACTCATTGCTCGTGGCAGCTCTGGGCGCTGGCACCCTCTGCGATGCTTCTTGTCCCAGCCCCGCCCACCTCAGGCCGGCCAGCCAGAATGGATGAGTGGCAGCGTCCTCTGGCTCTTCATCACAGGCTGCCTTCTATCTGAAAGCACATTCTCTGCCTGTGCGTCCTTCCAAGGAAGCTATGAATACAGAGCATTAGACTTGTGGGTCCCAAAGGCCCTGGCACCTGGCTGAGCACATAGTAGGTGTTCCTTCAGGTCCACTGACCAAAGAGATCTGTTGATAGTATTCTTTTAGGATTAGGGGCACAGTGATGGAGCCTGAGAGTCTGGCCTCACCAGTGTGTGTGTGTGTTGGGGGGGGTCTAACCAGTTGAGTGGAGCCCCCCAGATAGAGCTGGCTAGAGATAATTGGGAAATTATTCAGAGGACAATGACTGCTGTTGTCCCCAGGTGAAGCGTAGCATGCCCTTACACCTCCACAGAAGTGGTTTACACTGTGCTCTGAACCCTTCAGAGACGCATTCTGGAGAAATCATACTACGTCTAGCCAGGCTCTGCAGAACTTCGTGAGGTTGGGAGTTACAGAGAGAAGGGTCTTTCAGGCAGCGACTTCCATTATCATGTGCTCAGCAGCACTAACAACTGGTTATTAAGTGCTCACTGAGTGCAGAGCACTTAATTAGGCACTGGAGGAGCCAAACCCAAGTGTGTTGTAAATACTTTCACAAAGCCATTTGCAGTGAAATATACCACTATTAGAAAGCCCTTCCAAACATTTTCTAAGAACCACAAAAATGTCATTGCTAATCTTCATATTAAAAAATAAAGCCACGCCAGTGTCTTCATACACAAACCTCTGCCCCTGCATAAGGATTTTAGTTGCATTAAGTTCTTTCTAGGCTACAAATAGAAGTTGGTGGTGCCAGGATCCGTGGTGTCACTCTGGTATACGGTGGCACTTTTGGTGGCATTTTTTTTTTATTGTGGCCACAAAGCAATCACAAGCAGATGGTACAACTAACTTCTATTTGTGTCTTAGTTACTAAACTCCTCATGAGAGGAAAAACTCTGTGTACAGGTCAAGGGAATCTGTGGGTGTCTCTGTGCATGGCAGTGAGTCAGAAGTTGGCAAGGGTGCAGTGAAGTTGGTCTTCTAGTATCTTCCTAGTGGCAGTGAAAGCTGATACACGTTCCCGTTGGAAAGCAACTTGGAAACATGCGTTAAAATGCTCATATCTTTTAACCTGATAACACCAATATTTTAAGAAAATGATCTAAGATCAGGAGAAAGCGCCACGCGTGAAGAGGTAGCTTTATTTATGATGGTAAAAAATCTGAAGCAATCTCAATGTCCAGCAAAAGCAAGCTGATTATCATGATGAATACTTAAAGAAATCTTAGGCAGCCACAAAAAAATGATTAATATGAAGATTTGTGACAACATGAAAAAGTGTTTCCAATGTAGTGTTAATTTTAAGAACTATAAATCACTTGTGTGGTTCCAGTTATGTAACAAGCCTGTGTGAGTGTGGTTTTCTGAACAAATATTAGAAAAGAACAGCTAAAAATGAAAACAGGATAGAGTGATGGGATTGTGAGAAATATTTTTCCATTTTCCAAGCTTTCTCTAATATTATGATATTTTCTTTATTATTTAAAACTGGGATGAAGGGGCATCTGGCTGGCTCAGTTGGAAGGGTGTGTGACTCTTGATTTCAGGGTCATGGGTTCGAGCCCCATGTTGGGTGTTGTGATTACTAAAAAAAATAAATAAACCTAAAATAAAATAAAAATGGAGTAAAAAACAAGAGTCAGAAGTCCTTTTTAACAGAGAGAATCTTTTTCTAAGATTTATTTATTTATTTGAGAGAGTGTGTGCGTGTGCGCGCATGAGTGGGGGGAGGGGCAGAGGGAGAGAGAATCTCTAGCAGACTCCCGCCGAGCATGGAGCCCGACTTGAGGCTTAGTCTCATGACCCTGAGATCATGACCTGAGCTGAAATCACAAGCCGGACACTTAACCCACTGAGCCACCCAGGCGCCCCAACAGAGAGAATCTTTGAAGAAAATGAAGAACGGCTGCCTCTCCAAAAGCCCAAGAACACAACTGGAACAGCGGACACTGACCATCCCTCATTTTTTTTCCCCATTTCCATTTTTGTTCAATTTACCACTTACCTGGTTAATGTGCTTCAGCTTGTCAATAATTTGACTGACCACTGGCTCGGGGCCCTTCATTTTCAGCTCATGGAGGTTGAACTGATTTTTCATGCCATTCCTCGCTGCCTTCTGGCTGTATCTGGAAAGGGGACGGTAAAGAAAAGGTTTGTCACAGGAGGGTCCCAAGCAAAATAAAAGCTGACTATACTTGATGCCAGTGGTCAAGCTGACCACAAGCTCTCTTCAGCCTTTTAAACCGCGGATGACCCTATGGTGCAAAAGTAAACAACTCCAGATAGAGTCTATTTGCAATGGAGAACCTTCAACAGTCAACAAACATTAATTCAACATCCTTTTTTTTTCCCCCCCAAGGAGTTGGGGATACAACAATGAACAAGACAGACAAAGTCCCCTCCCTTATTGTGTTCTGGATCTACTGTGGCGTCCAGAAGAGTAAGGGCCACTGGCAACTCAGAGTGATGAGAGCTACTTAGTTAAGGGAGGTCCTGCGTCTTAGTCAGGGGAACACGCAGAAGGGACCTTAACTCTGAGTGTGCTCTCTACTCACTGGAAAAAGAAAGACGCTTGTATATTCTTTACCTCTTCCTTCTCCTCCACTGCCTCCTCCCACTATTTCTTGTAGGCCTTGGAGTTGGGTTTCTTTTCAGGAGGCATTCCCAAGCCATGTACAGTATAAATTTGCCCTTGCCTGAAACACTTTTTCCCCCCAATTACAACAGGATAGTCGGTGCGTTAAGGGCAAATTCGTATTTCTTTTATTTGTATTTTTAATTACAAAAATAATAATGTTCATTGTAAACAATTTAAACAGTACAGAAATAAACAAAGCATAAAGTAAAAGTTCCCCCATCATCCCATCCTTCCAAGAGAGAAGCATGGCTAACAGTCTGATATATATTCTTCTAGGGGTTTCCACACACTTTTACTAACACATAATTCTAACCCAAATTGGAAGCATACTAGTCATGCTGATTTGCAACTTTTTATCACTTAACATATATCTTGGACATATTTCCATGTCAGAACATAAATAGCTGTCTTGTCCTTATTCTTCGGTATGGCTATATCATAATTTATTTATCCAATCCCTGATGAAAAATGGAGTTATTTCTAATAATTTGCTAATAAAACAATGCCGCAAAGAACATCCTTGTAATGGATAATTTCCTAGAATTTAGTCACTTCATATTTCTTTTTTTTTAAGATTTTATTTATTTATTTATCTGAGAGAGAGAGAGAGCATGAGCAGGGGGAGGGGGAGGGGCAAAGGGAGAAGCGGACTCCCTGTTGAGCAGGAAGCCCGAAGTGGGGCTTGATCCAAGGACCCTGAGATCATGACCTGAGCTCAAGGGTGACGCTTAACTGACTGAGCCACGCAGGCGCCTCTCATTTCGTAATCCCAAATTATGACATGCAATAAATAATTAATACTACTGTGTTTTTGCATATGACTGTACAAGGCAGTTTCTTATCATTCAGCTTACTTGAGCTTCTCAACCATACTGTGATGTGGGTAGGGCAGACATCTTTATTATTTATTACTGAAAATTCCACAACTTCAGAAGATATTGATCTGGTTTTGTTAGGTGTTCCCTTCCATGATATAATGTATCTGCCAATATTCAGGACATGCCTTGAAAAAGACGTGTGGTAGCAGAGGAGGTCAGGAAATCTAGTTCTGACTTTCATAATTAAAAGGCATCCAATGAAAAGGAAAATACTTTTTTAAAATAATCCCTACACCCAACATGGGGCTCGAACTCACGACACCAAGATCAAGAGTCGGGTGCTCTTTCGACCAAGCCAGCCAGGCACCCCATGGAAAGGAAAATATTTTGTAGTAAAGTTGAAGAGAACATTTGATTGCATTTCTTCTGAAATGATAGCCTAACATATTCTGCTTATTTAACTTTGAAGATTAGTGAATACACAGATCACCAACCATCAAACACCAGTTGCCTCTGGGGCTATATTAAAGAAACGCAAAGTAGCGTTCTTTATTTATATATCTTGTGGCAATCAGCTTACCAGCCTCCTCTTTTATGTTCACATAATGCTGTTTAAATACCATCTCCCTCCTGATGATACCAGCAACTTCATCATGTCTTTCTTTGCACCTACTGACGCCTGAAGCAGAGACCCTATTCACAGATAAAGAGGCAAGGCTTATTATAAATCTTCTGAAATGAACTTCAGGAATGTGTCCCCAGAGACATTTCCAGGGACTTATTCATATTGAAGCTTGCCGGCCACTTTTATGCCTGCTCCTACAAAACAAACGTCTTCCTAAAGTTTATGATCCTCATTGGAATAGTGTAAAGACATCTTCCAATGTAGCGATTTTGCCCTATGCTCCCTCTTCCAAATCACCTATAAATATTAAATCACATTAGTTCCCAGCTGATCCCTTGTGGCCCTACTGTATTCTTTCCCGCCATCTGGAAAAGTGTCCCTATTGCTTGCTCTATTTTTTTGTTTCTTATCTCCAAGCTATGGATCAGGAGCCAGGACAAAACACTGCTCTCCAATCCCATGGTGACTCAATTTTTTAAAAACAGCTTTGGGTTGAAAAGCTTGCCAAACTTTTTGAAAGTTGAAATAGCATCCACTGTTCCGCTCTATCCATGTGCTATTTAAATCCTCAAAGGACTTCAGTAAATTAAGCATGGTTTCTGGTTACAGAAGTGTTAGGAGGAGCTGGCCTGTGGCTTCAACCTAAAACTTGCCTTTATTTTCTGTGTTCCGCAAAGCAGTAACCCAAAGTACTGATCCAACTGATTCCCATAGCTGCTAAAATTTCATGGCACTGTTTTAAAACTCGGCGTTCTTGCACTCTCTCTTTAGGTGTCTCAATACCTCCCCCATTTCTGTTTCCCACCACTCTACCCTGTTCTCCTTAGCCGGACAAAATACAGAATGGAATCTTAAAAGCCTAAATGGAATATTACGCAGACGTGAAAAGGACGAAGTCGAGCTGTATGTGTTGGCATGAAGCCAAATTCAAGATACATTGTTGCAGATATAAGCAGTGGTCAAGAATGTACGATGTGATTCCATTTGGGGTAAAAATGGGTCTGCAGAGGCATGACTCTCCTGTACTTTATATGTGTCCAGATAGACGCAGAACATTTTTAAGAAATGATAATAGCAGTTATCTCTGGTGAGCAAGGGGAGATGTTGGGGAACTCTTAATTTTATTTTATGTTCTTCCATATCTTGTACATTTTTAAAGCTTTATAATAATTTAATGTTTAACGAGTGAAGTTTTATATAGTAGTTAATTTTCTTAAGGCAAAAGAAAAAACAAAAGGAAGGAAAAGATAATTAAAAGCAGGGCCTATGGGAAATCCTTCTTGGTAAGAGTTACGGTGGCCATTACTAACAGCCCAGCTCAAAGGTGACTTCTTTTTTTTTTTTAAAGATTTTATTCACTTATTTGTCAGAGAGAGAGAGAGTGCAAGCGCACAAGCAGGGGGAGTGGCAGACAGAGGGAGAAGCAGGCTCCCCACTGAGCAGGGAGCCCGATGTGGGGCTCGATCCCAGGACCCCGGGATCGTGACCTGAGCCAAAGGCAGACGCTTAATGACTGAGCCACCCAGGTGCCCCTTGTATTCTTTTTCTTAAAGAGGCCTCAGCGAATGGTATAACTTCAGATGCCAAAAATCTTTAAATCAATCCCTGAGTGCCTGCCTGAAGAAGGAACGGAGCGGGAGATGAGGTTGTTGAGGATAATGGAGAATCTTGGTTTTTTTTTTTAAGATTTTATTTATTTATTTGTCAGGGAGAAAGAGAGAGAGAGAGAGAGCACATGAGCAGGGGGAGTGGCAGAGGCAGAGGGAGAAGCAGGCTCCCCGTGGAGCAGGGAGCCCGATGCGGGGCTCAATCTCAGGACCCCGGGATCATGACCTGAGCCGAAGGCAGACGCTTAATGACTGAGCCACCCAGGCGCCCCTCAAAGGTGACTTCTTAGGACAGAACGCATATTTACAGAACGCAATATACACGATGTCGCCCTGGACGTCTCCCAAACACAGATCCAACAGTATTGCTATTCAGTGAAATTTTGTGTTCTTGGGAGATATGACATTGAGGTCAGAGAAATAAATAATCCGCCACGACCACCACCACCAGCACGCCACAAGACAAGCACCAAAGGCCATCTGAAAATCTCTAAGGACAAGAGGAAAATGAATGCAGGAGAATGTCGCCTCGGCTATAGCAATGTGGCAGATGTGATGTGCCCCCGGGGAATTTTATGGAACATGCATGCTCCGCTTCAAGCCCGGAGGGACTCGGTTAGGGGTGTCTCCGTAGCTTTTGCATTAATTAATTCAGCATTTCATTTTCACTGGCTCCCTCTGTGCCACTGGCGTGCAGGGTCCATGAGAGCCTCTGAACGGGGACGAGCCATCACTGCGCGACCCTCATCCACAGACTGCCCAGGGCGCCAGGAACGGGGACGCTGTCGGCCACAGAGGATTTTAATGATGAGTTATCTACTTAGTGACACTCATCTCTAATTAGATTAATTGTCCTCTCTCAGGAATACCGCTTCTTTCCTAAAGCTCTGCCATGGTTCTGGCAATGAATACCAGCCAGCGGAGGAAGAAAAATGAAGAGAGAAGTTCCTACCTCCAGAATCTCAAGTTTTCTTAGCTGGACATGTTACGTGTGATCTAAAAAGCATCACCTTTACATATTACATGCGGTGTCTTTGCCTTTTCCTACCCACTTTGGTATCTGCTTAGCACAAAAATGTCTGCCATAATGCCAAGAAATCCCTATTTGTGAAGTGAAAAGGGGGACATGGTTCTGTTCAGGCAGATTGGTCAAGGATTGGGGGGGAGGAGAAGGGGGGTACTGGTGCAAAAGCCATAAAGAGAAAAGGAACCTAATTAAAACAGGACATCTGGGCATGCTTGTCTTGGGACAGCTGAAGCAAAGAGAGCACTTGTAGAAGAGGAAGAGAGGCAAACAAGCGTAAACTGGGCGATCTTTTCTTCCCATTTCTGTGCTGGCTGCAGCAGCAAGGATGTAGTGGAAAGAAATCAATGAATTCAAATGTGGAAATCGCTGGAAACGGAAGCACCCTTAAGAGATCATCTTGTCCAATCCACTCATTGGTAGGTGAAGAAACTGAGACCCAGAGAGGGGCTTTTCTACCAGCACAAGTTGTTAGTATCACAATCCCCCCTCTAGAAGAAAGTCCATTCTTTAAAAGGTCCCTTAAAGGGGCACCTGGGTGGCTCAGTCGTTAAGCGTCTGCCTTCGGCTCAGGTCATGATCCCAGTGTCCTGGGATCGAGCCCCGCATCGGGCTCCCTGCTCCGCGGGAAGCCTGCTTCTCCCTCTCCCTCTGCCACTCCCCCTGCTCGTGTTCCCTCTCTCGCTGTGTCTCTGTCAAATAAATAAATAAATAATCTTTCCAAAAAAAAAAAAGGTCCCTTAAAATGCACACTGCTGATTTCAAACATTGTTAGCCAGGATATAAGGCAGGGAGGCTTCTAGAAAATGCACTTTCCTTCTTCCCCTAGGCATTAGAATGGTGGCAAGTGTTTGAGAGCAAGTCTTAGAAGGACTAACTCCCCCCCCCCCGCCCGCCCTCAAATAAGTGATTTTACCAAAGTTTAATTTGCCGCCAGGTTAGACCAAGAGCTGTAAGTTACAGAGCTCACATTCTCAGAGCGCCATCTTATGGAAAGACGGCAGTACTGTCTGCAGCCCCTGATTTATCAGCTCATTTCTTTGGAAATGAATAAATAATCCACAGTAATCACTATGGGAAAATGGGGTAATTGAAAGAGTATAAATAGCTTTAAAAACAAACCAGAACACAGGGTAGAAAAACCATCTTGTTAAGAGGCCTAAAAACAGTTCCTTCTATGCAAGATGCCGTCTTAATTTACATAAATGAACAGAAAAATAAAGCAAAGGTGAAAAGAGCTGAGTTTTGTAAATACATTTAATAAAGATAGCAACAATTTGCTTCTTATTTATTTATGCACATATTTAAAGGAAAATGTTTTCCATATTTGTCAGCATAGCAGTACCACTTGAGAGCAAATCTCAACCAGGAGAGTGCCAGAAACATACACCCACCATACTCCTAGAAGCCCCTCTGTTCTGGAACAACAGCCTTTCAGAAATTAATTACAAATACATTTCAACAGACAGGAAGTAAAAGCTAGAGAAGAAACCGGAGAGATGTCGATCCATTTATATCTCATTTAGTGGGCATTAACTATATAAGGGACTATCTGTATTAGAATCTGTTTTTCACCTAGTTTCAAAGCTCCCCGTGAGGGGTGGAGGGGGGGGGACTGAAAGATTGGTCTTGGAATATACTCAAGAAGTCATTTAAACCTAAAGAAGCAAAGAATATTTTCCAGATGGTGAGGAAAGCGTGAGAAGTTGAAAATCACCCGCCATGGGGAGAAGAGTTTGGCTGTGGGGAACAGCCCCCCACCGAGAAGGGAATGCAGAGAGAAAAGGCTGATGATGAGGGGATCACCTGAACATGGGTCCAAGGAAGCAAACTCTGCAGAGGAACCTCGAGGTAAGGAGAGAGAAAAGTAAATAAGGAAGCCAAAATGAGACCGCGGCTAGGCAGAGCCCGGGGTGTGGGAAGGCCGGTGAGGACTGCCTTCTGGGCTTAGAGCCCGGCCACCAGCAGTCCGGATACCAGGCCAAGGCGGGTGGCACTGGCGCAGGGCTCTCGGGGGGGGGGGGTGTCCTTGCGGAAGGACATATCAAGGAGGAGAGGACTTCGACCCAGTTTCACTCTTACAAAACCAGAAAGAAATATGTAATTCAGAAGCTCGGGAACCGGGGGGTTAGGGTGTCAGAGGACAGGGTGTGCAGTTGGGATTTATTATTCAATCACCCCAAACTCATTTATCAAGTCCTCTTAGAGCAGAGAACTAGCCCAGAAAACCAGATGTTTTCTCGTCCCACTGGAGTTAAGCCAAAAGGAAATGATCTTTACCTGTTTTAAGTTAGCTTTTTTTTTTAAGTTAGATTTTAACTCATGGGAATGAATATCGGGGTCGGAGAGAACCCTCGAAATCATTTAGTCCAATGCCCTCTACTTACAGATGGGCAGACTGGGGCCCGGAGAGGCCAAGCATCCCTGCAGATGTGACTTGCACAGAGCTGTCATGCTCCCCAATGGAAGAGCCAAGAAAGGAGTCAGAGAATGGGTCAATAGCCCATGATAGCATTGTGGCACAGCGACGGATGGTCAAAATAGTGATCAGTCATTAGTTTTAGGGGGTGAAAGTCAGTTTAGTATATGCAGTTTACCAAGACCACAAGTACATCATACACTTTAGAAAGGTTGAGTCACATGGCAGAAGGAGCCCCAGCCTTGTCGTCGAGACCTAGGTTCATGAGCTGGTTTCCACCACTTATGTGTGCCTTTTGACAAATAATGAAACCCTGCTGGGCTGGAGTTTCCTTCTCTGTAAAATGGGGATGATGCCACCTGCCTTGTTTTGAGGACGAACTGATAGCCCAAATGCTAGTACATTGGGACAACACAGGCAATGTGCTTAAAACAGTGCCCGGCACATCCAGATGAGGGTTGCTGTGATTATTATGTGAACACACTGAACACCGTGCTGACATGCAGTAGGTGTGCAATAAATGGTATTAGAAAAGGATTTCCGGAAGGAGGATGGAGACACCTTGCGATGAATAGTCAGGGGAAGCCTCAAATCCACTCCTCCCCACGCTGGAGAGACCTGAAGAAATGGAAAGCGTCTCAGTTGTCTAAGGACGCCCCCGTTGAAGTCCAAGTCTAAGCAGGGGCACTGATGGTGTAGGATTAGGGAAGAATGAGCACGGCCAAAAGCACCCAAAGCTTTCTTTCCAATTGTGATTGAGCAGTGACGTGTGCGTAGCTTCAGCAGAGATATCCTCACACAGCGCTTCCAGGGGACAGGTCCGCTGGGGGGAGGGGGGGACTCACCAGACAGGACTTCAAATGGTTCCAACTTAATTGTCACCTGCTGAAGAACAAATCATTTCCTGAGGCCCAGGGCAGTGACCAACCCACTTGGGGTGTCAGAATCCCGACCCACTCGTCCCCCCCACATTTTACATTCCTCCTCTCTGGGACCCCAAACTGTCTAGTCCCACTTTGCAGAAGTGTCACAAGTCATTAATTCGATGGCTCCTGAAAACACCCACACGCTTTTTCAAATCTCTCTTGAGGACACCGCTTTGTCTGTCTCAGGTCCCCGCGGGTCCACAACAAACAGCCATTCTTCAACGCAGTGATCTGCCAAATGGAGGCTGGGACCCTCAGAGTCAACCTACAGTCACACTTCGCTGACCAGTTTGAGAGGCAGGCATGCCGGAGTTAGGGAAAAAGGGCACTTGTTTTCTTCCCTCGTGTTGTGTTTCAAGCATATGCAGTAACAAAGGAAAGCCTCCTCGGTGTTGTTCTGGGCGTCCCACCGAACCTTATTTAATGACCCCCCAAAGATCACGAGGGGAGGACACACTGCGTTCCCGTGAATAGGTACCGCCGACATACTTGAAAGGAAAGCTCACTATTCCTGTCACTGTTCGGCTGTCAGTTCCTCTTGTCTTGGCCACACTCCTGTGCAGGCCTCAAAGCCTTCAGCGTGCCCGATTAGGCCGACCCGGAGCCTGAGCTCGCGGTGACAAAGGCAGGAAGGCGATCACTTCCCTGACCGGCCTGTCAAGCCCCAGGCTCTGGAATTAGTCTTGCGCCTCAAAACCAGTCTTTCTTGTTTGGGGAGTGAACCCCAGAGGTTTGGGCATGACTTCCTCTTGCCGGCTAGATTTCCCTGGGCTCTGCCACCTGAACTCTGTCCTGGTTTCCTTGTTTATATTCGTCTCTGGGTCAGTCCTCTGCTTCACGCCGTGCCTGGCATACAGTAGGCAGTCCATAAATGTCTGTTGAACTGAACAGAGACTGAATGCCTCACCCAGAGCACAGCTTGTATGGTGGAGACTCTAACCTACTCTGCCCAGCTCTTGTCAGCTGTCTTCTCTTGGGGGCCTCCCCCCACCCCTCAATTTGTAGCCCCTGAGTGAGAACCTGCCTTACGCTGGACTCCTGTCTGGGTCCTGCCAGGAAAACCAGCCACTGTGTCCCATCCCCTAGATGGCACCACTTTGGAAACCAATGCCTACCTGGAGAAAGGCAGGGTTCCTTCCCTAGGCCCCAGTGAATATCTTTATTCAGGTGGTGGGTCACTTCCCACCTGACTGGGCCAGCCCGACAGGTAAGTTCCCCCAGCCCCAGCGCCACTCCTTCTAGCCTCTGTACCATCCCCCTGGATCAGGCAGTGCGCGCCCACGCCAAGCCCATCCATCATACACACCTGCTAGCAATATCAATTCTTCTCCGAGTGTAAACTTCAGCCCATTTCTGAGTCTGAATTAATGTGATTCTACCGCTTTAATAACACATGTGATATACCTGTTACATTTCCTATGGTCAAGGCAGTAACTTTGAAAGCGTGTCAGGGGTGTCTGGTTGGCTCAGTCAGGAAACCATGAGACTCTTGATCTTGGGGTCATGAGTTTGAGCCCCACATTGGGTGTAGATATTATTTAAAAAAAAAAAAAAGAGTTCCAAATCTGATGGCAAAGTGCCTAGGTTCTCAGTTCTGGGCATCCAAGAAAGGATTTTCCATCTTCCATCAGTAACAGAATGCAAGTGCTGTCTACTCAACACTTCCCTGTTAAGCATCTACACAGCCCCGAGCTCAGCCACAGAACCACCCCCCCTCGCCTCGGTAGCTGCAGGTCCCAAATTTTCCAGTGTTCTGGCCCACTATCTCTAATCTGGACTTCCCATGAAGCCCAGATCCTGCCTTTGGCTTTGGCAAACCTGGTCCTCAGAAAATGACATCTTCGACTAGTGACTGTGTTGGATCCCCCAGCAAATCTGTGACCTAGAGTGTGAAGCTCTACTTCTTCCTGCCCCACCTACACACATGCCAGCCTCCATCACGACACCCAGAGCGCTTGGCAGAGGGTGCCGCGGGGGCTGATGGGAGGACGAAGGAAACCGCCCCCGCCCAAGAATAATGGTGACCTGGTGTTAGACTTGCCCAAGGACACTGAAAAGTCTTGTCTGCAGAGAGCGGACCGGCTCCTTCTGCTGTCTTCTTCCCTTGAAAGCATTCCCCGAGCCCCCGACTCCAGGCTGCCGTCAGAGCCCGGGGACGGAGGCGGGTGGGAGGAAGCACAGTCCACACGTCTGCTTGGTGGGAGATGGTGGCGATGGTGGACCTGGGCAGGGGGGACTAGAACAGAGTCCCTGAGCACAGCAGAAAGGGCCTACCATTTGTCAGCGTCCCATGATCAGAATAGCTGTGCCCTGGGCAGACCCAAGCTGGGCACCGCCGCTCTCTGCTTGTCAGCAATCAAATCAAACCAAACAATCATGAAACCAAACAATCAAGGAAAGGTGAACCGGAGTGTAAACCACCCCCACTCCAACCAGCCCAGTGGCTGCAGGTGCTGTCAGCCCCTCGACTCTCTGCACCTGCTCGGCTGCCGGAACAAGTGGCCCATTGTGTGAGGCTGGGTGCACGGAGGTGCCAAGCAAACGAGAGGGGACTCTCCTGACCAGAAAGTAGATGGCATTCCAGGAAAACTTTACTAAGCCAAATAAAAGTGACTGTAAAGCACTTGGTGAAATATAAAACGGCTATATAAATACTTCATAAAAGCTCACGGCAACGCACACAAGGACAACTAGGTCAAAACTTAGCCTCGCTCTCTAGCCTGGAGGGTCTCGGAGAGAGTGAAAATTGTCTCCCTCCTGCCGGTTTGCTCAGCCACTTTGTATTCCTCTCCTCTTACCTGCCCTTCAGCCCTGGGCACTTCTCTCCACGGAGCTCTCCCCTCACTGACAGATCTCTGTGGTTAGAGGGTTTCTAATTTCAATTCCGGGTGGTCGTGTCATAGAGAATCTGGGGCAACAGACACTGAATCCCATTTCTCTGGCTCAGAAGCCCCTTTGGGGTTATGTGGTGCTATGGGGGGAGACATTTTCTTTAAGGTTTAATTATATGAATTTCACCCCAAACTCTCCAATATCAGAAACTCAAAACAACTCTGACAACATCTCAGACAGCCAAACCACCTGCTCCCCTGTAGCCCCAGAGATACCTGGAGGAGTCAAATGAAGGGTTCATTGCCATCCTAAGGACAGCGATTATACCCTGGGGCTCCTTTGGAAGCACTTTCACTTTGGTCTGTTTGGGAAGGCATCAGGGAAAGAACTGGGAATTCCCAGTCATCAAGGAGGCTTGATGGCATTCCTCCTCATTTCGGACTCCCTCCCCCTCAAATATCCTTGTCATAGGAGCGCAGAGCCTGTTAGAACTGGAAAGAGCTTTCAAGGTCACTTTGTCCAGCTCCTTCATTTTATAAATAGAAGAGAAAGCTGAAGGGCAGTGACTTGTCCAAGGTTGCACACCAGTTCATGGTAGACCTAGGACCCAGGCTGGATGGACTTCCAGCCTCGGGCTAAGAGGGTCTCTTCTTACAAGGGCTCCAGAGCTCCATAGGGGATACACAGGCAATGGTTTTTTATTATAGGAGCCATGTCTGTAGAGACTGAGTGGAGGGCTAGCCTCAGAGGCAGATAGGCATTTGATAAGCAGGGCAGTGTCGTGGGTAGAGGGGCACAGACTCCCTGAGTCTAGAGCCCATCTCCGTAGTGCTGTGGCTTTGGGTTAGTTGCCTAGCCTCATCAGTAAAATGAGGGTAATAATAACGTCCAGCTCAGAAGGCTACTGTGAAGATAACTCAGTTAATGCACACGAGGTGCCTAGCACAGTGCCTGGTGCATGGGACGCACCATAGACATGCTAGGTATGATGAGCATTAACCCCCTCTGCTGTCTCAGTCCTACTTTCTGAAGTTTTGCTATGCCTTTAGATAGGATTTGGGGGGTACAGGGAAGACAGACAGGATCAACATGTTTCAGGGAGGAAATGGTAAGAGAAGTCCCAAAATGAAGGCAGAAAGACCAACAGAATGGGTGAGCTGCAGTTCCCCCAGCCCGCCTTCTTCCCTCCAATGGAAACCCCTACAACCGCACCTTTCTTCCATACTTAGAGGCTGCCCGAGGCATAGGCGCCCACAGGTGACCAGCTGTCTCGCTTTGCCTGGGACTGAGGACTCAGAACCTTCTGTGCCCAAAAGGAGAGGTCTCAGGCAAATTGGGACAAGTTGATCCCTGTAGGGGCCCCAGGGTGTTTGCTGTTTGGGACTACTATTTGTTAGGGCCATCGTGCAGGGGACTGCTGCTGGATGCCATCCATTAGCATTGACAAAGGCTGGATTACCCAGAAGCCATGTATAGCGATTTTTTAAAAGGCTTTATTTATTTACTTATTTTGGAGAGAGGGAGAGAGAAAGAGAGAGCATGCGAGTGAATGGGGGGAGGGGCAGAGGGAGAGAGAATCTCAAGCAGATTCCAACGCAGGGCTCGATCTCACGACCCTGAGATCAGGACCTGAGCCAAAATCTAGAGTCAGATGCTTAACTGACGGAGCTGCCCAGGTGCCCCATGTGTAGCGATTTTTAATGGGCCTTTCCTCATATCTATGAAGGGAGGGGAAAAAGCGCTTCCTACATAAATGGATTTCACCAGGGGAACGTTAGCCAATTTGAGGATGATGGTCTTTAGCAGGACATTCACCCAGTAATAGGCTCATTATCATGGATTCTTATTTGTTTGCTTTGATTCTCTGATGCAGGCTATCTTTCTCTAGGTTCTATTCCCAGGGCTGTTATTACATGTGTTTGAAAGTAATAAAACTACATTTATTTTAAAATGGTCTGTCACTCAGACTTTTCATTAATTTAAACTGACGCTACCAATCCCTCAAAGTATTTCCTTATCCAGGGCCAACCGGTTTCTTCAGCACCATGGACTGACTTGTTTAAAAATAGAATCTGTGGGGATGGGTGGATTTGCTTCAAGAAAAAAAAAAAAATTAAAAAGTAATATCTCTGGAAAGATGCAGAGAGAGAGAGATACCCAGGAAGCTGCTAAAGCCTTTGTGAAGAGAGCCCAGTAATGCTGTGTTAATTAGCCAACACACAGTTCCATTTATTCAGGGCAGAACTTCCCATCATATCTGGTCTACTTATTTCTACATCAATACCTAGTAAATGCGGGGCGCTTCATAATTTTCAAAGATCTTTCAAATGCATTTTCTTATTGGAGGCTCGCAGCAACCCTACGGAGGTAGTAAGGAGGAGGCATTCATTTCACCATTTCACAGGAGAAGACAAAACACAGAGAGTTGCAGCAGCCCCCCCAAAGGTGCACAGTGATGCCACAGGGGAGCCAGGTCTGGTACTCAGGTTTGTTTAGCCACAAGTACGTTCGTCGGTTCACCCACTGAATTCAATAAACACATCTGGAGATGTTACTCTGTGGCAGGGGCACCTAAGCAATGAGGATACGCAGGGAGAAGGAGCTAGTAGAAAATGACAGACATGTGTGAAACTTCTAACACAGGATAATACAGGGGCCAGCCTAGTGGGGCACCCGGGTGCTGAGGGGTCCTAAACCCAGACTAGGGCATGGGGCAGGAGGACTCAGCCTCCTCAGTAGAGATGCCATTGAGTTAAGGATAGGTAGGGGTAAGCCAGTCCAACAGCTCTTTCTCTGGCCCCTTCTAGAATAGTCCTTGGCTTCATCCTCTCTGGTAGTATCTGGAGATTAAGTTTTCAGCCTGAGTTCTTATGGAGCACAACCCTCCTACCTGTCCCTCCAATCCAAAGCTGATGTACCCCAGCCTCGGGTGAGGACAGCTTAGTCTGGCTTCTGTGGAACAGAGACTCCTCCCAGCTCTGGGCCCGAAGCTGTGCAGATGAGTGGCTCAAACCAGGCAAGAGTTCATGGTTTGGGTGGTTTTTAAGATCACCTGATATGGGGGGTCACTAAAATATGAGAGGGCAAAGAGTAGGAAGCTCCCATGACACTGGAGCCACCAATTAAAATGTTTCCTTCACAGGGAAATGCAAGGTCATTATAAAGGCGACAAAGCCAAGAATCAAAGCCATGCTCACGTAAAAGAATAAAATTCATTGGCTCGAGAAATTGGGAGATCACAACTGATTTTAATGATCTCTCTCCTTTTCCACAAAGGTTAAGCCAAGGGTGACAGAAAGGACATTAGAGCCTTGGGCAACTTGCCTTGACCGACAACTAGACCCGTCCTGGTTTCTAATGTAAGTATTTGAGGAAGATTCCCTGTGTTAATCAAAATTAGGAAATCCTAGGAGAAGCTCTTTCAGCCATATTTGCTATAAAACGCAATACGAAGGGAGGGAGGTCAGCCCGGTACATAGCCTTAGATGCAAATAACTCTCACTTGATCCCCAGTGGACTCGAATGCCTACCAACTAGGATCAAGGCACACCAACCAAATGTGCACCAACTGGGACCAAAGATGGAGTTTGTCTTGTTTTGTTTTGGAAGAAAGGAGAGGAAATAAGTTAAAAATGAGAGGGAAGGGGTGAAGCTGTCTTCCTGAAGAATTAAGAAATGGGTCCTGGAATGGAGCTAAAATCAGGCCTAGCTCCGTCTATCTTCCAGGGAAGAACTGCAAGGGCCTTTTTTATAGGCTTCTCTTACTGAACAACAGAAATAGTAGCTACCATTTCTCAAGGGCCTACTGTGTTCCAGGCGCTATACTCTGCATTTCACCATCCCTCTGAATCCTCTCAACAATCTGTTAAGGTAGAAATGATCAACCCCATTGTACAGATGGGGAAACAGGGACTCAGGGAAGAGAAAGAGTTAGGGCACACTAGAGCAGAAATCCAAACCCAGGCTGGCTGATGCCAAAGTTATACGCTTAAACACGCCTACACTGGGTCTTACGATTGTCATGTTGAAATTTGCCTCTGTGTGCTTTTTGCTAACCCCCAACTGTTTGGCTGTATGTCTATCAGTAAAAGTCATCAGAAACTCAAACGATATTGTGCCCTTGCTTAAGTATGGGAGGAAAGGACAAAATGTGGAGAGCTGAGCTTCTTTCAAAGAGGCCGCCAAGAGCTCGTACGCTGGGGGAAGAACTGGCACCAGCTGGTCACTTCCTGCAGCCTGTCGGGGAGAAGAATCACTGCCACCCTGACAGTCACAACATCAAAGGAGCCTGAGGGGTCTGAGGGCAGGCCCATCGGTGGCAGGTTCCAAAGCGAGGCTTCCCTGACAGACCTTTCCCTGTCCTTCACGTGACCAAGTTAAAGAGTCTGTTCTCTTTGATACTGAGCGACTACCTACCAGGAGGACCAACATGTTTGATCAGCTACCCCATTCAACAGTTGGGTTCCAAAAGACTTGTAGATATGTCTCCCAGATCCAGTTTCCTTTTACAGAAAGAATGGCCTAGACTTTTTCACCCTTGCTCTGGCCTGTTCAACCAAACGATAATGATGTGGTCACATCAGCAAGGCTGTCATTTACTCAGTGCCTACTTGCCAGAACACATCTTCGGTGACGTGGAGTATCATCCCCATCTTACAAGTCTGGTAACAGACTTTGATGTCCAATGACCTGCCTGAAGCACACAGTGTCTGAACCAAGATTAAAATCTCCATCTGATGGAACTGGAGGATATTAGGCTGAGCGAAATAAGTCAGTCAGAGAAAGACAATTATCCTATGATTTCACTCCTCTGTGAAACTTAAGAAACAAAACAGAGGATCATAGGGAAAGGGAGGGAAAAATAAAAAAAGACGAAATCAGAGAGGGAGACAAACCCGAAGAGACTCTTAACTCTAGGGAACAAACTGAGGGTTGCTGGAGGGGAGGGGGTGGGGGGATGGGGTGACTGGGTGATGGGCATTAAGGAGGGCACGTGACGGAATGAGCACTGGGTGTTATATGCAACTGAGGAATCATTAAACTCTACCTCTGAAACTAATAATGCCCTATATGTTAATTAATTGAATTGAAAATTTAAAAAAATAACATTTCCATCTGTATCACTCTAAAGACTGTACTTTTCCCAAGATGCACCAGTCACCTGGCTCATGTTTGCTAACCTCTCAGGGTCTTCTTACTATAATCCTCACCACTGAAGACCAACTGGCTGAGAACCAACAATTTGCAGACCACAAAGACTGGCCGTATGCCCTCAAGGCTTTTCCCAAAGAAGATACAGAAAAATGTTCTGAGGACGGGCAGAATCCATATCATCAGTCTCTGACCTCCTAATGCACTTGCTTCGAAGGAGGCAATTAAGACTGAAAGAGCAGAGAAACTCTAGTATGTTAATAATTTCTTAAAAGCAGTGATAGTCCTTCAGGGACACCTCTCCTAAGCCTTCTGGGCTCAAAGAGCTTTGGTGCATTGAGTCACGATCGTGAGAGGAGACAAGCCTTACCCACCATCAGAATCACATTTCAAAAGCAGATTGTGAGGGGTGCTTAATTGTTGAGGATACGGATATCCCGAGACCGGCCTTGAAGACCCCCAAATGTTCTCCATATAACGAAATGATCCAGCTGAACATGGGAGGGGCTGGCATAAGTACTAATAGGACACAATCTGTTTATAGTAATAAGCCACGAGCCTTCACCAGGTGGTGACAAACATCAGTATTGAGTCGTGAAAACATCTCCTGCTACTTCAGACATGACCGTAGTAAAGGACAGCCCATTCCAAACACAGCGCACCACATGAAGCTGTCAGTCAGTGGGATGAGCCGGGTTTTTCCTTGCTCAGTTTTGAAGGTACAGCTACTGTATGTGACACCATAATCTTAAGGGATAAATGTCACACATTACCATAGAGAAGGTCCTGAAAAATACCTGTCACTGAACACTACTTTGAGATAAAGCTCTGATGAAAAATATGCCAATCTAAGGTCTTAGAGGGATTATTACATGGGGGTACACTCCAAACGTATCTGTCTCACCTTACCAGGATTTAAAAAAAAAAAACTTATTTGGGAGAGAGAAAGAGAGCAAGAGTGAGATCGAGAGAGAGAGAGAGAGAGAGAGAGCAAGAGCAGGGGGAGGGGCAAAGGGAGAGGAAGAAGCAGGGTCCCCACCGAGCAGGGGGCCCAATGCAGGGCTCGATCCCAGGACCCCTGGGATCATGACCTGAGCCAAAGGCAGACACTTAACCAACTGAGCTACCCGGGCGCCCCTCACCTTACCAGGATTTACAAAAATCTTGAGCTGCCATAAACATTTCATGCTATACCAAATTAAGTCATTTTCTACAGGATCCATTTTTCC
The DNA here is from genome assembly GCF_011800145.1 of Mirounga leonina. Classification (NCBI taxonomy): domain Eukaryota; kingdom Metazoa; phylum Chordata; class Mammalia; order Carnivora; family Phocidae; genus Mirounga; species Mirounga leonina. The sequence continues at coordinate 23,579,742 of NW_023270175.1, forward strand.
TTCCAAGCCTCTCCATGAACAATTGTGACTTACGTGAAGCCAGGTAGAGGACGTAAGCTGCCATCCAAGCAAGCAATATGATGCTTCAGCACCTTCATTCTAGGGCACGCACTCGGGTGAACACAGCAGTTCCCCACATCAGAAAGAATAAAGTGTCATGTTCCTGCTTCTAGGAAAACGGGAGCAGAAATAAAATCCAAAAATGTCGGAGGGCGACCAAGAACTGTAGAGCTCGGCATTGATAAGACCAACCTTCTCCCCTCTTGCCAGCCTTTTGCAAGCAGAGCTTCCTGTGGGCCAAGGGGAGAAGTAGCCACGAAAAGAAAAGGCTGGGATGCTGAAGACCACACTTCAGTCTCTAACTCTCAAACTGTCACGACAGGGGCTGCTAAGAGGAGCCACAGAGCCTTGGCTTCAGCATGATTTTAGTCTGGCTTGTGCCTACACAAGCTTGGAATCGAATGACTTTAGGACCTACTCAATGCCTTTGAATATTGTGTCCATTATCCATTGTTTATTTTCTTTCCTGTGTCCTCTTCCTCTTGGCCCTGTATTCTGTCTTATATATTTACTTCCTCATTGGTGCTTCCATTGGCTATCCCATATTTAAGGTTGTATGGGGGAGCCCGGCTGGCTCAGTCAGTGGAGCGTGTGACTCTTGATCTCCGGGTTGTGAGTTCGAGCCCCATGTGGGGTGTAGAGAGGACCTAAAAATAAAATCTTGTTCAAAAAATAAAGTTCTATACATGGCCTTGAGCCATTTGGAGAAAAGCTGTCACATAAACCTAAACAACAAACAAGCAAAACCCAAATAGCAGATAACCTAGTTTAGCATGAGAGCCTGGGAGCTACAGCTAGCCCCTGCTCTATATCACTAGCCTATTCAGAGGTGATTGCAGTGAGCCGTGGGTGTGTATCTGTGCGTCTGTCTGTGCATGTGTGCACTGTGGCATATAGGTGTTACCTTCACTTAATTCCTTCACCATCAAAGTGAAGGCTCTGAAGTTCTTCCCATTTTGTTCTGTACACCAGTGAAAGACCTGTTGGTGCTAGGAATTGGTCCCTCTCCACCAAAGTCCTCAAAACGTAGTGTTCTTAAAATAAGTGCATCATGAAAACAATCAACTGTTCTCTCTCACCTTTCCTAGATTATAAGCGCAAAAGAAGCCATTCTGTTGCTCTCATTTTTAAGATTACTCATGTATTGATTTTGTAAAGTCATCTCTACACCCACTCTGGGGCTCGAACCCACAACCCTGAGATCAGGAGTCACATGCTCCAGCCGGGCACCCTTTGTTGCTCTCCTTTTTAGAATTATATTGCATACAGCAGGAATTGGGTGTTCAGGTGTTTGCTCCCACTGGTTGATATGCCACAGTCTATGCCCCCAACTCAGCAGAAGAGAGAGAAAAAGTCTCCTTACCCTCCTTTTCTGCAACATCCAATAGGTCTTGAAACAAGAACAAAACTCCTTGAGAACTAAGATCATTGCTTTGTGTATTCCTGCTTTCTGCCTTTCCCACTAAGCAGAGAAATTCTGAAAAGGCATCATGAACATTGGAAGACTTGTGTGATCAGAGGAAATAAAGGAGAATTCATGGCGGGGGTGTGTGTGTGTATACAGTCCCTAAGGTGAAATGGGAGGTAAGATCACAGAGGAGGGAGAGGAGTTCCCTGCAGTGAAATTTGCCCCTGCAGATCTCAGGGAGTTTATTCTCTAATGCCAGGTGCCTCACGTATGCCCCTGAGAGTCCCAGAGTCATCCTGAGAAAATGGGAGATGGGTCTACTGAGTCATAATGGGCAGAAGTGGCTTTGTAGGACTGTCAAGGAGATACCAGCAACATTCTGGAGCTGACATCAGGACGCAGGCTCAGCCACATGACAAGGAGCAAGAGCAGCTGGGACTGAATCACAGAGGGGACTGAGGCATCATGCCACGAGGTCCAAGCGCTTGTATATATAGAACCGGGAAGCCGCAAAGTCACTAGGGAAGCATCAAACCCTATGGGAAGTGTGCTGATTGGAGGAGAGCCCGGTTGACCACACACACCAGGCTGAGAAAAAAGATTCAGGAGATGAATTGCAAAGGGATATAAAGAGCAGGAGAGGTGAGGGAGAGGCTAGCCTTTAGGTGGTGGTCAAAGATGTTGGGGCTGGGCGGCCTGAAGGTTTGGCTGCCCTGTCGTCCAGGTTAAGGATGAGCCACACGGAATCCAGACGTGGTAGGTGGAGCCCGATAGAGCAGTGGTTGCTCAGGGGTCACTAAACTCGGGTGGGAAACTGACGGGTGAATACACAAAATGTGCTACATCCAGACAATGAAATATTATTTGGCCATAAAAAGGAACCGAGTACTGATCCATGCTACAACTTGGATGAACCTTAAAAACATTATGCTAAGTCAATGATTCTATTTGTATGGAACATTCAGCATAGGTAAATCCACAGAGACAGAAAGCAGACTGTCGGTTGTCAGGGGCTGAGGGAGGCGGGGAGTGGGGAGTGAGTGCTAATGAGTACAAGCTCTCTTTCTGGAGTGATGCAAATATCTTAAAACTAGATACAGGTGGTGATTCTACAACATCACAAATGTACGAAACGCCACCGAACTGTATACCTTAGAAGGGTTCATCTTATGTGAATTTCACCTCAATAACACACACACACACACACACACACACACACACAGATGGGTAGAGCCTACTGGGGAAGGAGACTGGCTGATTATTTTTCCTTTCTTCTCATTAAGTTGTAAAGTCCTCAGCAGGGGCAGGCACTGGATTCTACTTATCACTATGCCCCCACAGGGCCCAGTGTAAAAGATGTGCTCCATCTTTGTTGAATGAACTTGAATTATCAGATGCTACATGTCAAGACAAGATGGCACTTTTTTTCTCCCTGACTTGCAGTTTTTGCACATGTATAAATTTAAGTAGTTTCTGTTACACTAACTTAAAGATCAACTTGATTCAGCAGTAAAATGGGGCTTACCTTCCAGATGGTATCAAACCATCCAGAAGAAGAATGAAAATTTTAGCCCGTGATCTAGATGTTTGGCCTAACAGTCCTGAAAGGGGGTATGAGGAGGGTGTATGGGGATGTATTCACTAAATGGCTCACTCTTCATACAGGTATTTTCAGCGCCAATGCAGGCAAAGCCCATGGTTACCTGTTGTTAAGCCTAGTGTTAACTTACGCCCATGGGATCCTTTATGTTTCTCTTGCTCTCAGAAATGCTCTAACTGAGATTCTCTGTAGTTCCACAAAGGCAAAAGACGGAGGATCTTCCACTTTTGGCAACTGTAGGAAATCTTTGCCCATAGGATCCATGGTATCTCAGATGAAAGAGTGTACCTCACCCGAGCCTGAGTTTGCTAATTCCAAGATTTCTCAGCTAAATCCCAGAGCCAATGTTTATCTCAAGCCAAGATTGGCGGGGAGGGGGGGGAGGGTTGTGGTGGGGAGAGGTTAGAAGGACAAATGACAGGCTTATGTGGTACTCCCTCAGACTAGATCTGTGAAAATATTCTCTTCATTCATATTTCAATTGATCGGTTTCATAAGAGCAAACAATTGAATGGATGTGAAATACAACCATATTTAGAGACCATATTTAGTGACTTGTCGAACTCTTGAAAAGTTGAGTGGTCTGACGACCCAGCTGTCATGGATATTGATCCATATTTTCCTTAGCATCGATATTTTCCTTTTAATCGGGTGTCTCCACTGACAGGTTTAGTTTCCTTTCAGGATCCTTGATTTTCATAAGTTTTCTTGACTAAAAGTAAAATACTTTGAAAAGAATACAAACCTAACCTATAAAGATAACAAGGTTACAACTGATTTGACAATGTGAAATGGCAACTACTACTTAAGACTGAACGAAATGAGAAATTCAATGAAAAGCTCTGGAAAGAGGTTTTACTATAGATGAGACAGGCAGTGTGAAGCTAATCTTTATAAATGGCACAAATAAAGCGCACACATGTCCTCAGGCTACAGAACTTCCTATGATTAAATGTATATTCCTGAGTAATTTTTTTAAAAAAATCTGGTTTGACACTATTCCCTAGACCCATCATCACATTAGGTCAGTAATTCAAGTGTAGGTTAATTATAACCTGAGGTTACTACCCAAGGAAGAGTCACTTCCTGGATTATAATACCCTTATACTGTCTACAAATAGGTTTGATTTCTTCCTTCCTTCCTTCCTTCCTCCCTCCCTCCTTTCCTCCCTTCTTTCTTTCCTTCCTCCCTCCCTCCATCCCTCCCTTCTTTCCTTCCTTCCTTCCTCCCTCCCTTCCTTCTTTCCTTCCTTCCTCCCTTCCTTCCTCCCTTCTTTCTTTCCTTCCTCCCTCTCTCCATCCCTCCCTCCCTTCTTTCTTTCCTTCCTCCCTCCCTCCCTTCCTCCCTCCCTTCTTTCCTTCCTTCCTTCCCTCCCTCCCT